>NC_143136.1:8199318-8502348 GCF_059928025.1 Delphinapterus leucas | reverse complement strand
GGGCAGAAAGGAGGGCAGGGCCTGAGAGCAGACTCTGGGATCCAGGGAAGGGTCTTCAGTAGGAAAATGCTATGGTCTGGTTCACATGTTGAAAATTCAGAGATTGTTTCTGGACTGAGGGAGTGGGGAGTAGGGGTGAGAGAGGGACATTTTTTACTATAGTATCAGCTACACTAGCAGTATCAGTACAGTATCTAGCAGTACCTAGCAGTATCAGCTACACTGCTAGATTTTTTTTTTTTTCCACTCTGTAAAGGTACTGCCTTAAAATTTAAGCAAAAAAACAATTGCTCTGACTGCTAGGTGGAGGCCGGACTGTAAGAGATAGAGGGGATTTGGGTTGGGACCTGCAACAGAGACGCAAGCTGCCCACCTAATATCCATTCTCCTTTCTCGCTCTTTCCTCACTCCCAGATCCTAGTTTCTTTGCTTTTCCAAGTGACCCTTTATACAGTATGTATCCAGCTAAATAATTACATTTCCCAAACAGGAGATACTGTTCAATAGAAATTGTTGAGTGGGACTTATGAGAAAATTCTTTTTGGCCATGCCATGCAGAATGCGGGATCTTTTTTTTTGTTGTTGTTGTATTTTATTTTATTTATTTCTTTATAGAGCAGGTTCTTTTTTTTTTTTTTTTTTTTTTTTTTGCGGTACGTAGGCCTCTCACTGTTGTGGCCTCTCCCGTTGCGGAGCACAGGCTCCGGACGCGCAGGCTCAGCGGCCATGGCTCACGGGCCCAGCCGCTCGGCGGCATGTGGGATCTTCCCGGACCGGGTCACAAACCCGTGTCCCCTGCATCGGCAGGCGGACTCTCAACCACTGCGCCACCAGGGAAGCCCGAGCAGGTTCTTATTAGTTATCTATTTTATACATATTAGTGTATATATGTCAGTCCCAATCTCCCAATTCATCCCACCACCACCCCCACCCACCACTTTCCCCCCTTTGTGTCCATATGTATGTTGTTTACATCTGTGCCTCTATTTCTGCCCTGCAAACTGGTTCATCTGTACCGTTTTTCTAGGTTCCACATATATGCGTTAATATAAGATATTTGTTTTTCTCTTTCTGACGTACTTCACTCTGTATGACAGTCTCTAGATCCATCCACGTCTCTACAAATGACTCAATTTGGTTCCTTTTTACGGCTGAGTAATACTCCATTGTATGCATGTACCACATCTTCTTTATCCATTCATCTGTCGATGGGCATTTAGGTTGCTTCCATGACCTGGCTATTGTGAATAGTGCTGCAATGAACATTGGGGTGCATGTGCCTTTTTGAATTATGGTTTTCTCTGGGTAAATGCCCAGTAGTGGGATTGCTGGGTCATATGGTAATTCTATTTTAGTCTTTTAAGGAACCTCCATTCTTTTCTCCATAGTGGCTGTATCAGTTTACATTCCCACCAACAGTGCAAGAGGGTTCCCTTTTCTCGACACCCTCTCCAGCATTTGTTGTTTGTAGATATTTTTTTTTCTTTTGCGGTACGCGGGCCTCTCACTGTTGTGGCCCCTCTCGTTGCAGAGCACAGGCTCCGGACGCACAGGCTCAGCGGCCATGGCTCACGGGCCCAACCGCTCCATGGCATGTGGGATCTTCCCGGACCGGGGCACGAACCCGTGTCCCCTGCATCGGCAGGCAGACTCTCAACCACTGCACCACCAGGGAAGCCCCTGGAAGATTTTTAATCACAGTTTCAATTTCATTACTTGTGATTGGTCTGTTCATATTTTCTATTTCTTCCTGGTTGTCTTGGAAGGTTATACCTTTCTAAGAATTTGTCCATTTCTTCCAGGTTGTCCATTTTATTGGCATAGAGTTGCTCGTAGTAGTCTCTTAGGATGCTCTGTATTTCTGTGGTGTCTGTTGTAACTTCTTTTACTGACATCTTTTACAGAAACTCCTTTTTCATTTCTAATTCTATTGATTTGAGTCCTCTCCCTCTTTTTCTTGATGAGTCTGGCTAATGGTTTATCAATTTTGTGTATCTTCTCAAAGAACCAGCTTTTGGTTTTATTGATCTTTGCTACTGTTTTCTTTGTTTCTATTTCATTTATTTCTGCTCTGATCTTTATAATTTCTTTCCTTCTACTAACTTTGGGTTTTGTTTGTTCTTCTTTCTCTAGTTCCTTTAGGTGTAAGATTAGGTTGTTTATTTGAGGTGTTTGTTGTTTCTTGAGGTAGGATTGTTTGCTATAAACTTCCCTCTTAGAACTGCTTTTGCTGCATCCCATAGGTTTTGGATCGTCGTGTTTTCATTATCATTTGTCTCTAGGTATTTTTTGATTTCCTCTTTGATTTCTTCTGTGATCTCTTGGTTTTTTAAGTAACGTATTGTTTAGCCTCCTTGTTTTTGTGCTTTTTACGTTTTTTTCCCTGTAACTGATTTCTAATCTCATAGTGTTGTGGTCAGAAAAGATGCTTGATATGACTTCAATTTTCTTAAATTTACTGAGGCTTGATTTGTGACCCAAGATGTGATCTATCCTGGAGAATGTTCCGTGCGCACTTGAGAAGAAAGTGTAACCTGCTGTTTTTGGATGGAATGTCCTATAAATATCAATTAAATCTATCTGGTCTGTTGTGTCATTTAAAGCTTATGCTTCCTTATTAATTTTCTGTCTGGATGATCTGTCCATTGGCATAAGTGAGGTGTTAAAGTCCCCCACTATTACTGTGTTACTGTCTATTTCCTCTTTTATAGCTGTTAGCATTTTCCTTATGTATTGAGGTGCTCCTATGCTGGGTGCATATATACTTATAATTGTTATATCTTCTTCTTGGATTGATCCCTTGATCATTATGTAGTGTCCTTCCTTGTCTCTTGTAATAGTCTTTGTTTTAAAGTCTATTTTATCTAATATGAGTATTGCTACTCCAGCTTTCTTTTGATTTCCATTTGCATGGAATATCTTTTTCCATCCCCTCACTTTCAGTCTGTATGTGTACCTAGGTCTGAAGTGGGTCTCTTGTAGACAGCATATATTTGGGTCTTGTTTTTGTATCCATTCAGCAAGCCTTTGTCTTTTGGTTGGAACATTTAATCTATTCACGTTTAAGGTACTTATCAATATGTATGCTCCTATTACCATTTTCTTAATTGTTTGGGGTTTGTTTTTGTAGGTCCTTTTCTTCTCTTGTGTTTCCCACTTAGAGAAGTTCCTTTACCATTTGTTGTAGAGCTGGTTTGGTGGTGCTGAATTTTCTTAGCTTTTGCTTGTCTGTAAAGCTTTTGATTTCTCCATCGAATCTGAATGAGATCCTTGCTGGGTAGAGTAATCTTGGTTGTAGGTTCTTCCCTTTCATCACTTTAAATATGTCATGCCACTCCCTTCTGGCTTGTAGAGTTTCTGCTGAGAAATCAGCTGTTAACCTTATGGGAGTTCCCTTGTACCTTATTTGTTGTTTTTCCCTTGCTTTTAATAGTTTTTCTTTGCTTTAATTTTCGCCAATTTGATTACTATGTGTCTCAGCATGTTTCTCCTTGGGTTTATCCTGTATGGGACTCTCTGCGCTTCCTGGACTTGGGTGCCTGTTTCCTTTCCCATATTAGGGAAGTTTTCGACTATAATCTCTTCAAATATTTTCTCGGGTCCTTTCTCTCTCTCTTCTCCTTCTGGGACCCCTATAATGTGAAGGTTGTTGCGTTTAATGTTGTCCCAGAGGTCTCTTAGGCTGTCTTCATTTCTTTTCATTCTTTTTTCTTTACTCTGTTCTGCACCACTGAGTTCCACCTTTCTGTTTTCCAGGTCACTTATCCGTTCTTCTGCCTCAGTTATTCTGCTGTTGATTCCTTCTAGTGTAGCTTTCATTTCAGTTATTGTATTGTTCATCTCTGTTTGTTTGTTCTTTAATTCTTCTAGGTCTTTGTTAAACATGTCTTGCATCTTCTTGATCTTTGCCTCCATTCTTTTCCGAGGTCCTGGATCATCTTCACTGTCATTATTCTGAATCTTTTTTCTGGAAGGTTGCCTATCTCCACTTCATTTAGTTGTTTTTCTGGGGTTTTATCTTGTTCCTTCATCTGGTACATAGCCCTCTGCCTTTTCACCTTGTCTATCTTTCTGTGAATGTGGTTTTTGCTCCACAGGCTGCAGGATTGTAGTTCTTCTTGCTTCTGCTGTCTGCCCTCTGGTGGATGAGGCTATCTAAGAGGCTTGTGCAAGTTTCCTGATGGGAGGGACTGGTGGTGGGTAGAGCTGGCTGTTGTGGGCAGAGCTCAGTAAAACTTTAATCCACTTGTCTGCTGATGGGAGGTGGGGGTGGGCTGGGTTCCCTCCCTGTTGGTTGTTTGGCCTGAGTCAACCCGACACTGGAGCCTATCCGGGCTCTTTGGTGGGGCTAACGGCAGACTCTGGGAGGGCTCACACCAAGGAGTACTTCCCAGAACTTCTGCTGCCAGTGTCCTTGTCCTCACAGTGAGACACAGCCACCCCCCACCTCTGCAGGAGACCCTCCAACACTAGCAGGTAGGTCTGGTTCAGTCTCCTATGGGGCCACTGCTTCTTCCCCTGGGGTCCCGATGTGCACACTGCTTTGTGTGTGCCCTCCAAGAGTGGAGTCTCTGTTTCCCCCAGTCCTGTCAAAGTCCTGCAATCAAATCCCGCTAGACTTCAAAGTCTGACTCTCTAGGAATTCCTCCTCCCATTGCCGGACCCCCAGGTTGGGAAGCCTGACGTGGGGCTCAGAACCTTCACTCCAGTCGGTGGACTTCTGTGGTATAAGTGTTCTCCAGTTTGTGAGTCACCCACCCAGCAGTTATGGGATTTGATTTTATTGTGATTGCGCCCCTCCTATCATCCCATTGTGGCTTCTCCTTTGTCTTTGGATGTGGGGTATCTTTTTTGGTGAGTTCCAGCGTCTTCCTGTCGATAATTGTTCAGCAGTTAGTTGCGATTCTGGTGCTCTCGCAAGAGGGAGTCGGTTCTCTAGAACTTTTAGTCATTTCTTATATACAGTCTTATTTTCTTGTTCCTCTCTAGCACACAATTTAACAATTGTGCACCATTTTGTCCATTACTTCAGTGTGTATATTTTATCTCCGCAACTGTATGTAGTTGCTCCCTGTTACAAACTGAATGGTGTCCCCACAAAATTCATGTGTTGAAATCCTAACCTCCAGTTAGCATGACTATGTATGGAGATAGGATATTTAAAGACATAATTAAGGTTAAATGAGATCATTGGGGTGGGCCCTAATCCAATATGACTGGTGTCCTTATAAGAAGATGAGATTAGGACACAGAGGGAAGGCTGTGCCAAAGACACAGTGAGAAGATGGCCATCTGCAAGCCAAGGGGAGAGGCCTCAGAAGAAACCAACCCTGATGACACCTTGATCTTGTGCTTCCAGACCTCAGAACTGTGAGAAATTTAACATCTGTTGTTTAAGCCACCCAGCCTCTGGTACTTTGTTATGGCAGCGGCAGGAAACTAATACACTCCAGTCAGAAACACACATACTGAGCACCTATTATGCACCAGGCCCACTGGATACACTGATGCCTGATTCTCAGGCCTGCCTGCTTCCCTTTTCTGCTGACTGCTCTGCTTGGCCTGTGGTGGGGCTGTGGGCCAGCTGGTCCCCAGTAGCTGTTTGTAAACGTTCCATCCTCCTCTACCTCAGTCCCCTAAATAAATCCATCTCCACCTTGCCAGCTGATCCTCTGCCCTCCCTGTGCATGATCGCCACCTCACTCCCTAGCAGTGGTCCTTACCAAGGTCTCCCATACCCTCCGTGGACAGAATCCAGGCTCAGCCCTTCTAAATGGCCTTCCGGACCTGTCCACTGTCTGGTGCTTCCATCGTCTTTAACATGAACAAATTGTTCACATCTCCATCTCTGGGGACTAGGCCTGTTCTTCCAGCATGGCTGGGCTTTGACCTCTCCCTGCGCTCACCATCCATCAGCCACCAGATCCTGTTGATTCAGCCTTCAAACTATCTCCCTTGTGGGCCCTTCCACTCCACCCCTGGGGACCCGCTCGGGCAGGGCCCCTTCTCTCCTGAAGGCCCTTCTTAGCAGAACCTGGAGGGTTTGCTGAGGAAGTAAAAGGGAAGAAGGGCAGAGTAACAGCTATAAAGAGGGCAAGGTTTCCCCCTCCCCCAATTAGAGGACGGGAGGGAGAGATGGGCAGAGAGGGGAGGGGAGAGAGGAGGTCAGTGGGTCTGAGGGCAGAGGGGCTCCCATCTCCTGTGTCCCGGCAGTGCCCCTGGGGAGCGGCAAGACCAAGAGAGGGATGCCACTAGCCAGGTGCCCCCAGGACGAGGGCCCCGGGGCAGCATCAGGTAAGAGACCAAGCCCAAGGGCAGCCCCAAGCTGTGGGGAGCAGCCACCCTCCAGGGTTCAACAGAGAGACAAAAGGAGTCTTGCAGACACAGGGTGGGTTCTCGACCCTCTTCTCTCCCACCCTGGCCTCAGCTCTGTGGAATGGTGTGCGGAGGCAATGGAGTGGGAGAGGGTGCCCCTGCAAAGGGCTGAGGTGAAACCCATCAGCATGGGGGCTGGGGGCAGAAACTAAGCAAGTAGTCTGAGCGTTATATGCTCTAAAGCTCAGCGATGAACTTGTTTTGGAGATTTCTGACATTCATAGGCTTGGTTGGTTTGGTTTTTTTCCACTTATTTCCTAGATGAAAAGTGCAAAGACGCCTCTATCTGGTTCCAGACCAGACATCAGGCAGCTCTGAGTCCAGGTTAGGGCTGCAGAGACCTCCCCGAGCAACCAGCCAGGCCCCCAAGCCACACATGCACACCTTCGCCCCCCAAAGGGGAAAGAGGGGCACCCTCCTCACTCGGCTCTGCGTCTGGCTGGAGGTGGAGGTGTGTGTGTTGGGGGGAAGCGGGCGCAGTGGGGAGGACCACGGATGGCCAGGGGCTCCTAAGTCTGCCTGCAAAGCAACGTTTTTAATAGCCCCAAATGACTGAAGCCGGCGTGGGGAGGATCAGCGTGGAGACCAGCTGGCAGTCTTCTGTACCCATCAGAGTCACCGAACTGTTGATTGTAACCCCAGAGTTTCTGAGCCAGCAGGGGTGCGGTGGGGCCCAAGAAATGTGCATTTCTAACAAGGTCCCAGGAGAGGCGGATGCTGCGGGTGAGGACCGCGCCTTGAGAAGCGCTTATGCGGAAGTCTGGCTCCCGGGATTCTGGCGTCTCGGGCAACCTGGGTTCCAATGGCAGATCTGCCCCCTGCTGGCAAGTGGCCCCTTAGGCCAAAGAAATTGCTTCTGCAGCCTAAATTTCTTCTCTACTAGAGAGATAAAAAAATATATTTACCTCCTGAGGTGGTTGTATGGATCAAGTTGAGATAACCTGGGTAAATTATTTAGCACAATTCCTGGCACGTAATAAGACCAGGGAAAAGTTCTCTTTCAATTTGTTGAGGTGTGGGAATTTGGCTGGAAGGAAGCTGCTATTTTGGGGGGGGTTGTTTTTTGTAAGCCTTAAAGAATTATTTGACTTTTAAAAACATGTACCTGTGCAACCTTGGTTAAAATGAAAGTTTAATTTTTAAAATTGCATTAAAAATTGCATATCTCTTTTAATATCACTAAAAAAGAGCCCAAAACACTTTAATAGTTTAAAAATGGAAACATCTGTAGACAATTGTATTATTATTTCCAATTATTCACTCTCCCGTCCTGAAAGAGTATCATACAACCCCACCCACTGCCGTGTGACCTGTGGTGCCTCCTGGAGAAGAACTATTCGCCCAGCCCCACTGACTTTGGCCTTGACCCCATGACTGCGTTTGCAAACGGCCTGTGTGTAGACAGGACCTGTAGCACATCAGAGCAGAGACTTTAAGAGCCATTGCTTTTTTCCACCCGCTCGCTTGCTCTTGTCCTCTGCCACAAGGCTGACATGTCCCCCCGGGGGCTGTTCCTTCAGCTTGAACAAAGGAGAATTACAGTCACAGCTGACCCACAGCCAAAAGGTGCCAAGCCACAGCCAAGCTGTGAAGGAAATGTAAGAGGGCCAAGAAACGAGCCTTGATGGCCATGAGCTACTGAGATGTGGGGATGCGTTGTTACTGCAGCTATACCTAGTGAAAACTGACTAAAACCATCCTACAAGAGGTGCCTGGCTAAATAAAGTATGGTGTGTCTTAATGATGGTAATGCAGCTATTAAATGTAGTTATATTTTCAATTAAAATTTATATTTAAATATATTCAGCTATTAATATTAAATTTAAGAATATAGGAAATTTCTCAAAGTATCATTTTTAATAAGGGAACAAAGGCAAAGTTTCAAACTGAAAGTACAGGATCCCAACTTTGTAAATAAAAATATATCTTGTATATATTGCTTGAGGTAAGTTGGGTGGTAATTTTGCCTAGAAACAAAAGGATTGGGTGGGGGGGGGAAGACACCTAAATGTTAACAGTGATTATCTCAGGGTGGTAGAATTAGGAAGGGTGGTTATTCTCCTTTATGCTCATCTGCACTTTCCAACTCATCCATAATGATGTGTCACGCTTTTATAATTTAGATAAATAGTACAGGTATGTTTAAAAGAATCCATAGCCAACGGCGGTATGGAGGGCAGGGAGCCCTGGGAAGGCAGGAGGGCTCAGGGTCCCAGTAGGTCCTGGAGGGGCACAGAGGTGGGAGTGGAGGGAGACTTCTCATGGTCTCCTTATACCCAGGCACCCCATGCACAGGCTTAAACCTAGCAGCTTTTTTTTTTTTTTTTGCGGTACGCGGGCTTCCCACTGCTGTGGCCTCTCCCGTTGCAGAGCACAGGCTCCAGACGCGCAGGTTCAGCGGCCATGGCTCACGGACCTAGCCGCTCCGCGGCATGTGGGATCCTCCCAGACCGGGGCACGAACCCGTGTCCCCTGCATCGGCAGGCGGACTCCCGACCACTGCGCCACCAGGGAAGCCCAAACCTAGCAGCTTTTAATGTCCTATGAGAATATGTGCAACTTTTTAAAAACAGATTATTTGGCTCCAAATATAAAAATAAAAGTGTGATTTCTGGGTTAGTAAATGTTAATAATAAAAGTTAATAAATGTTTAAATGTCTAAAAATTGTAACCACGCATCAAAAAGTTCAGTGCAGTGACTGCTTAATGGGTACAAGTTGCCATTTGAGGTGATGAAAAAGTTCTGGAACTGGATTGTGGTGATAGTCATATTATGTTGTGAATGTACTTAATGCCGCTAAATTGTACACTTTCAAATGGTTCAAATGGTAAATTTTGTGTTATGTGTATTTGACCGCTGGGGGGAAAAGAACCCTCAACTTCAATGAAAGTCAAGCCTTCTGTGATTATATGGAACTCACATTTGATGTGGAATTTGGATGGCCTTAGTGTATCTAATATAATGTGAGTGGGACCCCAAAATAAAATTGCCCCAGAATAGGCAATGGTTGGTAATGATCCGTATTCTCCTGTCACTGGACACCTTGTGGAGTAACAGTGAATGTGTAGCTTTTAGAGTGGGGGTAGGAGTGAGGTGTGGAGCACAGACCTCTTCCTCATGCTGTCACATGGCTGGGAGAGGTGCCGCCTGCGGAGCCAGGGGCCTGAATAAGGGATGGAGAGCCTCCTGCAATGCCGCAGAATCAGCACTGGGTGGCAGCAGAGAGCCAGCTCAAGCAGAGATGGCACCTGGGAGCTGCCGCACATCCACTGCTTTCTCTCCCCGATTCCCCTGCCCCTGACTCTCCCAAGACACCAAGACTAACCACGGCAGTCGTTTCAGCTTGATTTTCAGAAGATGGTGCCATTTCTCAAGAGGAAATTGTTTTGCAAGCAAACCTATGTTTTTCACCAACTCCTTCCAGTGGGATATTCAAGAACATTCAAGATAGGTCAGTTTTTACATGTTTGATACATTCCATCATCTGAAACATGTTTCCGATTTCTCTGTAGCCAGTCCATGGCTAATTTCAGGGACTGAACTAATAAAACTCACATCCTGTTTTTGTGGTGTGTCCGTTTAAGATTTTTCACCTGATATTCATCATGCTGATAAGACTAGAAAACTTTAATAGCAAGACTGGTGGTAAAGATGCTTCCCCACAGTACTGAGAAGGTTAACCTGGTACAGGGAGCAGTGCCCTGAGAAGGCTATTCCTTATAAAGCAGTGACAGTCATATTTCTTTTCTAAGGTGGCTTTACTGCTATGAAAGAAAACACCTCAAAACCAAGAAGTTTAAAGAAAATGTTATTGTTGTTATTATTTATTATTATTATTATTTGGGCTGGGCTCAGCTGGGTAGTTCTTTGCGGGGGGGGGAGTATTTATTTATTTATTTATTTATGGCTGCGTTGGGTCTTCGTTGCTGCGCGCGGGCTTCTCTCTAGTTGTGGAGAGCAGGGGCTGCTCTTCGTTGCGGTGCGTGGGCTTCTCATTGCGGTGGCTTCTCTTGTTGCGGAGCACGGGCTCTGGGTGCACGGGTTTCAGTAGTTGTCACACGTGGGCTCAGTAGTTGTGGCACACGGGCTTAGTTGCTCCACGGCATGTGGGATCTTCCCGGACCAGGGCTCGAATCCGTGTCCCCTGCACTGGCAGGCGGATTCTTAACCACTGCGCCACCAGGGCAGTCCCCTGGGTAGTTCTTCTGCTGGTCTCACCTGGGTACACTACGTGGCTGCAGTCAGTAGGCAGGTGGGCTGGGGGCTGAAAGGTCCAGATCCCAGACAGCCCCACTCACATGTCTGGCATTTGGCTGGGGTGATAAAGGCAACTGGGCCACATGAATCTCATTATCGAGCCGGCCAGGCTTCTTCGCTTGGCAGCTGGGCTCCAAAAGGAGTAAGAGAAGCCAAGCCCCAATGCACAAACACCGTTAAAGCTTCTGCTTGTGTCATGTTTCCTACTATCCCCTTGACTAATGCAAGTCACATGGCCAAGCCCTGATTCAGGGGCTAGAGAAAATAGACTCCTTCTTTTGACAGGAGGAGCTGCAAAATGTTGTGACCTTCAGAAATTATCTACCACATCTTCTTTCTCCTCTCCTGTCATACCAAGGACATCCTTATACAGGCAGGGATGAATGACAGCCACCTGCCAACTGACAGTGCTCCCTGCCACCCTGTATCCCTGGGCTCAAGTTCAAGGCAATTAAATCCACATCTCCCCAGATCTGGGGGAAAACCAGTCTCACGAAGTAAGATGTTTGGACTAAATTGTGTCCCCTCCACTCCCGGAAATTCATATATTGAAGCTCTAATGTGACTGTACTTAGAGATACCTTTACAGAGGTAATCGAGGTTAAATGAGGTCAAAAGCATAGGACCCTAGTCCATTAGGACTCATGTCCTTACAAGAAAAGGAAGAGACACTACAGCACTCTCTCTCTCTCTCTCTCTCTCTGCGTGTATGCACAGAGAGGAGACCATGTGAGGACACAGTGAGAAGGCAGCCATCTGCAAGCCAGGAAAAGAGACCTCACCAGAGCCAACCTTGCTGACACCTTGAT
This sequence comes from Delphinapterus leucas, assembly GCF_059928025.1. Taxonomy (NCBI): domain Eukaryota; kingdom Metazoa; phylum Chordata; class Mammalia; order Artiodactyla; family Monodontidae; genus Delphinapterus; species Delphinapterus leucas. The sequence continues at coordinate 8,490,906 of NC_143136.1, read as the reverse complement.
CTTGGACTTGGAGCCTCCAGACTGTAGAAAACAAATGTCTGTCGTTTAAGCCACTCAGTCTGTGGTATTCTATTACGACAGCCCAAGCTGACTAATACACAAGTGTTCCTTGGTTAAATACGTTTGGGAAATGTGTGTTCAATACTGATCCCCCTCCTTGAAAATTCATAGGGCTCTGTAGCCTATTAAAGGCTCTGAGAAGTTCCTCAGCAAAGAAACTTCTAGTTTAACACAGTGTTTCCCAAATTTATTTAAACATGAGATCCTTCCCCAACACCTATGATCACCATGGGAAGGTGTACTTATTTCTAGGATTGTCATAACAAACTACCACAAACTTGATGAACTTATTCTCTCACAGTTCTAGAAACCTAAAGTTAGAAATCAAGGTGTCAGCAGGAATGGGTTCCTTCTAGAGGCCCTGAGGGAGAATCTGTTCCATGCCTCTCTCCTAGCCTCTGCTCGCTGCTGGGGACCCTTAGTGTTCTCTCTCCCATCTCCCCTCCATCTTCACATGGCCTCCCCCTCTGTGTCTTGTTCTTAACATCTTCCACTTGGTCTTATAAGGACCCAGTCTTTGGATTTAGGGCCCACCCTAAATCCAGGATGATCTCATCAAGAGATCCTTAACTTAATTATATCTGCAAATTCTAAATAAGGTAACATTCTGAGGTTGCAAGTGGACGTGTCTTTTGGGGGCCACAGTTCAATCCACTACAGAAGCTAAGGGACACCCAAGGTAGCTGGCTGAGTGTGGACATGGAGTCGGGGCGAGTGGGACCCGTCTAGGTACCCGCAAGCTGGCGGTCCCTCCCCTCCAGGGGATGCATCACGCTCTCCCCTTGATAACGCTGGCGCACCAAATCCTCGTTTCCTAAACTCCTTGCTGACCGTCCTCCGTGAATACATTCCTGTCTGGGACAGGTGGAGACTTTCCTTTCTGTTGTTTAAGCACAAACCCGACTGGGCCTCCGGCTCTGCCTTTCCTGCTTTGTTCTGGAAGACAGAGCCTGTCTTTCTGGGGAATGTTTGCACAACGCAGTGCTCATTCACGCAGCAATGTGGCAGACAGGCTCTTACAGGGCTGTGCTTCTAGAGGCTTCCTCCCCAAACCTTTCCAAAGCCCACTTCCTCCATGCCTGTCTCCTGCCCAGAACCCGCCACCACTTCCTCGTCCTCCAGGAGAAAGTGACACCTTCTGCCTCCAGGGAGGGCCTTCCTTCTGGGATGAGCCAGGGTGTTCCCACTGCTTCCCCACAGGGCGTCCTCTTGCTGCCTTGGTGTCTTCCACCTGGATTGCATCCCTGACCACCCTCCTCTCCACTTGTGCACAACTCTGGACCTACAAGCCACTTGGCAGGTGAATTTTAGGGGTCTGCTGGTCCCTGGAATGCAAAAACCAGACACAGCTCCAATCTTAGAGGTGGGGCTCAGGGCACCTGTGCATGTGCAGTTTTCTGGGGAAGGGCCCAAACCTTTCATCACTTCTCCAAATTGTTCCTTCCTGACTAAGGATGTTAAAACCTCTAGTTCAGAGCTAAGGCTCAGTGAGTAACTTCCTTAGAGAAATAACTTTCTGGAAACCCACCTGAGGTGGAAGAACCCCTCTCCCCACTCTTTCTTGTGTTGAGGGGGCCCTGGTGGGAGGAGAGAAGGAACAGCAGTGAGTCCCAGCCCTGGGACGCACAGACCATCCAAACGGGTCAACCATCCGCAGGATGACCCAGGGACGGAGCAAAGCTGGCTCCGTGCAGAGTCACAGCTGCGAGCAGGGGGTGCCCAAGGCTCTGCACCCACGCCAGCGCCCACCCTACCACCGCCCCCCCGACACACCATAGGTGACTAGCAGATCTCAGGAGCTGGGAGGGAGCTGGGGAACCTGAGGGCAAAACCCCGTGGCCCCACCGCCATGGTTTGGCCTCTAGCGGCCCTGTTTAGTCCTTCCAAATCCTGGGAACTCACACACTTTGCGGAATGTGCATTGGGCACACCAGGCCACGTTGTGACAACAGATTTGTGACTTGTCTCACATATGGGATGGTACATTTTCTGCAGGTAGACACCTGTCTTTTACCTCTTTGTGATTCTATTCGAGGGTCGAATCCTGTGCTCGAGAGCACTGTATCCAGCCGCTCAGGCTGCCAGAACACAGTACACAGATTTGGGGGCGCTTAAACAACAGAAGCGTGTTTTCTCACAGTTCTGGAGGCAAAAGTCAGAAATCAAGATGTTGGCAGTGTTTACTCCATCTGAGGGTTGTGAAGAAAGGCACTGTCCCCAGCTGCTCTCCTTGGTTTGTGGATGGCTGTCTTCACATTCGCATGGCGTTCTCCCAGTATGTGTGTCTGGGTCCACATTTCCTCTTCTTAAAAGGACACCCGTCATATTGAGTTAAGGCTCACCCTAATGATCCCCTGCTAACTTAATGACCTCTTTAAAGGCCCAATCTCCTAATATAGTCACATTCTGAAGTACAGACACCCAGGAGTAATATAAGAAGGATGGATGGAAGGACACATGGGCAGAGGGATAATGGTTTGAATTCCAGCCTCTCGATGCTGGTCTGCCCCAGAGTCCCTTAGGCCACTGCACTGCCACCAACCAGGCCTCTGAGGGGCTTGTGTCCTCTCATAGCAGCCAGCAGGCCAAACCTGAGGGTGGGGAGACACCAGGGTGGACCCTGAAGAGGGGGGCTGGACTAGAAAAGGCATCCAAAGGGCTGGGGCAGTCCAAGGGGGGAGTGTGTGGTGTGTGGGGGGCTGAAGCACCCCTTTGTTTTGGAGATGGAGGTGGGAGAGATGCCCTCTCAGGTCAGTTGCCTTCCCACTCAGAGTGGGTGTTTGGGTGGCCCCAGGAATCCTATTTGCATACAGGGCCCAGGCTTCTGGAAGGTTAGGGAGAAGGAATTTACTTTAACTTGCAAATTTGTTCTAATGCATCAAGTAATGTTTACTCTTTGTTGAAAGGTCAAGTGAATTGTACAAATTTTAAAATGCACAAAAGCTTGAAAGAAAAAACTTGCTCATGACCCACCACAACTGAAAGCCTCTGATACTGGCTGCTCATTTGTTATTTAGCCGAACCATGTGCTTTTAACTTTTAGAATCTTTTCTTAATGCAAGTACTAAATGTTACTAGAGAAACACCAGAAAATGCAGTTGGCCAAAAAAAAAAAAAAATTTAAGTCACTTATAATCCCACTACCAAAAGATACCTTGTTTGTTTGGGGGTTTTTTTATATTTATTTGTCTGCGCCGGGTTTTGCTGCGGCAGGAAGGATCTTAGTTGCCGCGTGTGGGATCTTTAGTTGTGGCATGCGGGGTCTAGTTACCTGACCAGAGATCGAACCTGGGCCCCCTGCATTGGGAGCGTGGAGTCTTAACCACTGGACCACCAGGGAAGTCCCTACCTTGTTTTCTTTATATTGTATTTCTTCGACCACTAGTACTTTTGAATACTGTCCCATGGTTATTAGCTATTTACGTTTCTTTGGTGAATGGTCTGTGTTATTTGGAATACAATGGTGTCTTATCAATCTGTTTGGGATCTTTATATAACCCTCTGTGGTATCTGTAGCAAACTTTTTTTCCGTTTGTGGTTCTTAAAATTTTTAGATTGTTTTTTGACCTACGTCGATTTTTCCACCTTGGAATTTCTTTACTGGCTTTTATATTTAGAAAGTACTTCTTGGGACTTCCCTGGTGGTGCAGTGGTTAAGAATCCACCTGCCAGTGCGGGGAACACGGGTTCGATCCCTGGTCCGAGAAGATCCCATATGCTGTGGAGCAACTAAGCCCGTGAGCCACAACTACTGGGCCTGCGCGCTAGAGCCCGCGAGCCACAACGACTGAAGCTCGTGCACCTAGACCCCGTGCTCCGCAACAAGAGAAGCCACCGCAATGAGAAGTCCGCGCACTGCAACGAAGAGTAGCCCCTGCACACCGCAACTAGAGAAAGCCCGGTGCAGCAATGAAGACCCAACACAGCCAAAAATAAATAAATAAATAAAATTTAAAAAAAAAAAAAAAAGAAAGTACTTCTTCCCCAAATCAAGTATTTTCAGTTTACTTATGACCTCTCTCTCTGTCTTCCTTTCTTTGTATTTACCTCTTTAAGTGAAACTGAGAAACTAACCCAATGTTTTTCCAGCAGTTAACCAATTGTCCCAGCGCCATTTTGTAACTCAGCCCTCCACAGTGTCCTGCACTGTCCCCAGGGCAGTCTGCTCCAAGTCAACCTACAGGAGAAAACCCTTCCCCGGGGCTGCAGTTCCCTGGCTGCCAGAATTCACACAAAACCACTAGCAAACAAGGTGGGATTTTTGATGTGGAGGTGAGGGCTTTACCTTGGAGACCTCAACACAAACAATTTAAAAATTCCCTCTAGATATTTCTGTTCACCCCAAGCCTCATCCGCTCCACCTCCAGAGAGACCTGACCTTTCTCCCCTTCTCACTGCAGCCGAGGAACCTCCAACGCCTTACCCCTTCTCTCCCGCAGAGCAGCTGGGCTGTAGGGCCCCTGGCCCAAGCCCAGCTCTTTCCAGACTCAGGCTCTCCTCTCTGGGTAACAGCATCCACCTCCTAGAAAGCAGGGTAGCAACATCCTTTGTCATTTGAGAATGTCTTTGGGGTCTCAGCCCCCACCCCATGGGCCTTATTAACCTGCTTCTCCCAAGCGAATCCAGTGTAGCTTCTAAGTAGAATCCCATGCCACCTGCTAACGGAGCCCAGGTTGCACTGAGTCCTTAACTGTCTTGAATGGAGGAAGCCGGAGCTCTGGGAAGACACAGAATCTGGAGTCTCCCCTTAGAGGGGCTGCCCTGGGAGTGAGAGCTGGCACGGAGCACCCCGCCCGAGGAGCAGCCGTCAAAGACTCAGGCCCAAATGGTCTCACTGGCGGGCAGAGGCCAGGGGCACCACGCTCATCCTGCACAGGGCTCCGGGGTACATGTGTACGCAGGGCTGCAGGGCTCCGGAAGACTCCAGGCACACGCTCCCGGGAGCAGCTGCGGAAGGCTGGGGAGCAGCTGCGGAAGGCTGGCCCAATCCCAGTGGCCACCACAAGGTGGCAGCAGCTAGAGCAGTGACCATGCTAACGCGTGCTCATTACCGCAAGTGTAGAAAGCCAGTAGGGGACGTCCCTGGGGGTCCAGTGGTTAAGACTGAGCGCTCCCAATGCAGAGGGCCTGAGTTCCATCCCTGGTCAGGGAACTAGAGCCTGCTTGCCACAACTAAGACCCGGCGCAGCCAAATAAATAAAGGTGATTTTATAAAAAGCAAGCAAGCAAGCAAGAAAGCCAGTGGCAACATCAGGTACAGGGGCAGTGGGTGAGGGGTGCTGCCCCAGATATGATCACACAGATTTGTGGGAACAAAGTTCTGACCTGCTCTGTTCAGAGCAGACCGGGGCGGTGGCTCCTCAATGTCACGATCATGCAGTGGTTAAGAGCGTGGGCTTGGGCCAGAAAGCCTGGCTCACACCCCAGCTCTTCCCCTGTCTGAGCTGCAGTTTCCTCATCTGTATAATGGGGTAACAGTACTGCGTGCCTGACAACCACAGAGGGTTATTCTCTCATAGTTTCGGAGGGCCCAAGTCTGAAATCAAGGTGTCAGCCGGGCCGCATTCCCCCCGAAGGCTCCGGGCGAGGGCCTCTTCCTTTCTGGGGTCGCCAGGCCTTCCTTGACTTTCTCTGCCTCCATCTTCACGTGGCCCTCTTCCCTGTATCTGCGTCCTCTCCCTTCTCCTTCTCCCTCATTGTGTCATTCATACCCACGGGATTTGAATTTACGGAAGTGACTGAATGGTGACACCGAGAGGTCCACGTCATTGAAAGAAGAATGTATTACACGTCCTGAGGGAAGGGGCCTGCCCCACCACACAGGACACACTGGAAATGTCAGCGTGTCGGCACGCAGAAGGCAAGGAGTGAGGGGAAGCCCCGGGCAGAGCCTTTACTGGAGTTCCTGTGCGGAAGGCGAGGCAGAGTTAACAGTTTAGGATTGGCTGGTGTGAATAATTCCAGCGGGCTTTCGGCTGCAGGGGTGGTCTATAGCTGCCTGGTACCTGGCCCTGGGATGACTTAGGGAAGGGGCAACATGGGCTTGCTGTGTGAGAGTCAGATAAGAGGCTTTGAATCAGCCCGCCTGCTAGGAGAGGAGAGTCCCAGGCAAGCTGACTTGCAGGAGAGAGGTAAATTCTTTGGTCGATAGTTTGGCCTGGTGATGAATGGATGCCAAATAGACACACAGAATCTAAGAAAACACAATTAAGACACTCCTCCTCTCTTATAAAGACACTAATCATTGGACTTAGGAGCCACCCTAATTCCAGATGATCTCAAGACCATAAATTATGTCTGCAAAGACTCTTCCAAATAAGATCACATTCAAAGGCTCCAGAGGTTAAGATATAGACATCTTTTGGGGGGTGGGGTCACAATTCATCCCACTACAGATGCCCATTGGCTGGATTTGTTTATAGCTTTCTGCTCATTAGTGTATCTCTCTCTCTCTGTTTTTTTTGTTTGTTTGTTTTTTTGCCCCTGCAGCAAGGCTTGCAGGATCTTAGTTCCCCAACCAGGGATTGAACCCCAGGCCCACAGCAGTGAAAGCACAGAGTCCTAACCACTGGACTGCCAGGGAATTCCCATCTGCTCATTAGTGTAGACTCTAGGGGAGAAAAAACAACTTTTGCTTTTTTTGTGGTTGTTTTAAATATTTATTTATTTATCTGGCTGTGCTGGGTCTTGGTTGTGGCATGCGGAATCTTTAGTTGAGGCATGCATGTGGGATCTAGTTCCCTGACAGGGATCAAAGCCTGGTCCCCTGCTTTGGGAACGCAGGGTCTTAGCCACTGGACCACCAGGGAAGTCCCAATTTTTGCTTCTTTTGATGAGAAGCCCTGCAGTGCTTCCTCCACTGTGACAGCTTTAGCTGAGTGCCAGTGCCAGGGAGGAATCCAAGGGAGGGTGTAGGAGGGACCCTGTGGAGTGATTTCTGCTTACGATGGAGAGGTTTGAAGCCCAGGCACGAGGGAGGTGACACAGGAGCAGTGGCCATCGTGGTCAGAGGATCCAGGGTGCTCTGAAGGGATAGGATGGTGGGGCCTCCATGGCTCAAGTGCCCTGGATGACTTACCTTAAGGAATAGGCTGCTATTCCTTAAGGTACCTTCGGTTGTTTGTAATGGAAAGCTCTGACTCAATTTGCTGAAACAACTTGGAAACAAATCACCTCCCATCACAGGAAATCTGGTGGCTGAGTGACTGCAGGTACAGTTTGATCAACGCTTTGCCCTACTTTCCTTTGATCCCGACTCTACCATTCTCTGTGTGAGGATTTTTCTCAGGCCAGGTGCCCTCGTGGTCCTAAGAGGCCCAACTAAATATGTTCACGTACAAGAGCAGAGCAGGACCACATCTTCCTGTGTCTCTTTTTTTTTTTGCGGTACGCGGGCCTCTCACTGTTGTGGCCTCTCCCGTTGTGGAGCACAGACTCCGGACGCGCAGGCTCAGCGACCATGGCTCACGGGTCCAGCCGCTCCACGGCACGTGGGATCTTCCCGGACCAGGGCACGAACCCGCGTCCCCTGCATCGGCAGGTGGACTCTCAACCACTGCGCCACCAGGGAAGCCCCTTCCTGTGTCTCTTAATGAGAACCTCCCAGAGGTCCTGGCAGATCACTGGCTCTCATGACTCCATGGCCAGCATTGCAGGAAGGCCTGTGCCTGATCCAGTGACCCCTCAGGGAAATGGCTTAGACCATCAGGACCCAATCTCAGAGCTGGACTGGGGCCGGACCCTCAACCCCACTATGCATCCTCCTAACTATGGGTACTCCAGATCGATGCTTCCCATCACCCACATGCTAGTGCAGCAGAGGGTCTAGGGCGAGCCAGTCTCAAAGGGGACAGGCACTGGGAGACACTGCCAGAATCCCCCGGGAACCTGGTGAAAGGGCCATTGCCCTGGAGCACTCTTGCGGGTGCCCCACCAGCAAGTGAATTATTCATTCACTGCAGCAACTACAATAACATTACTCATGGGGCAGGGGCTGAATTTCTAGTGAGTGAAGTCTGGGAAATGACTTGGGGGTCACCGTAGGCAGTTGTCCCCTCCAAGGGAATCTTGGGCTCACTTGGTGAAGAGACCCTTGAAAGGGCAAATGACCCATGAGCCCCTGACAGCAAGCAGCTTGTCGAAAACAGAAGGCATCACTGCCATCATGCACGCTGTCTAACACTCCCCAGACCGTACTGCCCAAGAGCTGTATCTCTGTTACCTCCCCACATTCGGGCACCAGTGCTGTTGGGCCGACCCCAACTGGATGGCCACGAATTCAGTTCAGTTCTGACACTAACCAGAGTCAACACTGACCCCATGTGTTAGGGGCTCAATCCTGCGAGACTGCCCCCATTTCAGGCACCAGCTGCAAACGGGGTCCCCAGACTACTGCACTTCTGCCAGGCCCACCTCAGGTTCAATAGAACGACTCACAGAACTTAGGAAAACGTTGCACTTAGGACTAGATTTATTACAAAAAACACAAATGAACAGCCAGATGAAGGTGCATAGGGTGAGGTCAGGAAGGCTCCCGAGTGTGGGAGCTCCTGTCCCTGTGGAGTCAGGATGCTCACACTCGCTGTGCACGGATGTGTTCACCAAACCAGGACCTTCCTTGGTCTTGTTGTTTTTTTTTTTTTTTTTTTTGCGGTACGTGGGCCTCTCACTGTTGTGGCCTCTCCCGTTGCGGAGCACAGGCTCCGGACGCGCAGGCCCAGCAGCCATGGCTCACGGGCCCAGCCGCTCCGCGGCATGTGGGATCTTCCCGGACCGGGGCACGAACCCGCGTCCCCTGCATCAGCAGGCAGATTCTTAACCACTGCGCCACCAGGGAAGCCCCATCGTGTTGTTTTTTATCAAAGTTTCATTATGGGGACTTCCCTGGTGGCTCAGTGGTTAAGAATCCGCTTGCCAATGCAGGGGTCACAGGTTCGATCCCTGGTCTGGGAAGATCCCACATGCCGTGGAGCAACTAAGCCTGTGTGCCACAACTACTGAGCCCGCGTGTTGCAACTACTGAAGCCCGCGTGCCTAGAGCCCGTGCTCCGCAACGAAAAGCCACTGCAGTGAGAAGCCCGCACACCACAACAAAGAGTAGCCCCCGCTCGATGCAACTAGAGAAAGCCCACGCGCAGCAACAAAGACCCAGCGCAGCCAAAAATAAATAAATTAAATAAATTTTTTTTAAAGTTTCATTATGTAGGTAGGATTGACTCAATCATTGATGATTAATTCACTCCACCTCCAGCCCCTCTCCCTGCTCAGAGTTGTGGGGATGGGGCTGAAAGTTCCAACCCTGTAACTACATGACTGGCTCCTCTGGTGACCAGATCCCATCCTGAAGCTACTTAGTCACCTCATTAGCATAAACTCAGGTATGGTCAAAAGTTATGAATAACACAAGTCACTCCTATCGGGATATTCCAAAGGTTTCAGGAGCTCTGTGCCAGAAACCTAGGACAAGGAGCAAGTATATATTTTTCATTATACCACAGGTAAGGACTCTTATTATCCCCATTTCCCAGATGGGGGAACCGAGGAACAGGTGTTAAGTAACTTGCCATAGGTTACACAGCTAGGTATAGCAACAGCAGGATTTGAACCCGGGCAGCTCAGCTCCAGCTCCACACCAGTTGCCTTGCTGTGTGGGACTCTGGGGAATCATGGAGCGTGGCCTTGAAAGGAATCCTAAGTGTAGCTCCCATCAGAAGGCAGGGCAGACAGCCTCCCTGTCGGGGAAACAGAGCGTAATCAGGTACAGTGGGGATGCGGGTAAACAACCAATTTACTGCAGAGAAACAAAGCCCGGATTTGTAGCCACTTTCTGTGGTGTAAATAATCCCACCCAGGAAAGTAATGGATTGGGAGATTGAGATTAACATATACACACTATATATAAAATATAGTATAAAATACATGTAAAGTATGTATAAAATAGATAACTAACAGAGACCTACTGTATAGGACAGGGAACTCTACTCAATATTCTGTAATAACCTATATGGGAAAAGAATCTGAAAAAGAATGGAGATATATATATAACTGATTCACTTTGCCGTACACCTGAAACTAACGCAACACTGTAAATCAACTATACTCCAATAAAAAATTTTTAAAAATCCCCCCCGGGCAGATGTTAAGCTACCAATCTACCGTCACTGAGTGTGGAGTTGGGAAGAGATGTGCTGGGTTGGCCTGTCCTGCACTGACTGCAGGACGCCCGGACACACGTCAGGTAGAAGCTTCCTCCTATGGTGTGAGTTTAACGCCCACTCAGAGCTGGGCTGAGCAGGCAGCCTTGATTGTCTCTGGCTCATGGGCAGAGCTTTGTAGGAGCCCGCCCCACTGATGGGGAGGCCTGCCCAGGGCCACAGCGGCAGTCCTGACAAGGACATTAGAAAGTCCTCGACCCCTGACCTCACCCTACATCCAGCCCAGTCCTTCTATCCTTTCTGGAGCCTGGGAACCTCCCATGTTTTGTAGCTTAGCTATCCATTTAACCCACTGTGGGCTGCGTTATTACCCAGCATTTCCATGTGTTAGAAGGATGGGAGTGTATATGAATGTGTGTGTGAGTGTGTGTGTGTGTGTGTGTATAAATGTGAGTGTGCTGGGGTAACAGGCTTCTCACTCATTCGGTCCACCGTATTACTTAGGGTGATTTTTATTTTTACTGTTATTTACATTTTTTCTTTAATATTTTTTTGGCCACGCATTATGTGGGATATTAGTCCCCCGACAAGGGATCGAACCCACGCCCCCTGCAGTGGAAGCATGCAGTCTTAACCACTGGACCACCAGGGAACTCCGTTATTTACTTATTTTTGCTTATATGTATTTTCTGATTTGTTACAATAATCAGAATCTCTTCTGGGCTTTATTTCCTGCCATGCTTTTCCCCAATAAATAGATTTTCTTTAAATATCTGTACTCATCATGGAGCAGGTTTTGTCTGTGTTTCCTGCCCAGCATCCATTTTGCCTTCTTTTGGTAACAGCACCCCAATTTCCTTTGGGGACCAACTTGACTACCACTTACAGGCCTTATGTTTCAGTGGAGCTGACCCCATGCCCCATTCCAGGCCTGACCAACCAGGGTTTGGTCCCAAGCTGTATAGATTTCTTCAGAGAAGGCCACGGGAACCCATGAGACTCAGGGCCTGAGGTCTGCCGTAACTAGTGAGGACCAAGGTGTCTGCACTGGCCTGAAGCTGCTAGCAGCCTGCGCCCGGAGGAATCTTCCCAAAACTCTAGACATCGGTGAGAAAGGAGAACCAAGAGAGGGAGAGAGAAGACTGAATCTTGACAGCATCACTGAACTCTGCGCAGAAACTTTCCCTTAGACTTTAGGTTTCTGTGAACCAAGAAATTTCTTTATTTGGACTATTTTTGCTCACACCAGTTTGAGTTGATTTCCGTTCCTTCCAGCTGAGAGTACTAACACATCTACACAGTGCACATTAAATATTATATCCTGTGTTTAGGGTGACATTATATACAAGCATTTTGCCATGTGTCTATGTAAGCTTTATACAGTGACATAATACTCCATAAGCTGGGTTTACCCTAAAATAAGAATGTCTATTTAATAGGAGCGTCATTGTCTCTATGAGACAGGAGTTGAAAAGAAATCAAAGACAAATTTTTTGAGACGAATTTCCTCTTCCAAACGCTACGTAACAAAGGCTGGCAATTTTTGAACTGAACTAAGAAAAAAGCTCTTTTAGATATAGTTTCTTTTATAACTGTGTGTATATATGTATATTTCAGGTAACAACAGAATATACATTATGTTCTACACCAATATTATTTAATATTTATTTATAAACAGACAATATTTTTGTCCCCAAATTTTAATAATCCTCTCTGCTTTCTGACATGAATCCCTCTTTATTCTCCTCTGTCTTTCCTCAGCACAGATTTTTAAGACATGTGAAACTTAACAAGGGTAAGTGTAAAGTGCAACATGTAGAATCAAAAGCCGAATTCCAAATGGCAGGTGAGGACAAGGAGTTTGACTTAAGTGCCTATGAAGAGTGCCTGATGGGGCTTCGCTGGTGGCGCAGTGGTTGAGAGCCCGCCTGCTGATGCAGGGGACACCGGTTCGTGCCCCGGTCCGGGAAGATCCCACATGCCGTGGAGCGGCTGGGCCTGTGAAGCCATGGCCGCTGAGCCTGCGTGTCCGGAGCCTGTGCTCCGCAACGGGAAGGGCCACAACAGTGAGAGGCCCGCGTACTGCCAAAAAAAAAAAAGAGTGCCTGATGGTTGTAGCGGGTCACAGGCTGTCCATTAGGTGACATCAAGAACTTGCTGTGTACTTAGTTTCTCTAAGTCTCAGTTTCCTCACCTGAAAAGTGGGAGAATAACACCTGTACAGTGCCAGGTACTCAATGGAATATGCCGACCTTGATTTTTAGGACAAGAAGATATCCAAAAAAAACACTGAACAACCACCTGACAGGAATCTCATAACTGGGAACTGGATAAGGATTAACTTTAGCTGCATATAATAGAAGACCCAAAAGAACAATAGTTTGAGCATATATGTGATTATTTTCCCTCATGTAAAGGAATTCTGGAGGACAGCAAGAGTCTGGTGCCTGGTGTGGCATCTCTAACCATGGGGCCCAGATTCCTTCTATCTTTGTGCTCCACAAATTGTGTGGCACTTCGTGTGTCCCTGCAACCTCAAGGTTACCTCATGTATCAAGATGGCTGCTGGTGCTCCAGCCTTCACATTCTTGATAACAGGATGACAAAGGGGAAAGAGCAAAAAGGTGTTCTGATCTTTGAAGGACCCTTTCTAAAGTTCCTCTCAATACTTTCTGCTTACATCTCATCGGCCAGAAGATCTTAGCTAGCTGCAAGAGAGACTGGGAAGTATATTCTTTGTCAAAGCACATAGCCACCCTGAATAAAACTGGGTTTCTGATCCTAAAGAAGAAGGGCTACTCAAATGAGCAACGAGCAGTCTTCTCCATGATTCTTTCACAAAGTACAGGGTTGTCCCACCCCAACAAAATTGGGTTTGCCTGTGACCTCTGAGATGGCCACAGAGTATACATGGGGAGAAGAAATGCTTATTGAGCATTGAGCCTGGTGCTGGGAGAAGTGACAGCAACTGTTACCTACTGATGTGGCGGGATTATGGCAGGCCTCTCTCTGCATTAGCCAGTATCCTTAGCACACCAGTCATTCAATATTTTAATATCCCTTCTGGGTGTAAAATAGTGCTGGAGAGCTTGACTTCTGAAGCCAGACAAGGTTCAAATCCCAGATTCAGTGCTTACTAATAGTGTGCCTTTGAATAAGTCACTTATTCCCTCTGAGGCTAAGCTTCCCCATGTATAAAATGGACATAATAATGGATCCACACCTACCTAGAGACGACGGGGTAGTTGGAAGGATTAGATGTTTAGCTCCTTCTCCTGCCCGTGATAAGCAGGCACGAAATGTTAGCTGATAACCCCCAAGGGAAGCACAGACACAACAGACTAGAAACTTCACTCCAACCACCTTCTTAACGAAGAGCACAAGTAGGTTTATCTGGGTCTACAGGTTTCCGAAGAATACTCGAGGGTTTACAGATCTTTTGTTGTTCTCTGCCCTCCCAGCCTAGTTAAACAGGGAGAAGATGGAGACTGTTTATCCTGAGTCACAGGGTAAAACTCTGTCTTAGCTCATTTGGGCTGCAGATTCAGTGTCCAGTGAGGACCTGCTTCCCGGTTAAAAGATAGCAGTCTTCTCGCTGTATTTCACATGGAGGAGGGGGCCAGGGAGCTCTGTGTTGTCCCTTTTATAAGGGTGTTAATCCCATTCATGAGGGCTCTATCCTTATGACTTAATCACTTCCCAAAGGCCCCACCTCCAAATACTATTACGTTGCGGATTAGCTTTCAACATATAAATTTTGGGGTGGGACACAAACATTCAGTCTGTAGCTCCCCACAACCAAAGACAGTCAGGGCTGGGAGCTGCCCAGGCCCTTAGCCTTCACTTGTTCCTACTCACCACTGCTGCGAAACTGTCTCTGCAGAAAGACTGGCCAAATCAGTCACCAGCGTGGACAGAGAGGTGCTGGGAGTTGTCCCTTATAACATTTATTATAAATCAACACCTGCATCCCATTCTCTTTCATCAGAGTCACAGCCATCCGGATTCCTTGTGGGCCCTGTACCTGTATATAACCTCCATGCTTTTCCAAGACATTTGCCTCTCTCTCCTTAGATACCCGCAGACTTGGCTACGAATAGTCCCATAGACTCAGCCTGCTAGGGCAGCCACTCCGGAGGCGCAGGACCCTTGCTCTGCAGGTGCCTGTGACATCGCCAGCTTCAACAGCCCCCTGTGACCTCACCACCTGGACAACTCAGCCCAGTGGGGCCATGGCCACTCCCTCAACCAGCACAAGTGACAGAGGGCCTAGATGACCACCATGCCCTCGGGAGAGGCCAGAGCCTCCAGCATCCCCACACATGGTGACAGCAGGTGTACAGACATCCCAACAGTGCGGTCCCAAAGTCAGGTCCCCCTCCTTGCAGATGTCCCAACGGCTCACGACACTGCAGCATCGGCTGAACAGCAGGATGTAGGTCAGGCTTCCAAGCCAGCCACCTTGGGGGCCACGTCAGCGTCTGGGGATAAGGACAAGCATGAGGCTGCCGCGGGGCATGCCCAGGAGCCCAGGAGCCCACAGCGCTGCTTGCCCCCCTGGCCCCAGGTGCCCTGCAAAGGTCCAGGGGCTTCCAGAACCTAGTGCAAAAAGTGCTGGTGCAAGAGTCGAGTACGACTCAGAATCCTCAGATTTTCCAACTTTACTCCCTGATTAAGGAAGAGACACCACAAGCGGCAGGCGTCCCAGACAGGGAACAGGAACTAGCTCCATCTACCCCAAGCGCTGCGGTACAGTCCCCGCAAAATGCAGAGGCTCAGCCCGTCGTGAGCACAGCAGATGCCAATGACCAGCTTGACACTCGGGCTGCTGACACTGCAGAAGCTGTTGAGGAGAAACCTGAGGGTCAGGAGGCCTTGAACCCTGGCACTGATGCCTTGCCATCAGCCCCTGCCTCGCCGGGCCCCCGAGTGGCAGCCGTGGAGAGGAGCGCCCTGGACTCCACAGCCAGTGAGAACAACTACGTGCGCTCCATGACCAGCTTGCTGGGCGGGGGTGAGGGGTCCATCAGCTCCCTGGCAGACATCCTGGTGTGGTCTGATACTGCCATGGGCATGGCCACAGGCACCCTGGCCTCCGGCCACGGCTCCGTGACAGACGTGCTGCACAACACGGGGGCCCAGCCTGCGCTCCATCTCCAGCATCCTGGGGAGTGCCAGCTCTGCCTCATCCTCTGGGCTGGCAGTGGGGACCAGTCGGCCCTGCACTCCATCACCCACATGCTGGAACCAGTGGAGCGGAGGACCGTAGAGGGCATCCTCTCGGCCATGCACTACCTAACCAGCCACCTCGCCCCACACCAGGCCCATGCCGGCCCCAACTTGGACGAGGCCCCGCGCTCTGCAGCCTCCCGAGACCCCGGGAGCACACATGCCCTACTCTCTCACGCATCCCTACCCTGGACGGCTCTCCCCAGACCGGGCAATAAATCACTGGCGAGCGTTTATTCTCCAAGCGCCAGCCTCATACCTTGTCTGTGCAGCGGGCACAGGGTGGAGGGACAGGAGGGGGCTAGGGTGTTCTGGAAACAGAAAGGTGTCCCCTGAGGGCTTCTCGGGTTGTCCCATTCATGGGCTGGGGGTCAAAGTGCAGAAAGAGAAGGGCCTGGGCAGGCCTGGGAGGCCAGGCATTGCAGGGCTCAGACCTGAAAAAATTGATCTTGGCTGGACCTCTAACCAGGTAAGTGCATTTCTGAGGAAGTAAGATCTGGTCTTTCCCCAGGGCCTACTGGCTTAGCAGGCTCAGGGCGCCCAGCCAGGCTCTCTGATCGTGGGATTGAGAGTGTGGGGTTGAGAGCCAGGAATGAGACCAGTGTGGGCTCAGACCCCAGCGTGGTAGCTGGCCACGGGCCAATCCCTCCACCCTCTGAACCTGCAACTCTCCTCTGTAGAACAAATAACGAGCCCACACCATGAAGATGTTATGGGATGTAAGGGAAACAACACAGGTCCTAAGGCATGATGTCTGGCACTTAGTAAGCTCACACACTTCAGCTGCCATGATTATTATCCTCCAGCAGGCTGGGGACACAGTGGGATTCAGGGATCTATGTAGGGTGACCAACCACCCCGGTTTGCCTGGGGTTCCTGGGATATGGGACTTTCAGATTTAAAACCAAGAAAACCCCAGGCAAAAACCAGGATAAGTTGGTCACCCTAGACCAGGGTCTCTTTCCGTGGTTTTTTTTTTGGCTGTGTTGGGTCTTTGTTGCTGTGCATGGCTTCCTCTAGTTGTGACGAGCAGGGGTTACTCTTCGTTGCGGTGTGCGAGCTTCTCATTGCGGTGACTTCTTTTGTTTCGGAGCACGGGCTCTAGACGCATGGGCTTCCGTAGTTGCAGCACATGGGTTCAGTAGTTGTGGCACACGGGCTCTAGGGCGCGCGGGCTTCAGGAGTTGTGGAAAGCCAGCAGCACACCCTCTGGCTTGACACAGTGCCATGCCAGCCACATGACTTGGTGAGTGAAGATCTGGCTGGACGTCAGCCCCGACTCCTGCCCTTGGCTGGGTGCCTTATACAGATCACAACCCACACACCTTCATGCTGCAGCCCTGGCTGTGGATTCCTTCATTCATCCATCCCTCATTCCCAGCAGAGTCTCCAAATGGGAGACCTTGGCTGAAACCAGCCCACTGATGGATTTGCCCTACACAGTGTTTCTTTTCTTTTTAATATTTATTTATATATTTATTTGGCTGCCCCGGGTCTTAGTTGCGGCACGCAGGATCTTTGTCGCCGCTTGCGGGATCTTCGTTGCGGCATGTGGGCTCTTTAGTTGCAGCATGCGGGATCTAGTTCCCTGACCACGGATCAAACCTGGGCCCCCTGCATTGGGAGAGCAGAGTCTTAACCACTGGACCTCCAGGGAAGTCCCCCTACACAGTGTTTCTTAAATTGGGAATTAGTTGCTAACATTTAAAAGCCAGGAGATTTTAAATAAAAACATGGATTTCTGCTTCTCTTGAGAAACCTAGGGGCCTTATTTCTTCTGGGCAACTGGCAGCTGAGCTGCCTACTTTAGAGGGAACTACCTGGCCTATGTCAGTACTGAGTCGCCTGCCTGATCCCCAGAGGCATGCGTCTACTACCCTACCACCCCTACCCGGCAGATGGCTCCTGTGAGGAAGTCTGATGCCAGGCCCCAAGGGGACAAGAAGACAACCAGGTGTGTCTATCCCCTTCCCTCAAGGAGCTGCCACTTTCTGTAGATGAGACGTGAACTGTCCCCATGTAGTGAAAGCAAAGAATTCAGAGGAGGGAGATTGTCAGTTCAGATCCCAGTATCAGGGCCTCCTTGAGTCAGACCTAAAAAGAGAGGAGAGATGGTGTCCCTGACAGAGGCATGGACAGCAAAAGTCGAGGCAGGCGTGATGGGGGCTTGGTGGGGGAGGGCGGCTGAGCAGCTCAACCTGCCTGGAGCCCAGAGCAGAGCGCGGGAGACAGAGCTGCCAGAGTGGACCTCAAATGCTTTCAACAAATATTTTCTGAACCAGGTAAGTGCCACTATACGCCAGGCACTGCTAGATACTGAGACTGCAAAGGTGAATGAAAGATTGAAACCAGGCTCAACCCAGGTCAGGGGAAGGGCTGAGCCAACTAGCACAACTGCCAAGTGCGGGCGTGTCTGGACCCAGGGCTCAGCCGTGTCCTCAGGGCTCTGTCTTTCCAGTTCAGCCCCTCTGTGCTGGCTCCATTTTCAGGCACTCAGCCACCTTCCTGGAAAGAGAGAGGCCCTTGTTTCCACTGGATCTGGCAGGAGACTCCCAGGTGAGGACACTGCCAGGCCTGGCTTGGCTCCCATGCTCTCTGCTGAACCAATCACTGAGGCTGTGGGAGTGAAATACCTCGTTACCTGGCCTGGGTCTCATGTCCACCTCTGAGGCCAGGGTCAGTCCAGAAATGGGGGTTCCCCACAGGAAGGGCTGCTGGACCGACAACATTTTGTGTGTGAAAGCCAATAGAGTTGTGAAGAGCATGGCTTTGGGGGTCAGGCTACCTTGAATCCTGGCTCTACCTCCTTCTAGCTGTGTTACTTTCATCCCCCCGTGCTTTGGTTTCCTCATCCGTCAAATGACAGTACACCTACCGCGTCAGGCTGCTGTGAGGATTAAATGAGTCAGGTGCTTGGAAAGGTTCCTGGCACATAGTTGAGTGCAATATAAGTGTCAGCGATCATTGTGATTATTAGGACAGAAGGGTTCCGTGGAGCTGTGTACTAAGAACGGAATTTCCCTGCTTGTTCCTGGCCTTCCTCTTTGCGGTGGGATTAACAATTGTGTTGTCAAATATGCCTGACAATGCATCTTCTCTGCAGGTGGGACCTGCAGGTAGCCAGGTGCTACTGTACCTGGGCCAAAGGTCAGGGCTGTGCACTCAGGGCTGAGGAATCCAACTTGGAGAGAAGTGGGTGCACCTCAGCTCTCGCCAGAGCGAGAAAGCAAAGGCCCAGAGGCAGGAGCTTGGAGAAATGCCCCGTTTTATAGGCAAGAGGAAGCAATTCATGAGACACAGGAGCAATGAGCAAGTGGGGGTGACCCAGCCCATCACGAGCCTGTGAGCCCACCGTGTTGGATGAATAAAAACTGAACAACTATTGAACAATTGGGGAGAGGCAGTCAGTAGAGACAGAGGTGGTGTGTAAGGGGAAAAAGAATGAGCGGTCGTCAGAATAACAGGGTGGCTGTGTGTAGGGTACTCTTTGGTGTTGAGAATTGAGGCACAACCAAGTTATAAATTCACCCCAACAAAGCTGGTGCCTCCGCACCCCTTCTGGTTTATATGTTAGGGTTAACACCTGACAGCCACCAGCGTTTCTCTAGGATCAACAACAGTCGTTTTGGTTGTATGTTCTGCCACTGAGAGATTGGCCAGTAAGCAGAGGTTCTGCTTAAAGAAACATTTAGGCTGACCTAAGAGCCATGGGACAGGCACAACATCCTAACCTCTGAGCCTGGCTGGGGCATGGCTAACAGAAGGAAACCGACAAGTCCTGGGAGATAGCAGAGGAACACTGTGGCTTCAAGGGTAGGGCTTGGCCGAGGAGTCTTTGGATGGGCAGTATCCACTGAACTTGCACTGGCCCTCCCTGTGGAGTCCTCAAGTGGGCACTGCGGTCCTAGAAGATGGACCATTTCCTCATCTACAAAATGCCTCACAGGGATGCTGTGGTCAAGAACGCATATAAAAAAACAAAAAACAAAAAATAGCATTTAACAGTAGGCATGTGACACGTTAGTTTTCTTCCTTCCTTGTGGTTTTCTGCATTGTCTGTATATTGGGCAGGAGTCTCTTAACGGAAAGTGACAAAAACCCATGGATTTGGTGGACTGGGCAGAGAAGGGCTGAGAAGGAACCGGCTTTCAAAATGCCTGGTGTCAGGGACTCAAAGCTAGCAGAACGCCTCCATTGTTATGTCCTCTGCCTCCATGGCAACTCTGCCCCTCCCCCAAGCTTCTGCTTCTCGTGGGGAATGAGGTTCCTGGAGGCTCTGGGCCCACAACCTTGCGCTTTCCAGACCAAGAGGAAAGGTCTGGTTCCCTGCTCCAGTCTGATATTTCCCAAGGGGAAGGACTCTGGTTGGCCCAGGCTGGATCACATGTTGGAAAGGCCTTCCTCAGCCAGTGCCTGTGGTACCTCTCTGAGCAGGCAGTTCTGGGCACCCTGAGCCACGCCCCTCCCAGAGACAAAACGAGGGAGCCAGGCAACGTGTCCTCTCCTGGCCCGCCTGGGTTCCCCACAGCAGGTGGCACAGCCCTGACCTCCCTCCGCACCTGCATCTGAAAGCCCTCCCGGTAAATAATAGTCACTTTTCCCACAAAACCAGGCTGGCACTCCGGATGAGATCAGCTCTTTGCACAAGACCACACAGAGCCCAGTCTTAGGTTCTAAGCCCTGCAGAGCGCCCACCGCTACATATGAGTTTGTCTGTGAATGTTCTGCCCACAATCAGAACTTTCCCTTAACCATGTGCTTTGGAAAGATCTGAGGCATTGTGAAGTGTTCTCCCTCCAGCTCCATGGATTGAAAATTATTCCTTTGGATCTCTGAATTTTAAATATCAATCAATGAGAAAATAGGATTCACCTAAAACACATGGTTTTGTTTCTGACCACCTGTATTTTATGAGTGCTTGTCAAAATGCAGTTTTTGATGGCCCCTGAACGATTCTGGGCCTCATCTCCCAGTCTGCACTTGGGGATTCAGCACTTTATAATCTGCTACGGTGTGAAATGGAGATGGGCAGGGAGATGCAGCAGCCTCGGAACGACACCCATGCCAGAAACTCCGCGAAGTGCTCAGGTAGGTCCCTCCCTCCCCACTCCCCCCACCCAGGGGTGGCCTGGCCAAACCGCACCCAGCACAGCAGGCACGGAAGTGAATGCCTCGGCACAGACGCCAGGGGAAGGCGCAGGAGTGGAGGAGGGAACCAAGGATGGGAGCAGAGTGGCGTGAGCAGGGCCCAGTGTGTCCTCCGCCAAGGCAGATGGCCTAGCGCGGCTGAGATGTCCTAGGCGGCTGGAGGGGAGGGGAATGGAAACGCCCCGTGCTGCCACCTGCTCCTTGTTTCCAGAGCAGGAACCCAGGCTGGCGCCTGGTGAGAAACACGAAGCAAAAAGGGGTCAGTCAGATGGGCGACGGCGAACAAAGGCCCTTCTCTGGGGGAGAAACCCCGGCTGGCCGCGGGGCTCACTCAGGCCGCCACGGGGCCCTCGCCGGCCGGCCCGAGGCCAGGCGGCGCTGTTTCCTCGTCTGGGGCTGGTCCCCTTCCGTCGCGGGGAGGAGCAGCACCGGATCGGAACGGAGGGTGCGGCCAGGAGGGCGAGGGGCGACGAGGACCGTGCGGCCGGGCGGGGTCATCCACCGCCCTGCCCAGCCCCGCCGTCTCCATGGCGACGGCTACCTCACCGCGGAGACTGGGAGAGCTGCAGAGAGAGTCTTTGCCGGTTGCTGCGCAACGGCCCAGTGACGTCAGGCGATTGAGTTTGGTTCCCAAGGTAACTGACCAGGCAGCTGGGCCCGGAACTATTTGTGTCTGTCCCCAGAGGGTCTGCGGAGCCTCCGGGGTCTGGCGCAGCTGAGGAAATGCGCTCCTGGCCCGCGGGCAGGCGGGAGACGGAACACAGAGGCCCTTTCAGCTCTCGGAGACTGGCGACCCAGGCGGGGCGGGGTGTGCGCCCAAAGCCGGACTCCCCAACTCCGCTCCCTGCCGCTCGGGTTTTTTCCCCCCCGCTCCTGCCCGGGTGGCCCCTGGACCGCCAGGCTTTGTCCTACTTATAAACGCCCTGCTGGGTAAACTCCTTGAAGTAAAGCGCTTCTGTTTGTAGCATCCCGGCCCGCACTGTCACCCTCACTGGCACACAGCGGGCTCTCAGCGCGGCCTCTCCATGGGACTGTGGACGTTCGCTCCCCTTTCAGAGTTGCGAGACGCTTCCAGCACTCAGAACCCCTTGTCAGGTTCTGATCTCGAGCCCTGGTGAGCCGATCAGCAGACCGGCTCCATAATTTGGGGGCCACAATGCAAAAATAAAATGAGGGGCCCCTTGTTCAAAAATGACGGTGGGACAAGGTAGGAAACGGGCCCCAGTGCTGCCCACTGAGAGTAAACTGCAAGAGAGTGAAAGTGACAAGCACATGGGTAAACTGAGGCAGGTGGCGTCAGTCACAGAGGAGAGAGGATAAGGTTCAAACCTGGAGCGGCAGAAGGTGGGGGACAAGGCACGACAGGAGCAGACAGAGTAGCAGGTGCGTAAAGACAAAGCAGTGACCTAAATTTGGGCCTGAGAGCTGGCCCAGGCCCGCCTGGGGGACCCCTCAGAACTCAGCACTGTAACTGGGTCTTGGGACTTAAGTGACGCAGTCTATCCAGGCCTCTCAGGCTCCTCCTTCGTTATGGCACCCGTCAAAACGGTAACACCCAAGCCTCTCACAATCTGTCTCCAGGGAGACACTACCACCTCCCCCTGTCCAATGGGCCAAGCCAGGCTGGACTCAGGGACATGGATTTATGAACCCAGGCCACAGAGAACAAGCCAAGCATCGACATCCAGACCAGCTGTTGACCCAGGAGCCAGGGCACACTCTGCCTGTCCCATCAAGCGAGGCATCTGCTCCTTCCCTGTGAATCTTCACGTCTCTTGTCAACAGTCTGACAGCTGACTGGGGGCTCAGAGGGCAGGAGGCATCTGGCATCTCTGAAAGAGCAGCCGCAGGGCTGGCTTTCGCGGGCAGTGAATCTCCACAGCCTGATTCTCAGTTGAGAAAGCCTGCAGCCCTCATCTTCTCCTCCCCTCTGGGTGAAGCAGGCTCCATGATCCCAGATTCACACATAGGACCTGTTCAAGGATTCACCCAGGCCCACCTCCCCACCGCCCAGGTTCCCTGGTGTCCCAGATGACCCCTCGGGAATGGCCCCTGGGCCTAGGAACCAAAGCTGTGGAGCAGAACCAGCTACATAATTTATGGGGCCCAAGTGGAAAATGAAAATGCAAGGCCCCTTCTTCAAAAAGTATTAAGAATGTCAGGACAGGGACAGCAAAGCATAAAACCAAGCACGGAGCCCTGTGGGACTGCACAGATAGCAGGCTCACAAAACCAGGCCAGCTGGTGTGTCCTAGACACCAAGCAAGCCTCCTTCCCGGGCACAGCCCATCTCTTCCCTCTCTCATGGTCCATCTGTTGGCCTCTCCCCACACTGCCGCTGGCTGCTTCCAGGACCGCTGTCCTAACCATCCATTCAACACAATGTGGGCATCTAGAGGGTCCTCAAAGAGCCCCACAAGATATTACATGGGGTGGCGGGGGGGGGGGGAGATGTACCCAGTGCTTTCTTTTTTTTTTTTAAATAAATTTATTTATTTACTTATTTATTTTTGGCTGCATTGGGTCTTCATTGCACGTGCGGGTTTTCTCTAGTTGCGGCGAGCGGGAGCTACTCTTCGTTGTGGTGCAGAGGCTTCTCATTGCGGTGGCTTCTCTTGTTGTGGAGCACGGGCTCTAAGCACGTGGGCTTCAGTAGTTGTGGCTTGCGGGCTCTAGAGCGCAGGCTCAGTAGTTGTGGCACACAGGCTTTGTTGCTCCGCGGCATGTGGGATCTTCCCGGACCAGGGCTCGAACCCGTATCCCCTGCATTGGCAGGGGGATTCTTAACCACTGCGCCACCAGGGAAGTCCCCCAGTGCTTTCTTATCAAAGGACCAAAACCACAGAACAGTTCCAGAAATGCTCGTTTCTGCAAATGCTGGATGTTTGATTCTCTATTTTCAGCTGAAGAACACTTGCTCTTGAAAAAATACCTGAGGGTCATCTACGTAAGACGATGAAGTACGAAGTGTAGCAGCTGACTGATGATAATTTGGCACTGGTAAACACTAAAACAGGATACAAGAACAGAAGTCAAGGATGTGTTTGTGGCCTCCTGAGGTCTACATCACACCCATGATTCATCCCACTCTGTCCTCAGGGAACCAAGGGAGAGAACTTCTGCCTCAGCCCCTCTGCTTCATCTCCACCCTGGGATCAGGGCCTGCAAATGCCCCTGCTGGACTCCCCGCTCCCTCTGCCAGCCTCTCTGAATCCTACCCTCCTGCCAAAGTGAGTCCCCCCATGTGGGCACTGTGCTGCACCATCCAGGTCCCCTGCAGCCCTGAAGGAGTAGGGTGCCCCCGTGCTGGGAGTACAGGCTGCAGACACAAGGACCCTCAGCTGTCAGCCCTCTCTGGAGATCCCCTCTGCTGAAGAAAAGAAAATGCCTTGGCCAAAGCCAAGATCTTCACCTGTTTAAAGCATCCCTCTGGCTACAGCGAAGAGAATGAATTCACCACATGCATCGCCTACTGTTGGGCACATGTTAACCCTTCGGCCTGATAGTTTTAACCTGTAGTTGTGTGAGATAACGTGTCTGCTGCTTGAGGTTGGAACCCAGCCCTTGGACTGTTTGGATCCTTGCATGGCTTTGCACTGAGTAGGTGCTCAATAAATATTTACAGATAGCAATTAGCTGACACTTCTGTTTCTGCAGTGATCTCTGGGAGTCTTGCTTCTCAGACCAGCATCAGTAGCACTTGGGAGCTAGTAGGAAATATGCAATCCCAGACCCCACGCACACCTCCTCAATCATAATCTGTAATTTAACAAGATATCCCAGAAATTCAGATATATGGTAAAGTTTGAGAAGCACTTCTGGCGAGTAGAATAACTAGAGGGCTAGACGAGGAGGTGTGAGAAGTCGGAAGTGAGGCAGGAGGCGAGCTCGGGTGCATATAGAGGGCTCACCTGGGGAGTCTCCCTTAAGAGTGGTGATCACCCTGAGTCACTGAGTCTGAGACTGGACCAGTAATAAAGCTAACTCTCGGGTGCTTTCTATGTGCCAGACACTGGTTTCTCAACCTTTTACAGCCAATAACTACTTTAGTCTCCACAACAGCCCTATAACGTGGTACTATTAGGATCATCGTGTCCATACTGCAGATAGAGAAGCCGAGGCCCCGTGCGGTTGAGATTATTCCAGAATCTTCAGCAGGTACACACATTTGGCTGTACCTGGTGTTTAGGGCAGGGTCTGTTCTGATTGGTCGCTGACTGTCCCACTGGTTATTCAAGGTTTTGAACGGCACCCTGGTTACACAGCTGGACGGAAGAGGCAGGATCCAAATCAGCCCGCTGTGCTGGAGCCACGCTCCAAACCAACATCCTCTATCCATCTAGTGCCGTCACCACCCAGAAACGGCACACCTCAGGGACGAGTAATGTGTGTCAAAGTGCTGTGTAAGCTGTAAAGCACAGTATAAATGCCAAATGGATTCCTCCGGGGCAGAAGTGAGAGAAGCCTGTTAAAGATGGAGAAGCTGGACTGTGAGAGGGGAGATGATGTGGGGAAGCAGAATTCTCTCTGCTTGCTCAAGGGGGTAACTGAGGCAAGAAGGAAAAGCCTCCCTAAGTGGAGCCCCAGGATCAGCCCACGAAGGCTCTAACTTGCGAGAGACCGTCAGGCACTAAGCAGGTTAGCCCGGATGTGTCCTCACGGAATAACCGAGCGCTCCTGATATCGACCACCAGGGGGCGCTGCTCCCCAGCCTTCGTCCCACTGGACCCCACCTGCTGTGTGGAAACTAGGACTTGGAAGAAGTCCTAGTGAACAAGCACCAGGACTTTGAGAACTGGGAAAGGAGGGAAGGCAGATGGAAGGGGTACTTATACCACTTTCAATCCCAATACACCCCTATGGAGAAGCTCTTGTTCCCACTTTACAGATGAGGAATTTGAGGCCCAAAGATGTTAGATAAGATCCCCCAAACCAGGAAGTTAGGTAGAGGTCGAGCTGGGTCATTTGATTCCAACCTCAGTTCCCAAGGGGACCACAGGTAGATGCCAGCTCATTTGACCCTGTCCTGTCGTTGGTGTACCTGCTTCTATTGACCTTGTGTTCTGAGAGGTGACTAGAAATCCTACCACAACTGTATTCCCACAATTACAACAGCCAGGCCTCATAAAGGCAGCCTTCTTGAACTTGAACTTTTTGAGGTGGTGGGCTCCTGCTTCATTGCCCTCTGGCCTTCAAGAACCCTCAACTGCCACCCCAGCCGAGCAGCCTCCCCATTCAGGCAGAATCTGAGGTCTCTTCTGCTCCAGAATCTGGCTCTGGGCCCCCAGAAGTATGTCCTATTTTACATCCCCTCCCCACGCCAGGGACCCCATGGGTTCAGCTTTTGCCCCCTGGCACCCCACAGCAGGCAGAAGCACAAATAAACAAGTGGACATTTGAGCCTGTGGCTGGGGCCAAACCAGGCACCAAGGTTTTTTCTCAGCTCCCACCAACTCCTTTTATGGCCTCTGGGTCCAGTTCCTTCTTCATAATAAGTCATAACTGGAAAAGGCCTCAGGAGTCACTGAGTCCAACTTGCGCCAACACTTTCCTTTTCTAAAGAGGAAAAAAAAGTATGCCTCCCGGTCTCCAGGCGGGTTCCTAAGACCAGGACAGGGCGGGAAGCGTCCTGAACGGGAAGGAAACTCCAGCCCTGAGACGGGACCTGGGCACGCACCTGTAATGTAGGGGGAAGGGGGGACCCTAACCTCGGCTTCTTCTACGGTCCTCTTCCCCAGCTCCTGAGGTTCTGTCACCTGCCCTGGACACCGCCTAACGAGCATCTAATCCGCCCCCCTTCGGTAGGACGCTTTCCTTCCCTCTGTCCTGGGAGCTAGGGAAGCTCGCGTGTCTGGCAGCACGGGCGTGTAAGTGATCATATGTGTACAGAGCGTGTGAGCCGCCACACACGCGTCCGCGCCATTGCCGGGTGGGGGGGAGTCTGTGAGCGCCCCCTAGGGGCCGGCCATCACCCGCTGCCGCAGCTGCGAAGTGGCCGTGCGCAGCGCCGCGTGTACCCGGCGCGCACCAGCCTCGCCACCCTCCCGTCCCGGCCGAGAGCACGGGGTGTGTTGGCTGGCAGGCTGGCGCGCAGCACCCGGAGCCAGGGCGCTTCTGGTTCTCGGTCCCCTGGCCTCCCCTTCCCGCCTGGCATTTTCTGTTTTCCCGGGCCTCCCCTCCGCCCGCGAGGAGCGCTCCGGGGCAGGGTCCGAGAGCAGCCCCGCCCGAGCCGGCCGGCGAAGGTGGCAGGGCTGCTGGGCGCGCTCCGCCCCTCCCTGCCGCCCCCGCCCCCGCCCCCGCCTCGGCGCCCCGATGGGTTTTTCCATGACTGCATCCGGCCCCGGGCCGTCTTTGTTCCCGCCATCCCCAGCCGTCCCTGCGAGCTGGTCCGCCTCTCTCCCGCGCGCCGGGGTTTTTCCAGGGCTCAACTGGAGCACTGTGGAGCCGCCTCCCCGCCCCCGGCCTCAGGCGCCCCGGCCGAGCTGCGGCCCCCGAGATCCCCTGTAGGGAGCCGAGCTCTCTCCAGACCCACCGCTCCGTCCGTCCTGTCCCCGTCTCCAAGGCCCCCAGCCCATGAGCCCCGTATTTGGGCGCAAAGTTGACCGTCAGTCTTGGCGCTGCCGCGCTTCTTGAGGCGCTCTTGGCGCCCCGAGTCCCTCCCCGGCTTCACGTTGGGGGGCGAGGGTCAGGTGTCTGCAGAGCCGGGCCGCCTCTGCCTCCAGCTTGTGTTAGGGCCTCACATTTCTCCCAAGGGGCAGGCGGCGCAGAGGGGCACCCAGGGGCGCGCACACGGTCCGTCACAGCCTGAGGTCGCCATGTGTGATCGCCGTCCCCCCGCGCGCCGGCCGCTACCGGGCAGAGACGCGCCCGCCCCCACGGGAAAATGGGCACACTCGCGGGCAGTACGCGCTCCAGAGCGCGGGGGACTCTGTGCTCCTGGCGTCCCCTCCCCGCCCCCCGGAAGGAAGGGGAGATAGGCAGAAAAGGGGAGGTGGGAGATGGGTGGGGTTCGAGGGAGTGAGGACAGGCACGCAGCCTCCATGTGCCCCGTGGGGACTGTGTGTCTGCAGCCCGATCCTGCACTGAGCTGCGTTCATTTCGTATGTGTCTGCGAACCAGCGGAGCCTTCCAGCTATTACCCTGACATGTTGGCGGGAAAAGTGTAAGAAACACGGTGTTTGCTTCCGAGTGAGGCTTGCTAAGCCCTGCCAGAGAAGCCAGACTCCCAGCGTGGCCTCCAGGCTGGGGTACAGGGGTGAGGGGGCGTCTGGGCAGCGGAAGTGGTCCTGGATTAAGAGGGTGTCTGGCTCTGTGGGGTTTTTGGCCTCCCTGGCTGGTCCCCTCCCCACATCCCCGCAGGAGGCAGCCTCACATGGCTACAGATCAGGGGATAAGGGTGGCAGAAGGGTGCAGGGTAAGGGACCCCCAGATCCATGAAGGCCAAAAGCCAGAGGGAGCGTCCCCAGAGTCCTTTGAGTGCCAACTCCTTTCCCCCCTCCCTGGTGCATTATCTTGTTTCCTAAGCAGACAAGGGGGAGCCCAGCTGTTCTGCAAGGGTGCTTTCTCCAGGTTTGTCTTTGTCTGCTGTGCCCGCTCTTTCCCTCTGTCCAGCCCCTTCCCCTCTTCTCTACTGTCAGAGGCTGAACTTTGCCCACCCCTACCCACTAGTCATCCCGGTACCAGGAAGTCTTGGTCCCTGGGCTCCTTCCTTGCCCTTGTGGAGTTGGTAGAAAGTTCCAGAAGCTGAGGCAGAGCCCCCTTGCCCTGCACCACAGGATTTCTACCTGTCCTTGGCGGGGGTCGGCAGTGGGGACAGCAGGTTAGAAAGAGAATCCTGTAGCACTAGCATTCTGTTTGCTTTTCCTTTGTCCTCAGTTGTCTTGTCCACCACTGACCCTTCAATCTCCATGTTCTTGCTTAGGTTGAGAATCTTAGGCCCTGGTTTTAACCATTATCCCTCAGTTTTCCCATCTATAATCTGGGGTTAATAATGGTGCCTACCCCCCAGAATGGTTATATGGGTTAAATGAATTTATATGAATTTCATGTATGTAAAGAGCCTGGCATATAGCAGATACTAAACAAACATTTGCTATCGTTATTGGATGTTAAGCGACTTGTCCAAGGTCACACAGTCAGTGGCTAAACTTGATGCCAACCCAGGTCACCTGATCTCAGAGCCTAGGCTCTCATACTGTGCTAGTGAAATTTTGCCCTAACAGAATCGGGAAACAGTATTAATATACGTAGCTCATCTCTAACGTAGGGGAAAACAATAGTTGCTGGGGGTTAGGAGATATTTTTTCAGGGAAGGGCCACATTCATAACAGGAATGTCTGACCTAGTTCCCACTTTATGAAGTTAAATTTGTTTTATGAGTTTTTTTAGTTATGTGTGTCAATTGAGAAATTTATGACAATCAGATAATCACCTTGCTGGGGGAAAAGTCTAGGTCTTTCCAGCAGTAATGTGAATCCTATAATGTTTCGTCATTTCATATTTATCAATTTGTCCGTGCCCAACATTGTAGGAGATGCCATGGAGGCAGGGGGAGCATTCTTAGCAGAACAAACGCTCACTTCACTGTCTTCTTGGGAAAACAGTATGTATGTCTGT
This sequence comes from Delphinapterus leucas, assembly GCF_059928025.1. Classification (NCBI taxonomy): domain Eukaryota; kingdom Metazoa; phylum Chordata; class Mammalia; order Artiodactyla; family Monodontidae; genus Delphinapterus; species Delphinapterus leucas. The sequence goes on along the minus strand of NC_143136.1, from coordinate 8,461,699 downwards.
GTGACATGACACCCTTAATTGCCAAAAGGAGCAGTTCAATTAACGAATGGTTACTATCTGATGAGGACTTGTGGTGGACAGATCGGAGGTAGCTCCATAATCCTTCTTCCTGGTTCATGCCCTGAATGTGGGAGGGCGGCATGTACGTGTGGGACTTGTTCTAACCAATAAAATAGGGCAAAGGTGATGAGAGGTGTGATTGTGTGCATGTGATTATGTTACACAAGATTGTAACAACCGTCTTGCTAGGATACCTTCTTCCTTGCTGGCTTTGAAGAAGTGAGCTGCCATGTTGTGGACTGCCTATAGAGAGGGTAAGATACTGAGATACCAGCTGACACCAAGCAAGAACTGACACCTGTAAAGAACTGAATTCTGCCAACAACCACGTGAGCTTGCAAGCAGATTCTTCCCGTCAAGCCTCAGATGCGACCTCAGCCCTGGCCAACACCTTCACAGAAGCCCTGCAGAGGAGCTCAGACTCCTGTGAGAAACTGAATAGTAAATATGTACTGTCTTAAGATGCTATGTTTGTGTTTATGTTGTTATACAGCAACAGAGAACTAACACATGATCTACTGGGTGAAGAGTCCTCCATGGGACTGTTAAGGGGCACGAAAAAGTATAAGGAACCCAGCACTTCAGGAGCTTCCTGGTAGTCAAGGTGATAAAGAAAACCCAGCATGTTTCCACCACTGGACAAAAGGAAAGTAATGTTTCTGAAGAGGCCATGTGGCTCCTGATTCTAAGCAGAATTTGTCTTATGGAACAGTAGAATCTATGACCAGAGCATAGAGTCTGTAGGGTCTGGACCTACCTTTAGTTCAAGATCCTTCTTCATCCTGCCTGACCTCCTGGGACACCATGCCCTCCCATTCACTACCCTCTTCCCGGACTGCCCTTCTCCCTTTTCTGCCTGTTGACTCCTACACTCAAGGACCAGCTTGGTCCTGTGGCCTCTACTGTGAAGCCTTCTTCAGTTCCCTAGCAGAATTAACTGCTTCCTCCTGATTTCCCAAATGTTTGTTGTCAGAGGCATTATGTCATATTATTCATTTCTAATTATGTATTGAGCACCTACCAAGTGTTAGGCCTCCTGTTAGGTGCAAGAGATACAGTCACAAATACAGCACAGGGCTGTCCTTGGGGCCTACAGCCTGGTGGTGGCATGGCTGTCATGGGCCCATCCGCTCTTCCACTTAGGGCCAGGCCCTCTCTGTATCCTTAGAGCTCAGCACAGCACACAGCAGCCACAAGTCTCAATGTTGGTTAAGTGAGTGACGGAGGCTAGGCAGGTCTTCCTCTGATTATCTCCTGATGGATTGCCAGCCTCCCCTCTTGACAGGCTTTGGGGGATGAGTTAACTATGAAATATGCCCCCAGAGAGATGAAGCTGTTGGATATTATGATTTAGTGATGCCCATGGGAACTCAGCATTCAGCATGTTGACAGAGAATGTCAGCAGAAACTGACTTAGTTTACCTGCAATTGATGTGGGGCTTTTGGGGCTGATGGTAATTAATCAGTAGGTTCAGCGGCATTTTAAGGTTGCTCAGCTCTCAGCAGTACGGAAGGAGATAGGGAACACCCTGTGCCAGTGATAAGAGATTTATGCATCTAATTTATCTAAAAAAATGAAGGTCTTGGGAATTCCCTGGTGGTCCAGCGGTTAGGACTCCGTGCTCTCACTGCCGAGGGCCTGGGTTGAGTCCCTAGTCGGAGAACTAAGATCCCATGAGCCTCATGGCGCAGCCAAAAAAATAAATTAATTAAAAATAAATTTAAGGGACTTCCCTGGTGATGCAGTGGTTGAGAATCTGCCGGCCAATGCAGGGGACATGGGTTCGAGCCCTGGTCCGGGAAGATCCCACATGCCACGGAGCAACTAAGCCCGTGTGCCACAACTACTGGGCCTGCACTCTAAAGCCCGTGAGCCACAACTACTGAGCTCGTGTGCCACAACTACTGAAGCCTGAGCGCTCTAGGGCCCGCATGCTGCAACTACTGAGCCCAGGTGCAGCAACTACTGAAGCCCGTGCTCCGCAACAAGAGAAGCCACTGCAGTGAGAAGCCCGCACACTGCAACAAAGAGTGGCCTCTGCTCGCCGCAACTAGAGAAAGCCCGCACACAGCAACGAAGACCCAACACAGCCAAAAATTAAATAAATTAATTTTAAAAACAAAAAATGAAGGTCTTTAGCAGCAAGTTAAAAAGAAAGGGCCAGGGACTTCCCTGGTGGCGCAGTGGTTGAGAGTCCGCCTGCCGATGCAGGGGACACGGGTTCGTGCCCCGGTCTGGGAAGATCCCACATGCCGCGGAGCGGCTGAGCCCGTGAGCCATGGCCGCTGAGCCTGCGCGTCCGGAGCCTGTGCTCCGCAACGGGAAGAGGCCACTACAGTGAGAGACCTGCGTACCGCAAAAAAAAATAAAAATAAAGAATCTGCCTGCCAATGCAGGGGACATGGGTTCAAGCGCTGGTCTGGGAAGATCCCACATGCCACGGAGCAATAAGCCTGTGCGCCACAAATACTGAGCCTGCGCTCTGGAGCCCGCAAGCCACAACTACTGAAGCCTGCATGCCTAGAGCCTTTGCTCCACAACAAGAGAAGCCACTGCAATGAGAAGCCTGTGCACCGCAACGAAGAGTAGCCCCCTCTTGCCACAACTAGAGAAAGCCCGTGGGCAGCAACGAAGACCCAACGCACCCAAAAATAAATTAATTAAATAAAATAAAGTAAATAAAATAGAAAAAGAAAGGGGGCCAAGTAGTGGCCCTGTTAGTCCTTGTTGCCACCCTTAGGTGTTTATAAGGTGGGATATTCAATTCCCTTGTAACTAGTGGCAGACCTACTTGAGAAGACTTCAAAAGGGGCTGCCTGCCCACACTCTCAGGTGGAGTTTGGAAATGTCTCAGGAACATGGAGGGCACAGACGGTGGCATTCGGGTGTTGCCACGGGGAGCAGCCCACTCCATCCACCCACTGCCCCTCTCCTAATTTCCTGGCCATCGCAGTCAATGTATGGCCCCCTTGTGCTCAGTTTCCTGAGAGCCTCCTTTCCCAAGTATCCGGCCCTCAGGGAAGGATGGGATGCTGCCTCAAGTTCCCCCATCAGCAGGGTCCTGCCAGCTTTTTCTAGGGCTGCCCACCAGGTCCTGCCTCTTGCTGCATCTCGGATGGATTTTCCTGCCTGTGGCCCATCCTTGCACCTGGGGCCTCCATTATCTCTGCTCAGAATTTCCAAGCCACTGCAAAATCCTCCAGTGGGAACGTCCACTCCCCCACCCCGCCTCCTGACACTGACCGGGGCCTCTAGGGGCCTTTTTGCAGTGTGACGAGGTTCCTGGAATCCGCCTGGAGCTGTGCTTCATTCCCTGGAACTTGTTTACCGCAGCTTCCCCCAGGGAGCTGTGGGAGCCTCTTCCCCAGTGTCGAGGAACCTGTCTCTACTTGTTTCCTCACTGCCCCAGTTTGCCTTCCTTCCCTCCTGGGCAGAGCTGATGTCCCCTTTTAACTTAAGCTGCAGGAGAAGTGGTCTTGGGAATGACCTAAAAAGTTGCCCCTCAGCCCCATAATCTAAAAGCTCCTCCTGTGAACCTTGTATCCTTTTTTACCAGGTCTCCGCCTCCCCCATCCTCCCTGGAGCTGCACCATCTGGGGTGGCTTATCTTCACACCCATTTTTCTGATCCTTAGGATTTGATGACCCGAATTTTGGCCTGACATCTTGGCTGTGGGCCTGTCATTACTTTGGGTCCCCTCTCAGACTTGGCATGAAGCTCTAGAAGGACTGTGCACTCCACACTGTCCATCCTCAGGGCCCTGCCTCTCCTCCATTCCCCAGGATGTTGCTCCACTGAGGCCACTGTGATGACACATCTCCAGGCTCTGATCTCTTCCTCAACCAGACAGCTCAGCCCAGACAGTTTCCAGCTGATGGTATGGGATTAATAAACACTGTAGGAAGTCTTTATTGTTAAAAAAGAAAGAAAATTCTCTTTTAAAAAAATAGTGATGCACATGACAAAAAATTCGAAAAGCAAAAAAGAAACTCTCTCTGCTACCCTTGCTCTCCAATCCCACCCTGCAGAGGTAACTATTTTGGGTTTCTTGTTTCTTCCAAACATTTTTTAAGCACTACTCTCCCCACCGCCCAGGCCACCCTACAGAAGGGCCTGATTTGCCAATTTTCCTGGTATAAATACTCCCACCATCACTGATGTCAAGCTACTAATGTGATGTCAGTGAATGTGGAGTTGACAAGAAATGCGCACGATTGGTGATGGATGAGAGCCACCTCCAGCTCGCCACTGTAAAGTTATGTGCACATCATCAAACACACAGCCAGACGCACACAAAGGTGTCTTATGTTACATTACATTACACCTTGCTTCTTACATTGTATTGTACCTAACCAACTTCTCAGTAAGATGAAGCCACGTATAACAAGCACCACAGTGGCATGGGTGTCTCCGACCCACCTGCTCCCAGTATAAGACTAAAGGTTGGGAAGGTCTGTCCTAGAGTCATTGAGAAGTGCATGTGGCAGAAAACTATGTAGGGTCGTGAGGTAAATTAGGGGGTAAGTGATTTTAAGAAGCTAATTAGTGGAATGTCATTTCTGAAGAATAAAAACTTTGTTTTGAAGAAACAATATCTTAATTTCTAATCGAGTAATTAGGAGTTAATTCAAGACAGGATTTAGACTGCTCTACCAGGAAAAAAAAAATCTTCACCTAAACCTAAAACTCCAAGTGATCAAATTTCCCAGCCAGAGAGAATTCCGGAATCTACAAAACCTGGAGAGCGGAGCCTAATGAGGGAGATCACAGGCAGGTATGTGACCGTGAGCTTCCTGGGTCCTCTTCAGAAGCCATGGACAGCCCAGGCCGACATCCTCAAATGATCCATCTTGGTGACTGCCCAGGACCCCCTCCGAGCTCCACTACGAAACATTTGTTTCCGCTGTGGCCTCTCCCGCTGCGGAGCACAGGCTCCGGATGCGCAGGCTCAGTGGCCATGACTCACGGGCCCAGCCGCTCCGCGGCATGTGGGATCTTCCCGGACTGGGGCACGAACCCGTGTCCCCTGCATCGGCAGGCGGACTCTCAACCCCTGCGCCACCAGGGAAACCCTTGTGTTTTTTTTTTAACAAGCTCTCGAGAAGAGGATGTCGACTCTGGGTTTCTGGTGACTTCCTCTGTGGTTGGCCTGTCACTCTGCCTCCTGACACCTCTGTCAGGCATTTTGAGTTCCCAGCAGTCTTTGTCACAAGGAGGGTAATTAGGACTGGTGTCCACCTGGGCTCTTGGTCTGGGTTATTCTCTGAAAGGCTGCTTCTCATAGACAGCTGAAACGGTTTTGTGTACCCTTCAGGTGACAGAAGGTGACTCATGGGACGCCTGCCATGCTGGCCTCTGTGAACCCCTCCTCTCCCGTCTTAATCCCGGGAGTGGTCGGACAAGGGGGCACAGGGTTGAGCATTAGAAGCGCAAACTATTAGTTTATAGGAAAGGGATAGTTTCTCGTGCCGTCTCATGCTTAGAACTGAGCAAGGGACTCATTCCGAATGCTAAAATGTGCAGGCGTCAGAGTCCCTAGACTCGTCCCACCGGATGACTCTGCTGACAGTACTCTGGGTTCCCTGTGAAGCAGGTGATGAGCCCCCTTGGGAAGCAATCCTCTGGGCCCCATCTTTTCCAGGGATACATCTCGGGCAAAGCCATCGCCAACGGGCATAGGGGAATATACAGAATGGGCATATACAGCTAACAGGTATACACAAAGTTCAAAAGACTGTCAGGTTGGAACCAGATAGCTAAGAAATCTCTTTGGCTTAAGACAGCTCCCTGAGGACAATGGCATTTCAGTCTGTTTAGGGAGCGGAAGGAGGAAAGATGGGTCGTTATGAGGGCCAGGTAATCAGAGATGACCTCCCTGTGGTGAGCGAGCCCGCTAGTTTCACTGGATCTTAAAGGCGGGGGTGGGGGGGCGGGGTTAAAAACCTAGAAGGGAGGGAGATTTGGTATCTAAAAGCCACAGGCTGATAAAGAAATGAGGCTTGTCCTGGGAGGAAATGTCAGCCATTGGATTTATCCCTCCATCCCGCCGCTTTCCAGGATACAGTTTTCATTCATTGGCAGGTATGTGTTTCAGAATACCCTTGGGGACAGGAAACACATGGCCATTTATTTTTTTGGCGTTTGGGCCTGATTTACTTGCATCTTCAGTGGTAGACATGCCTCATTCATTTAGGCTGAAGGGTAGTAATGCGGAAGACTTCACTCCTCCCAGCAGGAGCCTCGCTGCACATCCACGGCCTTGCCTCGGTGGGGAGAGCAGAGCTTCAGGACCGTACCTGGGAAAGGCTCTTCCAGGGCTGGCGCAGATGAAACTCCGCAGAGAGGGAATCTGGGAAGGGGGGTGGTGGTGGAGCAGAGCACGGAAGGCCCTGGGTGGATGGTCCTTCAGTCAAGATGGAGGAAAGGTCCCAGCTGCATGACATTCAACAGCAGACTGGGAGCAAAAGAGAGCAACTGGAAATATGGAAGGAAAAATCATTTTTTAAAAAAGAGTAAATCTGAAAAAAAAACAGATGTTGCTGAGGAAGGGGGGAAATGGGTTTTTTTAAACACAGTTGCCAGGAGGTACTGGGGACTGCATAGCAGTCCTAGTAAACTGAGGGTGTGTATAGCACATGCCACCCGCCCCCTCCACGGGTCTCCCACCAAGGTCTTTGGCACAGGTGCTCCAGAAAACAAGTACAAAGATATTACTCTTGGTGGTAGATACAGATGTTTATCCACATTGCATTTTTCTAGCTGTGGTGGGCTGAATAATGGCCCCCAGAGATGTCCGTCCATGTCCTAGTCCCCAGAACCTATGAATATGTTGCCCTATATGGTGAAAGGGACTTTGTATATGTGATTAAGTTGAGGATCTTGCAATAAGGAGATTGTCCTGAATTACCCAAGTGGGCCCAATGTAACCACAGGGGTCCTTATAAGATGGAGGCAGGAGAGTCATCAGAGCCAGCAAGAAGGGACAGGACAGTGGAAGACAAGGGTGGCGGAATGTGCTCTGAAGATGGAAGAAGGGCCCAGGGCTGAGGAAGGAGGAAGGTCCCTAGAAGCTGAAAAAAGCAAGAAAACAGATTCTCCCCTGAAGGCTCCAGAAGAACACAGCACTGCCAACACCTTAATTTTAGGCTCCTGAACCCCTGGAGCTGTAAGAGAACAAATCTGTATTGTTTTAAGTCACTAAATTCATGGTAACTTGGTATGGCAGCAATAGGAAACTAATCCAGTACTTCTGGGGGGAAGTTTCATAATTCAAAAATTTGTTTTCATTTTATGATGCTAAGTTAGGAGACTGGTGATAAGGCCTAAGCCCTGTCTTCCTGGCCCTCTCCCTTCACAGGAGATAGAGCTATTTGGGAACCTTGTCAGGTGAGGCCGAGCTGTATGCCCATCTCAAGTGAGCCCTGGGGTTTCTGGAAGGCCTGGTTGTCAGAACGTGTGCAGGGCGTTGGGGGGAGATGCACCCCAGGAGAATGTCTGGAGCTGCTCTCTCCCTCCCCAGAAGCTGCTGGAAGCTCACAGAAGTGTGAGGGTGACTGCAGAGGTGAACTGAGGCTCTGCACAAGCGTTCCCCAAGACACTCCCGGCCCCTTCATCCACCTCCTGAAGAGGCCATGGAAGGTTTGGGGTCCAGCCCATGTCGCAGGGCTTTGCCTGGGAGTAGAGAGTCCAGATGTTGGATGGCCAGGCCCTCTTCCAAGGCCAAAGCACTTCTGCCCCTATGGAGGAGGGGAATGAACAGCACTGTGCTAACAGGAGCCTCCACCCGCTTGACCTGGGTCAGTGCCTCCCCGGGAGGATGCGGCAGGAGGGATGCAGCCTGGGATCAGCCTGTTGCAGGTGTGATGTACAGTATTCAGGCAGGGAGCCCATCGGGTGAAGCAGCTGGGCTCCAGAGGGAGGAGACTGAAAAGAGAGAGGGTTTAAAGGCATGTAAGGATCCAGAAAGAGTTGATGATTTTCAGGAAGAGGAACACCTGTGTGCATTTGTGTGCGTGTGTGTGCACAGATGCACACACAGAGGCCCAGAGTGAGGGGCTGTGGAGGGGAGAGCAGCTGGGAAAAGACAGGGGTGGTCGAGGCCGCAGGCTGCCGGGGAGGCTACAGGGTCCAGATCTCAGCACAGGCAGAAGAGCGGCCTTGGTGGGAAGAAAGATGGTTCTTCTCTCTCCAGATCTGGAAACTAGGTAGCAAATCCATGGACAAGGGTCTGGAAGGACACCCCACCTGCCTGGAGTTACCCTGGGGTGGGACTGGGGGATGGGGAGGGTAAAGGAGCATCACTCCCTCTGGGTCACCTGAATTGCTTTACAATAACGATGTGCTCCTACATTACTTGTGAAATTAAAAAATAAGCTTAGGGCTTCCCTGGTGGTGCAGTGGTTGAGAGTCCGCCTGCCGATGCAGGGCACACGGGTTCGTACCCCGGTCTGGGAAGATCCCACATGCCGCAGAGCGGCTGGGCCCGTGAGCCATGGCTGCTGAGCCTACACGTCCGGAGCCTGTGCTCCGCAACGGGAGAGGCCACAACAGTGAGAGGCCCGCGTACCGCAAAAAAAAAAACAAAAAACCTTAAATATATTAGACCCTCCGAGCAGCACGGACAGTAAGCGCCAGTTGTTGGTCAGGCAGGTGTAGGACTCACCCAGGGGGTGAGCTGAGGGGTGGGATTTGACCAGGTGAAGGGGCACCTGGGGGGAAAGCTGACGAGTAAAGGGAAGGTGTGCTGGGTCGTGAAGGCGGCAAGAGCCCCATGGCCTGAGAGGGGTCCCTGTTGGAGAGGAACTGGCCACTGAGGTGATGCAGCTGCTTCAGAGTCTCTGGGAGGCTTGTTTACAAGCAGAGACACCAGGGAGTTCCCTGGCGCTCCAATGGTTAAGACTCGGCGCTTTCACTGCCAAGGGCCCGGGTTCAATTCCTAGTCAGGAAACTAAGATCGCACAAGCCACGGGGTGCAGAGACACCACACACACACACACACACACACACACACACACAAGAGGCCTGGCAGGGGCTCGGAATTCCTGTTGGTTTAGTTCCTCCAACGATTCTGATGGTAATGGTAATCGGTCCACCTCTGTAAGGATTCTGCTGGGGGTGGGCGCAGGGGTCCAGGTCTCACCCCCCACCCCAGACCAGGGCAGCTCAGCATTTTTGTTTTGCATGGGGGGCAGCCAAAACCTGGGTCTACGGCTAAAAATAAAGTGTGGACACCGCTAGGCTAGAATAAGAGGATGGAAGCCGTTGTGTCACTTTGAAGTAAGCTGGACTGTACTGGGCACGAGCACATTTCTGAGCTGCCAGGCAACACTGGAGATAGCATGGGCCCTAGGGAAGGAGGGCCAGGATGCGGGGGATGAGGGGGAAAGAAGTGGCCAGGCCAAGAGGCATTTTAGGAGAAGAATCAGAGGAAATGATGGACTGCTGGGGATGCACAAAGGGTGGTGACAAAGATGAGCCCTGGGCCTGCGCCTCAGAGCTGGGCTTTGTCAGGCAGAGCCATCCGGAGGCAGCCATATTTTGGGGAAGATTCCAAGTTAGGGGAAGACAGGGAACTGGCAGCTCAAACCCTAGGCCAGGGTAAATCTGCTCTCACGGCCACCTTAAGGATGCAGCTGTGCCGATGGGGAGAAGGTCGCTGGAGAGTCCTGGCCGTATTAGGGAGTTCCAGGAGGACAGTGGGAGGAGCGAACTCAGGGAACTCACAGAGGAAAGTTCGGGTGATGGGGCAGCTTTTCCATAAAAGGGTTTCTCTGTGTTCCCTTTCCTTTCCAAGAGACCTTCACCGTGCGAAGGCCTGGGACAGCCCAGCACCACGGTGACAGCAGGGTGGGTGATAGGAGAGGCAGAGGGTGTGGGACCCTAATGCAGCCTATTGACCCCTCCCCTCCTGTAAAGGACTTCTCACCCCAGCAGAGGGCTCAGCATCACGGTTACTGGTAATCCAACCACCAAGCTTCTTCCCAAGAGCCTGCCTCCTGCTCTCTGGCAACTTCCCTCCACACAGCCTCCTTGCCCATCTCATGGGCTTCATTCAACCCAAGGTCCCACACACCTCAGAGCAGGAACTGAAGAGGAAGACCCTTTCCACAGACGACAGGACCAGGGAGGGGCCGAGTTAGCCCTCAGGTTCACCCCGGCTCAGAATATTTATCAACTGAATTTTTCATTAAGATAGTGAAATACAGTATCATGTTCTGGCACACGTGTTCAGAATTTAAATAAATGTAACATAAAACAGGCCCAGGAGCATCGGGTATACAGTCAAGAAAGTGAGGACAAAATTATAAATGCAGTTTTTTCTTTTTGTTTTAACAACAGTACTGCAACAAGCACTTTTGTACATGCATTTTGGACACCTTAAAGATTCCTTCCAGATAACTTCCAGAAGTAGAATTGACAGGTCAAAAGGTACCAGTTAATTTTAAGGCTTAATTTTCCCTCAAAAAAAGCTCTTCCAATTATTGGGCATTCCTAGAAGTAATTAATAAGGAAGCCCCTACCCAACAGTGGGGATCCATTTGTTAGTCTGATACATAATAAGGGGAAATGTTATCTCGAAGGGTTTTATTTAGCCTTGCTTTGAGTATTAAGGAAGGTGAAATTTTTCTTCTCTTATTAACCATTTGTTTCATTCTTTTGACGAATCTGCCTGCTCACATCTCCCATCTTTTCTTTGGTGCCTTATACTTTGTAAAAGCCTTTGGTATATTAAGGATATTTGCCTCTGTTGCCACATTTATCTGGAAAATATATTTTTCAAGTTTGTCTTTTCAATTTGTTTTGTTTGTGGTGTTTTGTTTTGTTTTGTTTTGTTTTTTTGCGGTACGCGGGCCTCTCACTGCTGTGGGCTCTCCCGTTGCGGAGCACAGGCTCCGGACGCGCAGGCTCAGCGGCCATGGTTCACGGGCCCAGCCGCTCTGCGGCATGTGGGATCTTCCCGGACCGGGGCACGAACCCGTGTGCCCTGCATCGGCAGGCCGACTCTCGACCACTGCACCACCAGAGAAGCCCTGTTTTGTGGTTTTTGACATATAGAAAATTTTCATTAAAAGCGTTGAATCTAATAGGGGTTTTTTTTGCTTTAGTTCAGTCTTGGGTGCGGCACTGAGGTATAAGCAGTAAGGACAGAAAGGAATTTTGAGGGAGGGGTGACACTGTCTGGGAGGAGAGACTGAGTGTGGCTCACTAAAGGTAGCTGTTCCACGCCCACCCAGGACTTCCTCCCCGAGGTGAGGGAAGGGAGGGAGGGAAAAAGGGGGAAAGGACAGAGGGAGGAAGGTTCTTGATGGCAGGGCAGGGCCTGGCCAGACCCAGTGTGTAGATCCGTCTCTAGGTTGGTCCCGCCTAGTGATGGGACTGGAGAGAAGCCTGCCTGCCCAGGCCTCTCTCAAAAACCAACACAGTGTCTGAAACGTCCCGGGAAGGGGACAGACTCTACACAAGGGGGTAGTTTTTGGACCCAACTGAGGGCACTGCTGTCCCCTAGACAGGCAGTCTAAACACCACACCGGAAGTTCTGCTTAATCACAAATGAGGCCAGCCTGTGAAAACCAGAAGAAGGTCAAATCCTCATTTCAATTCCTAATTAGTGACCGGTGCTGTCCAGAAGGAATCTTTTCCTGTTGTTCACTCTACACTTTCAAAGACTCCGAAGTTGTTACTGTCTTCCTGTTTACCTGGGTGGAATTTTAAGAATCATTTAAAAGTTGGTAAACTTGCCTTTCTCCTACATCCAAAAGCTGAAAAAAATCTCCAGCACAGTTTGTGAATTTTAAATTTAAAACTGTCCTCTAAGTTTTCACACTGTGTGTTTTGTGTTTGCATAGTTGAATTTGAAAACTAAGGTCAGAGGCATTCTTTGCAACTTACTACAAGCACTTCAAAAGAACAATCTCTAGCTAATGTTACAGAAATAGACCGTTTGGTCACTGGCTGATTAAAATGGAAAAGCCAAAGCTTTTCCGAGAGGAAACAAAAGGATATGACTCTTCTAGACTCTTTAGAAGAGTGAGTGTGTCACTGAGGTGTGACCAGAAGTTTTGGGGGGCTTGCCTCAGCACTGTCTAAGTCTGGGTAAGCGTTTTGGGGGGTGAGTGAGGAGCAGGATCTTTAGTCACACAGCTGTTTCTGACTTGAAGGCTTTCCCTGGGGGCATATTCGTGTGGCAAGAGGGTGTGCATGGGGCAGCCGGCTTCAATGCATTCTTCCTGTGCAGAAACAGTTTGCGTGTGTCATCCTAGGGCTGGTGTGTTTCCCTGGGTCTGTTATTCCGTGTTGCCAGGCAACCCAGTGTGTCTGGGTGTGTCCCCTTAGCACGCCGCGCTCTCTCCTGCTAAAGTCTTTGGGTACAACCTGCGCGTGAGCATCTGGGCTGTGACCATCCCCACGTGAACCGGGTCTGTGACAGCTCCTGTCCTCTGGGCTCAGTGAATAAATGCCCAAAACCACAAGTGGTGCATGGCTGGGGTTCTCCCAAGCTGCCGACCCTGGAGGTTGGGACTAAAACTGGACGTTTCCATTTGGCCATAAGTGTGCAGACCCCTCTGTTTGAGTGGTAGGCTGTTTAACACCCTAGCAGGACTCTGCTTGTGGCTGAGAGTTTGCAGAGTGGACTGGCCACTCCAGACACTTCTCACCATCCTCCCAGGAAACTTTTGAATTGGATATCTGGAATGAGCCCAAAGTCTCTCTGTACCATGGGCAGTGATCCCTCCAGGCAAAAATGAAATGTCTGGAAATGTAACCAGGCAGACTTGTGAGTGCCTGAAACTGGTTCTAAAGGAATTTTTTAGGAAAAAAAAAAAAAGACTTTAAAAATATTTTGCACAATGAAAGCAACATATTTGGAATAGAGAACTTTCTGGGGTGATTCCTTTAGAGTTCTGTTCTATTTTGATCTTCAAGAGATCTATTTTCATACTGTAGAGGTGGAAAAATGGGTTCAGGAAAGGAGCTGATTTGCTCAGGCCACACAGGGAGTGGAGACAGCTGGAACTAGAATGGGGCTCCTGAGGGTCCCGGAGGGTTTCCCCAGCGTGTTTGTTTCTGTTTACATCTGTGTGTCTCTGGGCGTGGCCCCCTCGGGGTGGTGCACAAGCAGGCTCTAGGTGTGTCATCTCAGAGCAGCTCTGCCAGCCTGGTGATTCTCCACTGCAGGGAAATTCCAGGGGGCAGATCCTGCCTCAGAAGCAGTGAGACATTATTTCCTTGGGAGGAAACCAGCTCTCAGCAGCCAGAAAGGAAACAGTTTCCACTCCGGGAGGGAGGGAGGAGGGGGGAGGAGGAGGGGGGAGGGAGGAGGGAGGAGGCAGGAGGGAGGAGGGAGGAGGGCAGGAGGGAGGAGGGCAGGAGGGAGGAGGGAGGAAGCAGGAGGGAGGAGGGAGGAGGGCAGGAGGGAGGAGGGCAGGAGGGAGGAGGGAGGAGGCAGGAGGGAGGAGGGAGGAGGGCAGGAGGGAGGAGGGCAGGAGGGAGGAGGGCAGGAGGGAGGAGGGAGGAAGCAGGAGGGAGGAGGGAGGAGGGCAGGAGGGAGGAGGGAGGAAGCAGGAGGGAGGAGGGAGGAGGGCAGGAGGGAGGAGGCAGGAGGGAGGAGGGAGGAGGGAGGAGGGCAGGAGGGGGGAGGGAGGAGGGAGGAGGGCAGGAGGGCAGGAGGGAGGAGGGAGGAAGCAGGAGGGCAGGAGGGAGGAGGGCAGGAGGCAGGCCTGGAGGGGAGCCCCCCCAGGGCCCATAGGCCTCTGGCTCCTGAAGCCTCCAGACACAGTTTAAATTTAGACCTTCTATTCTGGTCCTTGCAGCCCAGGCCTCACCCTCTAGCTGTAGAACCAGCCAGTTTCCCTAAGCACAACTGCCCCTCTCAGGCAGTGTGTAGTAAGCTCCTCTCCTGGAGGAGTGTCCTAAGAATTGTTTCGTGGCGCTGTGGAATTGTGAGGCAGAGAGGAATGGAAGCAAGATCAAAGGCAGATCAATCCACCACCCTCACTCGCATCGTGGAACCTGGGAGCCCTATGTCCACATCGTGGTCCCCGTTCACCCTCAGACGAGAAGAGGGCTGACCAAGTGCAGCACTATGGGAACGTGCAGGAGGGACGTCAGCTTAACGCCACCACGGTTCCTATGGTTTTTACCACTTCATCCGGTCTCTGCTGCGCGGATGTCCCCTCCCTGACCAGCCGAATAGGCGCGCCTCTCCCTCTCTGCCCCTCTCCTGCTTCCTTTTCTCCTAGTGTGCACTGTCCCCTGATAACGGCCTGTGTTCCCCTGTCTAGCAGGTTCCTCTCCAGAGTGGAAGGCCCAGGAGAGCAGGGGCTCGGTTTTGCTCAGCGCTGTATCCCCAGCACCCAGAGAAGTGAGCTGTAGTAACAGAGCCCGTGCTCGGTGCCAGGCACTGTATGAGGTGCTTTCAATGCATTATCCAATCTTATCCTCAGGACAATCCTATGAGGGTTTTTACCCAAGTAGGAGAAGGAAGCCCAGAGAAGTTGAGAATCCTGCCCAAGAACACACAGTTTGACCTTGGCAGTCAGCGTTCCTGCGCGTGCCCTTAACCGCTACACCGACTTGGCCGCAGGAACGCGGCCTTGCACATCCTCTGCTCGCTGAGCTCCCAGAGCCAGCCTCAGCGATGCTGAGTCAAAACCCTAGCTCTCGCCAGCTCACCGCAGACAGCCTGGCCTTTGAGGGAGAGAAGAGGTGTATTCATGCGGAGGGATCCAGAATATCCCACTGTGAAGAGTTTTCTTTTTCAGTTTTTGCTTTTTTTCCCCTTATCTAAAAGCAGTGCCTCCTCAAAGCACACAACCGTCATAATTCCCCTCCCCAAAAGTTTTGCAACCAGGGAAGACTGACTCTTATCACTGGAGAGACATCTACACTGGGTTAAGAAATCACAGAAATAGGGAGGGGGAAGGGGAAGCTGGGACGACGTGAGAGAGTGGCAAAGACTTATATACACTATCAAACGTAAAGTAGATAGCTAGTGGGAAGCAGTGGCATAGCACAGGGAGATCAGCTCGGTGCTTTGTGACCGCCTGGAGGGGTGGGATAGGGAGGGTGGGAGGGAGATGCAAGAGGGAAGAGATATGGGAACATATGTATATGTATAACTGATTCACTTTGTTATAAAGCAGAAACTAACACACCATTGTAAAGAAATTATACTCCAATAAAGATGTAAAAAAAAAAAAAAGAAATCACAGAAATAGTCACAAAACTATCAAATCTCTCACCTATTCTCCCAAGGGCTCTTTCCTAAAAGTCATTTATTTTCTCATAAATGCCTCTTTCCCTCTCCCCTTCCCCTCCTAAGATGATATATAAGCCCCCAATTCTAACCACCTCCTTGAGTCATGTTTTTCTGTGAACTCCCATGCACACATGTGAATTAGACATCTGTCTTTTCTCTTGCTAATCTGTATTTTGCCAGTTTAATTTGCAGGTTCCCAAGTACTGAACCTAAGAAGGTGGAGAAAAAGGTTTATCTCCCAGATAATGCTGAGTTAGATCTGCAGGGAGAAACACTGATAGTGCTGTCCTCCAGATGGGAGGGGGCCTGTTGGCCCCTGGCTGGTTGTGTTTGTTGTTGTTGTTTGTTTGTTTTACTTTTTGGCCGAGCCACAAGGCATGCAGGATCTTAGTTCCCCAAGCAGGGCTGGAACCCGTGCCCCTGCAGTGGAAGCACGGAGTCTTAACCACCTGACCGCCAGGGAAGTCCCAACCCCTGGCTGGTTGTTGATTTTCAGAATGGATTTGTGCTCCTTTTTCTTCTGCCTGGTCCCTGTACATCAGAGGACACTATAATCTCTGCAGCTGAGTTTCTTTCACACAAAGGTAATATATACTCGAACCTGCTCCCTCAGCCTCATTAACATGCTTCGAGCTGAAAGAAAGGCCCCACCAGGAAGGGCCACTGCCCCAAGCAGAGGGCCAGCTGGTCTCAGAGGGTGAATGGGCGTTACTGCGGGGAATTGCCCACAGTCTGCAGTGCAGCCCTTAGCTCTATGGGCCAGAGGGGATCCGTTTCAGCAGGACTGATTCACACTACTCAAGCTCACCAAGCACTGATGTAAAAACCAGAATGCTATCTTCCTATTTTTCAGGTAAGTCTGGCCAACAAGATGCTCACATGGGCAGGTGTGGACAGTCTCTCTCTCTCCCAGTGTATGAATCTGAGAGGAAACTACACCCCGGCAAGAAGGTTGCTGGGTGGGCCTGGGATCTGGAAGGAAAGAGAAGCTGGTAAAGTTTGAGGCTGAGGGAGAGGGAAGGAGAGAAACTTACCACATTCTATTTTCAGCTTTTGACTGTTTTCCCATGTGCTCCTGTATCAACTCAAGAAACAATTTGGGTTTTTTTACATTTATTTATTTATGGCTGCGTTGGGTCTTCGCTGCTGCACATGGGCTTTCTCTAGTTGCATCAAGCAGCGGTTACTCTTCGTTGTGGTGCGTGGGCTTCTCATTGCTGTGGCTTCTCTTGTTGCAGAGCACGGGCTCTAGGCGAGCCAGCTCAGTAGCTGTGGCTCGCGGGCTCTAGAGCACAGGCTCAGTAGTTGTGGCTCACGGGCTTAGTTGCTCCGCGGCATGTGGGACCTTCCCGGACCAGGGATCGAACCTGTGTCCCCTGCATTGGAAGGCGGATTCTTAACCACTGAGCCACCAGGGAAGCCCAACAATTTGTTTTTAAATTTTCATTTGGCCTGCTATTAAACTACAGAGGCTCCTGCCTCTAGCTCTCAGACCCAGTTCTGTGCTCTGCTGCTAACCTGACTCCCAGGTCCTTATCATGGGTCAGGCAGCACTGCACATCTGTGCCAGGGAACCCGGGACCCTGGCAAGGGAGCAGGTGCGGGCAGCAGCACACGGGGTCCACCGGAGCGAGTTTGGGGCCCGCATCTTCATGGTCTTCCTCACCATGCCCAGAAGGGACAGGAGGACCCCAAGCCCCTCACCAAAGCCACAAGCGTGCTGTGCGGGCCAACCCCAGCAGATGGCGGTGTGTGGCCAGGCAGCCAAGGAAGAGTGCCAGCCACACACAGCGCACCGGATGCCGGGAGAGAGGCTGGCAGGGTGACTGTGAGGGTGGGCGGTGCCCTGGGCAGGCTGGGCGCGCTTCGTCATCTCTGTGCCACAGGCCCCTCTGGAGTCTGGTGAGGCCTCTGGACCCCTCTCAGAGGGAGATTTTTTTTTTTTAAGCCAGATCCTTTATTTTAACAAAAATTGTACATATATGTGTATATTTCATAAAACATGACAATTTAAATTAAATGTATGTATGATTAAGACCACCAAACATAATTACAGACTCTTGAGAGGTTAATCTTTATTTCAAAAAGATAGCAAAGGGACTTCCCTGGCGGTGCAGTGGTAAAGAATCCGCCTGCCAATGCAGGGGACACAGGTTCAATCCCTGGTCCGGGAATATCCCACATGCCGCGGAGCAACAAAGCCCGTGCGCCACAACTAATGAGCCTGCACTCTAGAGCCCGCGAGCCACAACTACTGAAATCTGCACACCTAGAGCCCGTGCTCAGCAACAAGAGAAGCCACCACAATGAGAAGCCCACACACCGCAACGAAGAGTAGCCCCTGCTCGCTGCAACTAGAGAAAGCCCACGCAGGGCAACGAAGACCCAACACAGCCAAAAATAAATAAATAAATTTATTTTAAAAGGACAGCAAACATTCTGAAGTATTAAAGTCTATCTTATTAGTGAGAACATTTACTAGGAGATTTTTTTTTTTACCATCTTTATTGGAGTATAATTGCTTTACAATGGTGTGTTAGTTTCTGCTGTATAACAAAATGAATCAGCCATATATACATATATCCGCATATCCCCTCCCTCTTGCGCCTCCCTCCCACCCTCCCTATCCCACCTCAGAGTGAGATTTTTAAATGCATAGAGTAAAATACCTAGGGTTACCAAGGAAGCAAAATATACTGAAATACAATGACCACGTGTGATTGGTAATTCTTTATTAATGTATTAAATCAGGACCAGATCTGGTGGTGGGCCTGATAACGACTGTGATTTTTTAAGTCACGATGAAGGTAGACGATATTCAAATTATCTGCACCAACTGCGCTGTGATATGAAAATAGCTGTGACTTCTACTGTGACAAGGTCCCAGGAACCGCCTATACTATTGTGGTGAGATGCTTACAGGCACAATAGAAGGAAATGCTAGATTTCAATTAAAGATTATTGAACATAGACATGGAAATTTTTCCTGTCCAAGTTCACCAACTCCTAGAACTTTAACCACAGGCTAAGAATCTGAGTGAAGATTTGAAGGGGTACCAAATGGGGAAGAAAGGATGGATTTCTAGACCACCTCCCCAAACCAATGTTCATTTTTGCCATTCAAATCAAGTGTCAGAGACCGGAAGGCATAGGAGGGGCAGGGGAGATGAGGAATCCTGGGGGCTGGTCTAGCTGCTGCCAGGACACTTTGCCCCAGCTGGAAACAGGTGTGGAGTTTGCATGGATGGATGCTCTGCCCCAGCCTCCAGGCCCTCGGTGACAAAAGGAAATCAGGGCTCCCATCCCTCTCATTCCTCTGTCTCCCCTCCAAGGCCACCCCAGTTCACTTCACTTCAGGGGAGACACAAAAAAAGCCCAGAGCCTCTCTTCCTCCCCTCAGAAGGTGGTTCACTTCCCCTCAATAATGGGCCAACAACAAGGAAATGGGGAAGTCCTTCCCCTCTGCTGTGCCTCCACCTGAGCAGGTGCTGAGAGTCTGAATCTATAAACAGGGAGGCCAGACATTTACATCTGTGGATCTGTGGGCTTGGCATATATATATATATATATATATGCCAATATATATATATATATATTTTTTTTTAGTTTGTTTATTTGATTTTCTTTTCCACTTTGTGTTTCAAAAATTTTCAACATACATATAAGTAGCTAAAATGGACTCCCATATTGTACAACTATCGTCCTTTTTCAATACTGGCTTTATTTGTCCCTTTCCAGCATAATAATTATCACTCCCAAAAGTCCTAGCTTGGACAACTACATGGAATATCTGATCCTAGACTGGATTCTACACCGGAGGGGAAAAAAATGCTATTAAGGACATCTTTGGGTCCATTGATAAAACTGGGATATAAACAGTAGAGCAGATAGAAATATTTTGTCAAAGTTATGTTTACTCAAGTTGATTTTTTAAATTGTGGTTATGTAAGACAGTTTCCTTACTCTTAGGAAATAAATAGGAGTAAGGGGCCATGATGTATGCAACCAACTTTCAAATGTTTCAGGAAAAAAGTGTGTGTACACATAGGTGCATGTAAACATATGTACGTATGTGTGAGTATACACATATTGTATATGTGTATATATATGGAGAGAGAAAGAGAAAGATTGAAAATAGGGAAAATGTTAAAATAGGTGAATGTGCGTAAGAGACGTAGGAGTGTTCTTGCACTATTTGTATTCTTGCAACTTTTCTTTAGGCTTGGAATTATTTTCAGAAAAACTTACCAAAAATCATATTAGCAAACCAATGAGAAGCACTACTACGGACAATAAATTTTACAACCATCCTACCTAGGACTCATCTAAAGTCTAAAGTGGCCAATACAGCTTGACTGGGAGGTGGGTCCTGGGATTCAGGGGTTTAAGGAATTCTGCTTTCACAGCTCCGTGTTTATTCTCTGCCCCACAAACGTTTGCATCTGTATGAGAGCCTACAGAAAATACCCATAAAACCGGCGCTGTTACTGAGCAAGGGCCCTGGGCCCAGGGCAGCAGGGGCCTGAGACTGGATGTGGCCCTTGGGCAGATGGACAGCTTTGGGGGCCATCCTGATAGGATAGAGCTCTTTGGTCCCACGTTCGTCCCCACCAGTACCAGTCCTGGAGGCCCTCAAGTGCTGGGGTTCCACAGCCCGATTCCCCCAGTCCCTGTTACGGTGTTAGGGGGACACCAGGGCCCTGGCGCCTGTGCTATGGCCTGCAGCACTTCCTGCTGGGCAGCATCCCAGCACCTCACTGACAGAACGCTGATGCCCACCAGAACAAGAGCCGACTGTCCACGCCCTCACCATCGACTCGGCTTTTCATAAAGGGGTCTAGGGTCCTTGAGAATTCCAAGGTCCAAGAAAAGATCTCCTGGGCAGAAGCATTCTGCTTCATCACGCATTTTTCCGTATCCATCGCTGGGCTGGAATTTAACATATTAACTCTAATCTCCCAGATGTCTTTATGTCAATTCATGTGCCCCCTCCCCCTGCACTCTTCTCCCACCCTTAAAACACATATGCATAATAAAATCAATAGCTACCATTTACTGACACTTTATGTGCAGTTGATCATTTAATCGTCCCAAGGACGTAAGTACTATTATTCCATTCTACACAGTTTAGTAATCGTTAACTAAATTCATCCAGCTAGAGAGTTATGGAGCAGATCTTCCAGCACAGGCAGGCCTGGAAGGGGTGGGGCAGGTAGGCTGCACGTGGAAGGGGTCCCCCACCTCAGGACCTGGGAACTCAGAGGTTGAAAAGTCCTCTCTGGAAAGGACACACTGGTGAAGCACGGTCCAAGATTTATGAATCTCCATGAATACAGCTGGGTATCCTGAGTACCTACTTGGGAAATGGCTGCTTGGATTCAAACCTCAGCTTAGCTGATTACTAGCTGGGTGACTTTGGGCAAGTGTCTTAACCTTTCTGGACCTCAGTTTCCTCCTCTGTAAAATGGGGATAATAATTGTACCTCATGGGGTGGCTGTGAGGATTAATGAGTTATACACACACAGATTTTAGGACAGAATTAGTTCTTTTTACAAAATGCTGCCTTCTGTGCATCCCTCCCTTAAAGCTGTTAGATCCAAAGGACTCACCCACTTTTTGAAAATCAGTTAATGAGTTTAGCTGATTTTGTTAAAATTTGTTAAAATGCCGATTCTGTAGGTCTGGGGTGGGGCCCGAGACTCTGCATTCCTAACCAGCTCCCAGGCCCACGGCCTCACTTGAGTAGGGAGGGTCTGGAGTACTTGACCTAGAGGGCCCCCTACCCTCCGGATCTTGCTCCTTTGCATTTCCACAGCCTGTCAATATCTGTTAAAATGTGGCTGCTAGACAGTCCCTGGCGCAATCAGTATGAGCTGGACCACCACGTCCCTTACTCCTGATGGATTGGCAGAGTTTGGAGACAACTTCATCCTGCTACTAGTGCCAGCTCCCCAGAGGGAGCCTCCTCATCCCGCACCTGGTTCCACGTAGTGGTCTGGGCTGTATGGAGACTGCAGCCCTCCTCTCCATCCCTACCATCCATGAAGTGCCTCAGCGCCTAGGCAAGCACACATTTCTCAACCTGCCCTTCAAACCAGTTTCCCCAGGTCCTTGCAAGATGGCTCCTACCTATTGGGTGTGTCTCCCCCATTCAGTTGTGGAACAAAAGTCATTAGTCAAGAATTGAAAAATGGGAATAAATGTTGTTGAAGGTACATGGGGAATCATACTCTTCTACTTTTTCATTTATTGAAGATTTATATAAATTTTTTACAGTTTAAAGCAGTTTGTTCTCAAGGCAGATGACCTTAAAAGTACATATAAAGAAAAAGTCTCTTAGTTCATCATCACTCATAACAAATTTGAAAGTCTGAAGAACTACAAAATCCTAGATGCCTAAGGAAGGCATAGAAACTGCTATCTTCAATTCATTCCCTCTTATATCAGACCTAGCTGTAATTTCCAGTTTTATAAAGTAGCCCTGTAGCCATTTGGAAGATTCTGGAATAAAGGGCAACGTGCTAAGTAGTCATTAGGGAGCTCTGCACCTGCCAGCCTTTTTTTCCGCATAGGAACCATTGGACTTTCACAGCAGGTACTTTTCTAAGCCCTTTAAATGCATCAACTCATTTATTCATCAACCCTACAAGAGTTACTACTATTATTCACATTTACGAGAGGAAAATGAAGCTCAAAGAAAGTGACTTGCCGAGGTCACAGAGCCAGTTGGAAGAGAGCCTGGGCAGTCCATTGCTGTTTTAAGAACAGTGTTTTTCATACTGGACCCCAGGGCACTTGTCCCAACGCGGATATGAAAGCCTAACCCTCTACAGTCTTCTGAGGCATATCCACACGTCGGAGTATTATTCAGCCATAAAAGGGAATGGAGTACTGATACCTGCTACAGCCCTGATGAACTTAAAAACATTACGCTAAGAGAAAGAAGCCAGACACAAAGAGCACATATTGTGGATTCCATTTATATGAAATATCTAGAATAGGCAACTCCACAGAGGCAGGAAGCAGATCCCTGGTGGGGCTGAAGGGAGGGGCAGATGACGGATGACCGCTAAGCAGTGCTGGGTTTCTTTTTGGGGTGATGGCTGCTCAACTTTGTGAATATATTAGAAACAACTGAGTTACATATACTTTTAAAGGGGTAAATTTAATGGTATGTAAGTGATATCTCAAAAAAAAAAAAAAGTCTTTTGAGGATTCTCAAGAATCGGATCCAATGAGGAGAATATTTAACAATTTAGCAAACCAAAGCTGGTGAAGGGTGGCGAAATATGCCACCCCCAAATATGCCACTTGGGCATAAGGATTATTTTGAGCTAAAGGCAACTGAGAAGAAGCAGATACAAGAAAAGCTCTCTGCCCTCCTCCTGTTTGGACATAAATTTGCAGAGGGGGAAGGACAGAAGTTAATTAATGGAGACAGCTCTGGACACTTACCAGTCTGGAGATGGCAACAGAGGAAGCTACATGACAAACCTTGTTAAAACCAGCCCTTATCTACTATTAGTTCCCCCGTATCTTTACCTTCCTACAATTTGATCCCCTAGAAACTCAAAAGTCCTTTTCCTTTTTCTTGCCACTTCTCTAAAATTGTATTGGTCTTGTGTTAGGTGCTATATAATAAGCCCAAGTTCTAAGCACCCCCGTTTGAGTTACTCCTCACTGGGTGCTCCCATGTGTATGTGCCATGCACATTTTAATAGACTTCTGTTTATTCTTCCCTTGGTAATCTGTCTTTTGTTAGTTTAGTGTACAGGGCTCCCATCAGAGAACCTAGGATGGGTAGAAGAAAAAGACTTTGTTTCTTCTCCTACTCCTGCAGAAACCTCTACTGTCTGGCTCCTATCTGTCTGTCTCAATTCCTGTCACTCCCCCCCTGCCCCCCCACCACCATCCGCCCCCGTGCCACCTCCCATGCCCAGCCTTTCTGCACTTCTTCAGTTCCTCAACTTTGATCTGCCCTTCCCCTCTTCAGAGTCTAAGGGAATCACTGCTTCCAGGGAGCCTCCCTGGCCTTCTGCCTAAGTCAGGGCCACCGCCACCTTGTGGACAGCCTCATCATCCTACACTTACCACAGGGCAGGGATGGGCTGTCTTGTTCACTATTCTACCCCCTGCCACCAGCACCCGGACAGAGGAGGCACTTACAAATCTGCTGAACAGAGACTGCAGGGCCCCGTCACAGAGAGAGCTCTGTGGCTTTCAGAGGGCCCTGTTGCTTTGAGAGGGCAGGGGGCCTTCCCTCTCAGGGTTGCAATTCACCTTGAGCCCCATCCTTCATGGCTCCATTTCACATAGCCCTTTTGTTATTTACTCCAGATAACACACATGCCTGATTCATCAAGCAAGCAACTGACTTGTTTCTCAAGTGAATTTTAAAACTTCTCTTTCCTTGTCTGGATGTTGTTTGGGGTAGAGCTGGGTACACAGCTGTGATCTGCAGGGAGCTATGGTAATGTTTTCTCAAAGGCAACCAGATAGTTGATCCTGCTTTTTTTTTTTAATATTTTTATTTGGCCGCTCCAGGTCTTTTTATTTATTTATTTACTTATTTATTTGACTGTGCGGGATCTTAGTTGCGCCCACGGGATCTAGTTCCCCGACCAGGGATCAAACCCGGGTCCCCTGCATTGGGGGCACAGAGTCTTAACCACTGGACCACCAGGGAAGTCCTGCTACTTTCTTAAGAGAGAAGAGCCATCTGCCTTCCCCTCAACTGTTAAGAATAGACAATCTGGGGCTTCCCTGGTGGCACAGTGGTTGAGAATCTGCCTGCTAATGCAGGGGACACGGGTTCGAGCCCTGGTCTGGGAGGATCCCACATGCCGCGGAGCAACTAGGCCCGTGAGTCACAACTACTGAGCCTGCACGTCTGGAGCCTGTGCTCTGCAACAAGAGACGCCGCGACAGTGAGAGGCCCGCGCACCACGGTGAAGAGTGGCCCCCGCTTGCCACAACTAGAGAAAGCCCTCGCACAGAAACGAAGACCCAACACAGCAAAAATAAATTAATTAATAAACTCCTACCCCCAACATCTTCTTAAAAATAAAAAAGAATAGACAGTCTTTCACTAAGCAAGAGAAGCACCTACCATTGATCAGTAATGCTGGGTGTTGGGATCCCCACCTTGTGAGAGTTTAGACAAATAAGCATGGACTTAATTATAGATCCTATGGACGTGGTGGACCTGGAGACTGAGGTTGCAAAGCAGATTCCTCAAGTTGGATGAAGCATCTCTGCTCCACTGTCCATTAGCTGATGAACTTGGGCGAGACTCATAACCCTCAATCTCAGTTGCTTCATCTGTAAGTGAGGAATCATTCCTGCCCTGCCCTCTCTACCTTGAAAGGACTCTATTCTGATCTGCAAAAAATTCCTCACAGGAGCAAACGAGCTTGGGAAACTCAAGTAAGGAAGTTATGACCTGAGAACGTGCTATAGCAGAGAAAGAAAGGACGGAGGAATAAGGAGGTTTTTTCCTCCCAAGCCCCAGAAATGATCACGAGTCACGAGAATTCTCTGGGATCACCGGATACCAACATTCTAGAGCCGGCGGTCTCCTCAGACATCACTTAGTGCAGGGGCTTCCCTGGCGGTCCCATGTCTGGGGTTAAGACTCTGCGCTCCCGACGCAGGGGGCATGGCCCGGATCCCTGGCCGGGAAACTAATATGCCGCATGCCACAAGTTGTGGCCAAAAAAAAAAAAAACCACCTACTGTTGTCTCCGAATTTCACAGGACCAAGAAGCCCCAGACACCGAGCAACAGGGGCAACAGGAACTTCCGCGGCCCCTCCGGGCCTCGGAGCCTTTTCCATTTGCCCACCTACAGCTCTCCCAGTTAATCAAAAACTGGGCATGTATAACATGAACCAAACTTCTTGAGGCAAAAAAACACTGGCGGGAGCTTATTAAAGAGTGGTTGTCTTGTAAGGTGGGTTCACTACTTTTCCTGCTTTCCTGTACTTTAAGTACTTTTGTGTACTTAACCTCTCTGTGCTGCACTTTTTCCATCTGTACCTGGTTATGAAAATCAAACCACTTAAAAACAGGACCTGGCATATAAGGAGTCGGTGAATGCCGTCTATTATTTCTTTCGAAATATTCTACCAAGAACATGTATTCCTTGTATGACGAAAAATGGTTTTTAAAATGTTTTATTGCTCTTAACAAACCTCTCTTTAATGGAAAAAAAATTTACTTTTTGTTCATCAGTGTCCTCACCCTTCCCCCAAATCCACAGTCCCAATCTGAAGTAACAAGTTGCAAACTATAGTAATTTGCGTAAGGTGCTTTTCTTTTATGAAAAACCATGCGAGTCACATCTCAAAAACTTTCCGAAGCGCTACATCGCCCCGCTTCAGCGCGGACAGAAGAAACAATTTTTGGAGAAGGCCTCGGGCGTTCCCGGAGGCGAGCCCTTGTTCCGCTCTTGGGGAAAGGTAGCTAGCTCCCGCCATTAGGACGCGCGAGGGAAAATGGAGGCTCCCGGCCCGCCCCGCGGCGGCGGCAGCCACGAGCACAGCGCCTGCGCCCTGCGCGCCCACCCCGGCCCGCGAGGCCCTTACGGCTGTTGAGGGCGGGCGAGGGGAGGGGCAGGAGCGCCGCACCACGCCCCACCTCACGCCCGAGCGCGCGGTTCCGGCGAGTCCGGCTCCGGCCCTGCGGTCCGCTCCAGGCCGCTCCGGCCCGCCAGCCGCTCCGTAGGCGCTATCGCGCTCCGTGCTTTCCCTCCGGCCCTTTGTGTCCTGGCGCGCGTCGGAGGAAACGCGGGAACGCGCGCCGCGCTGTGCGCCTGCGCCGGAGGGCGGATGGCGCGCCCTGCCGGGAGTCGGGAATGAGTACCGCTCCCGGACGCCCCGCCCTCTCCCCGCCCCCTAGCCGCCATTTCGTGCTCCGGCGCGCGCGGACACCGCGTGATGGATGCCCGGAAACCAGGACAACAAAGGCCCGAGCGCCAGGGCTACGCGGGCTGCAGGTCCTCCCGCTGCCCGCCGGGCGAAGATGGCGCTCGAAGACTGCAGCTGTGCCCGAGCAGGGGGGGAAATGGACGCTTCTACCTCTTTCGGTTGGCGTCAGGGCCACGCATGGCCTCGTGTGTGCACCATCGGTAGTGTGCACCTTTCCGTGTTTGCTCAGCCTCTGGAGCTTGCACAGCCGTAGTATGCCCGAACTCGTGTTTGCACCCTCTGGCATGCACGAACCCGTGGGTTTCCACGCATTATTGTGTGCACGACCTCGAGAATGTGCTCGCACCTGAGTAGGCGCTCGCACCTGAGTATGCGCACTCTTGCATTTGAACTGCCTGGCTGCTTACACAGGTCCGGGTGTGCACGGACTCGTGTTTGCACCAACCCGGTATGTGTATAGATGCGTGGACTCTTGAATCTGTGTATTCACCAACCTGTTTGCATGGCCCAGGATGTTTTCAGACCCAGGAGTGCAATCCCAGCCTCCCGCGATCTGGGGCACCCGCGAAAACTATCCCGTTTATGGCCTGTTTTAGATTCTTTTCTCTTTTGCTGAGTTTATACGCAACACATAACCACCTGTCCGCTACCCTATGCTGTTCTTAACCTTTTCTCTGTTGTTTCCGCCCCGTTTATTGGGCTCCTGCTGTGGACCTGACTTTGCGCTGGGGGCATGTGGTGACAATGATGCAGGGTTAGTGAGGGAAACAGAAATGGGCAGTTAAGGGCATCATGCTGCAGCTTTGAAGGAGGCGCCTGGTCCAAAAAGGTCAAGAAACGCTTCCTGGAGGAAGTCATGAACCAAGGCCAGCCTAGCCGGTCAGGCCTTAGCTGAAGAGGGTATCTGGGGTCAAGCCCCAAGTTCAGGCTCAGGACTGAAAAGTTTATTCTAGGAGGCATTTTGACCGGAGATACCATCCAATTCGCACTTGAGAGAGCACAGGGGGTTGAAGTAAAGTGGGTAGGTGATGGAGAGGAGAGTGTGTGGGAAAAGGAGGCCTCTTTGTGGAGCCCAGGAGGCGAAAGACCTGGGGACCCAGCTCAGCAGGGAAGTGGCCTCCCCAGGGAGGAGATGGGGGAAAGCAGGATGGGGGACTGTGGTCTCTGGTTTACACCTCCTGCTGCTTCTGTGTTGCACACACTCTTCTCCCCAGGGGAGGGGCACAGACTCAAGCCCCAGCACTGCCCTTTACCAGCTGGGCCCCTGCACAAGCATCTATGTCAGTGGGGATGGAGGGAGATACTGCTTGCAGGAGGACAGTGCAGGCACAGAGGAAGTGTTCAGTGAACATGGGATGCTAGCACTTGAACTGGACCGACTTTACAAGTCCCCTTCTCTGGTTCTCCTTTCCCTTCCATCAGAGAACCACCTCATTTGTGTATCTTTCATATGTTTAGGGATATTCTCAAGTTGTGCTCAGTATTCCTAGGTACATTTTTAATAAATTTATTTATTTGTTTTTATTTTTGGCAGTGTTGGGTCTTCGTTGCTGTGCACGGGCTTTCTCTAGTTGCAGCAAGCGGTGCGCGGGCTTCTCGTTGTCGTGGCTTCTCTTGTTGCAGAGCACGGGCTCTATCTAGAGCGCGGGCTCAGTGGTTGTGGTGCAGGGGCTCAGTAGTTGCTCCGCGGCACGTGGGATCTTCCCGGGCCAGGGATCGAACGGGTGTCCCCTGCACTGGCAGGCGGATTCCCAACCACTGCGCCACCAGGGAAGCCCCCTAGGTACATTTTAAAGGTATAAAAGTCCATCTCTTCTAACATACCTCTAACATTCCCATTGAGAATCCCGCTACAACATGGAGCGCCCACACACAAACCCACCCCCCGCCCCCCCCGTTGAATGTCTCATGATGGAGAAAGGGCCACTTCACAGGATAGTCTTTTTAGTGAGACCCAGATCTTTGCAATCTGAAACGAAGGCTTTTATTCCCCATCACCCAAAAGGTACTTTCTGAGCACATGCTGTGTGTTAGGGCTAGGAATATAGCAACCAAACAGTTCCTCCCTCCAGGAGCTTATAGACCCAAATTGCAGGATACCGGGGTCCAAGAGCAGACAGATAGCTCCTTTTTTTTTTTTTTAATAAATTTATTTATTTTTGGCTGCATTGGGTCTTGGTTGCTGTGTGCGGGCTTTTTCTAGTTGCAGAGAGTGGGGGCTACTCTTCGCTGCAGAGCACGGGCTTCTCATTGCAGTGGCTTCTCTTGTTGTGGAGCACGGGCTCCAAGCATGTGGGCCTCAGCAGTTGTGGCATGCAGGCTCAGTAGTTGTGGCTCACGGGCTCAGTAGTTGTGGCCCACAGGCTCTAGAGTGCAGGCTCAGTAGTTGTGGCACACGGGGTTGCTCCGTGGCATGTGGAATCTTCCCAGACCAGGGCTCGAACCCATGTCCCCTGCATCATACTTGATATGCTCATGCTGGAAGTCCATGCAGTGTGTACTACAGCACACTGGGCTGCCCGATGCACCTTGAATTAAAACTGTAGGGGGCTGTGCGGGTGGGGATTGGATGGGCACATGCACCCCCCCCCCCCACACACACACACAAGGGGAGTGACCTTGTCAAGCACAGCCTCCCTCTCCCCCACCCTGTTCAGGGCATAGTCCATAGTCCATGCTACTGGGGGTCAGGGGAGCTGACGCATGCTCGGAAGCACCAGCCACTTTATGCAGAAAAAACCGGCAGGGGCCCTCCTCAGACGGGGACTGTGGGCACGGAGAACATCCCCGGCTGTCTTACGGGTGGGATGGGCTGCCTCTGCCGAGCGCTCTCAGCAACCACTTCTGGGCAGCCCTGCTTGCCTGGGAGCTGGGGCCTGCGGATCAGCAGCCATTTGTTGTTCCTGTGTCACTCAGGCTTGGGGCAAGTTTTGCCACCATTTTAATCTACCAGCAGGGCCACAGGCTGGAGCTTCCAAGCCCGAGATCTGATCTCAGTAAACTGTGTAACCTGGAAGTAGGTAAGGTAGCCCCACCTCTTCTCCTGCTGAACGGGCAAGCTGTACTGGATCACTGCTCTACATTTCACTCTTCCCAAAGGCCCAAGGATCTGGGTGATGTCACCCTCCCTCAATGGCCCTTTCCTGGAGCATGGGCTCCAGAAGTGGTCTCCCCGGCCCCCTGCCCCTGACCAGGGGCCAGTGCTGCCCCCTCAGAATTCTGTGATGGGCATTGAGTCTGTGCCCAAGAAACACCTGGTGAGGAATTTCTCTAGTTTTCCAAGAATAAACCACAAGGACCTAGAAGGTTCCACCCTTGGGCAGCTTCTTTCCTCCAAAGGGTCACATCTGAGAGAGGAGGGATCCCTCGGAAAAATGAGGCTGTTTGCAGAAGAATGAATGCCACCTTGTGTCTGCCAACTTCCTGCAGAGGCTTGTGGGCCTGTTCTGTGTAAATAATTTAATGGAAAACTCCAGAAGGGGACGCAGCCCATATGAGCCTGACCTTGCCAGCCAGCAGACAGGTTATAAAATGTTTCCTCTCTAAGCTGTGGCTGGGAGTCAGGATGCCTCAGTCACAACCCACAGAACTCTGGGCTCTTGGGAAGGGACAGCTTGGGGGGGAGTTGTGTGGATTTCTTCAGGGAGACCATCGGTCCTCGCCGCCCCCGGCGGGTCTGGGTGGAGACTCCAGGGTGTGGCGCCTCTCAGATTGCAAAGCCAGGTCCTGGTGGTCCCAGTGGCGTCCGGCCCTCTCCCCGCCCCCAACCAAGGCAGCCTCGGGCTCTAGGCAGTTGGCTGGGGGTAGGGGGCGGAGGAGAAGGCTTCCGGCGGCTCTCTTCCCGGCCGGGCGGGGTGTCCCCTTCGGGCAGCCAGGCACGGAGACGGCCGATCATGGCCCCTGCCCGCCCACTTCCCCGCCCTCCGCCGAGGCCAGTCGGGGGCTGGGCGGGTCCCCCCGCCCCTCTCAGGGCGGTTCTTCCGGGAGTCAGACCGCCCCAGCCCGGCCCGTCCGGGAGGCAGGCGGGCGGCCGGGGCGGGGCGGAAGGAGAGGGCGAGCCGAGCCACTGCCCAGAGGCCGCGCCGCCCAGGCACAAACATTGCCTTATGTGGTGGCTCCGAGGGCCAGGGCGGCGCCCGGGGGGCTGCCGAGGACGGCCGGACACGCCCCGGGTGATCGCAGCTCTCGGGATCTCGGCCTCGTCCGGGGGACTAGACAGAGAGGAAAGGCCCCCTGCCCTGTTCTTTTTTCCGCTGGAGCACGTCCCACGTTCCCCTAGGAGGAAGTGGTCACTGCTACTCGGCCGGACCCTCTCTCTCCCCAGCTTCCCCTGCGTTTGTGGGAAAGTGTCCCTGAGGGCTGAGGTTCAGGCAGAGACCTCGGGCCTGGGCGCTGGTGGTGTGGACTCCCTGCCCCCCTGGTGCAGGGACCACCTTGGCGCCTCCCAGGCCCATCCGCACAATGCCCACAATGCAGCACCCTCCGTTGCCTTGGGAGCTGTATTTGGCCATGGGGGGACAACAGGGTGACTCATGGGAGGGACAGCCCGGGGGTGGGAAGTAGATGAGCTGCGTCCCTGGAAACGCCGTTGGTTTCTGTTCCTCGTTTCTGTTCCAGGTGGGCTTCAGGCTCTAGCCCAACAAGAGGGCTTAGCATCAAAACATGGAGAAGGAGCTGCCTTCCCACTGCAAGGGCAGGACTCCAGGGTCCCTGCGCTGGGGGCACAGGGACAGTGACCTGCGCAAGCACCCCAGTTTCCCAGAGCCTGCTTAGTGCACCCCTGTCTCTGACACCTCCCAGGCCGGGTTCTGGGATGTCTGCTCTGACTCCCTGAATGATCCTGGATTCTTGGGCCAGTATCTCACTTCTCCGGTACTGCAGCCTTTGAGCAGCCTTTGATATCTGACAAGGCAAGTTCCCTATGGGATAGTTTTCAAATGGGGCTTTTAGTGGGACGTTCACTTCAGTGAATCTCTAATAGACTTAATTTCAGGGAGTGTAATTTTTTTTTTTTCCTTCAGGGAGTGTAATTTGAGGCTGCATTTGAGAGATAACCTCATCCAGCCAGGGAGGCCTTTGCCTGCTCTGCACCCTTCCCACCAGGCTGCGCGGGCACCAGCTTCCTGTGACTCCCATCCCTCCTCCGACAGCCCCTTGATCCCTGGCTCCCTGGGCTCTGTTCAGGAGTCTCGGGGCACTCATGCCCAAGTTGCCTTCCCCAGCTATTGCCTTAACTACCCAACACTGGGAAAATCATCTCCAGCCCTGTGCTGGCTCAGTGGGACCGGGCAGGATCCAAGCGCCCCAGTTAGAGGAACATTCTTCTGTGGGACATTAGGTTCCAGGAGCTAAAGAATCCTGTCAGTAGGATGGCAATGGCTGTCCTTTCCCAAGGCACTGAAACAGTACATCAGTGGATAGACTGTCCAGTTTTAAGACTCTCCTTTCACACCGGGGAGAGATCCCTATGGAATCTGAAGAAGGGAGATGGGGAAATGGATACTTAAAAGCACGAGACACTCTGTAATCCGTATGCGGATGAAAAGGCCAAGTCTTAGATTAGAAGGGATTTTAGTAGTCTCCTCATTCACCCCAAATACCTGAAGCGGAAATCTCTTCTACTGAATTCCTGGATTGCTTCCAGTGGCAGGAAACTCACTACTTCAGTGTGTTTTGGGTTTTTTTTTTAATTAATTAATTAATTTTGGCTGCGCTGGGTCTTCGTTGCTGCATGCGGGCTTTCTCTAGTTGCGGCGAGCGGTGGCTACTCTTTGTTGTGGTGCGCGGGCTTCTTATTGCGGTGGCTTCTCTTGTTGCGGAGCACGGGCTCTAAGCGTGCAGGCTCAGTAGTTGTGGCTCGCGGGCTCTAGAGCACAGGCTCGGTAGTTGTGGCGCACAGGCTTAGTTGCTCCATGGCATGTGGGATCCTCCCGGATCAGGGTTTGAACCCGTGTCCCCTGCATTGGCAGGCGGATTCTTAACCACTGCGCCACCAGGGAGGTCCCTAGGGTGTTCTATCTTATACAGAGTTGAAATATGCCTTCTTTAACATCCATCTTCAGAACTGTGTGTTCTGTGAAGGCAGGGTCCCTGTGAGTCTTGCTGCCACCCACAGTGCTGGAGCACAGTGGTGTTCAGTGAATGTGTTGTCAGAATGAATGATGAAGCAATATTGAATGTTTGCCCAAGTGCCACCTTGAAACCCTCCACTCTGGGCTAAACCAGCTTTTCCCCCGTCCCATATGTAATGCGGGTTCCAGAACATTCTTCATCCTTCCCACCAAGCTGCTGCATCCAGGTGGCAGTGTTTCTTCCCAGCTGTGTGCCCCCCGAAGCGAGCAGTGCAGCAGTGGAGTGGGGCATGTCTCTCTCACTGTGTGCTCCGTGCTGTCATCCACACAGGCTGCCCCTGGAAGACCTTATTTTCAGCATCCTGCTGTGGTTGCTTCTCTCTGAGCCCGAGACTTGTCCTTTGTGTGGCACAGCTATAACTTTAACTTTCACAATTTTAACAAAGAGGAGGGCTGCTTGCTGCACATGGCAATGGTGCCGTGCCCTGGGAAGGGCCCCTTGTCCCAGCTGGCATCTCAGGGGGCAGGGCTGGGGACCAGCAGCCTCGGTGCCCCTGTGCGGGACCTGTTCGTGAGGCCGACACTCTGGTTGTGGGCAGAGGAGATGCCAGAATGTGACTTTGGCTCAGCAAGGTTTGGGGCTTTCCCCAAGACCCCAAGCTAAGACCCGTAATCAGGTGATGAGCAGATCCCTGAGCATGACTGGTGGAGCCCCCCAGGGCCCCAGGGCTTCTGGACGCCGTGGCTCAGCTTTGCCCTCCCACAAAGCCGAACAGGTGCAGGGGAGCTGTCAACACCCAGCTAGGGGTTAGTATGTGTTTGTTGACTGACTCCTGGATAGCTAGGAAGTGGGGAGCAGTCCTGGGTCAGTGTCCACACCTTGGACACCTGCTCCTTCCCGCCCCCCCTCACCCCTGCAGTTTGGGGCCAGGCCAAAAGCACACCTCCTGCCCTCAGTTTGTGGATCTGATGAAGGGTGGAGAGGGGAGGCTCTGGCCCTGAGGCTGCCTCGGGTGGACTGGGAGTCCTCCTGGGACCAGGCCTGGCCTGAACTTGCGACGGAAGGCAGGTGAAGGTCTACAAAGCCCCCGCAGGAAGGACTCGGGGGAGGGGGGGCGTGGGCGTGGGCAGGCTCTGCGCAGAGAGGTTTTCCTCCCCTGAAGCGGCTTTATGCCACCCAGAGTGCCCACCCTCTAGAATGACTGTCAGCCAGGGAGGGGGCATTCCAGATCACCAGGAGCCTGATGGTGGCCTGGCCAGCGGGAGAGGGCACAAGGGCAGAGGGGCAGATCACTTCTCCTGCGGACACCCACTGCAGGACCATTGTGACAGAGAGGAAACCCCGGAAACCAACAAGGTCAGTGCAGGGCAACCGAAAGGAAGATAAAATTCACCGGAGTCTGAGAAAGGAAGGCTTGGGGGAGGCCCCTCACAGGTCAGCAGAATCCAGCTCTGTCCTTGCAGAGGGCAGGGAGGGCACTGGGGCCACGGGCCCAGCTTAGCTCCAGGAAGACAACGGCTCAGCCCATCCCCCCCCCAGGGCTCGGTGGGGGGCCAGATGTGCCAGGGCGGGCAGGAGTTCACCCAGAAGCCTCCTCTCATCCCCTGCCCGCCACCCACTGCCCGCCACCCAGCTCCCTCTCGATGACACTCTGTTAACCTTTCTCCACTGGGCTGACTCTGAGTGCAGGCAGGTGCCTCCCTCCCTGCCTGCTAACAGTGGTATGGATTTGCAGACAGGCTCAGGCCCAGACCTCTGGTCCTGCCTCAGGCCTTAGAGAGCCTGAGAGAGCACCCTGGAACCTTTGGTGGTCCATCTAAGGCAGGCTGTGGGGCAGCGGTGGGGAAGAACCCTGGATGGGCTTTCAGGGCCAGGGTTGAGGTCCAGCTCTGACCCTAACTGGCTGGATGACCTCGGGCAGGTCACTCTGCTCATTGGCCCTCAGTCCCTGGATCCCAGCTCTGCTGGCCAATGTGTAATTGCTCTGATTCTCAGAGAGTGGGCCGTATGAGCCTTGCCCAGTTGGGAAGGAGCAGGGTGGAGAAGGTCAAGGTCAGAGCCTGGGTGAAAAGCAAATGGGAGCCCAATATGTAAATCAGTCAGTGTTTGTTCCTTCTCTTCTGACAAGACCCAGGGAGACCCAGATGCCTCAAAGAGTGCCTGTGACCTCGCACCTGGGTGTCCTCGCAGAGAGAAGTGGGCTGGGCACCTGGGGTCATGGTGGCATTGACCATCCCTCGGCTGCCTGAGCCCACGGCCTTTGGTCCCCAGCCCAAGCATTCTGCCCCTTCTGCAGTCACTTGTGTCCTGTGTCATCCCACAGACTGTGGGTGGCATCTGTCCTCACCCCAGGCTCAGAGTGGAATGTCTTTCAGTCTGGGGCTGAGTTGGCCCTGTGGGTCTGGGGGCTCATATGGCAAAGACCTTTGAGGAGCTGGCTGGTCACCCACTAAAGCAGGGACAGCTGTGGCTTTGGGCAGCGGTCTTCCTGGGGCCAAGCTTGAGACCCTGCCTCAAAGGATACCAGGCAGTCACATGAGACTAGGCAGGGTGACACTGGCACTGGGAGAGGGGGTGGTATTGCTGAGGCTACTGGCCGGTCAGACAGCTGGGCCACTGGGGAGACCCAGATGTTGTCTGTTTTCAGCTCGTTGCTTCCCGAAGTGGCAGGAGGAGACTGGGTAGGCCACAAGGAGGAACCAAAGGACCCCCCAGGGTTTACTGAGGAAGAGTTGGGGAGGGAGAGCAGGGGCCATCTGTTCCCCAGGCTGCAGGCTGCAGGGAGCAGAATGGGCTACAGGGAGGGCCTTCCAAGCACCAGCATGCAGGGCTGCCCCTCAGGCCTCATTCCTCTGGGAATGGGCTCCAGGGGGTCATGGTTGGGGGCTCAGTGGATTGAGGGGCTGAGAGATATGTTCCAAGACCTGCACAGAGCAAGCCCCTGGGAATTTGGGGGAGGGAGGGAATGAGGCCAGGAAAGGAGGGTCAGTCCCCATGGGAAGATGGGGGGGTCCACCCCAGCTCCTTCCCTCCCCCTGCCTAATAGAGGGCACCAAAAACACCTTGGACCTAGACCACCTGGCATTTTCAAAGCCCCTTCAGGCCCTGGACAAGGACAGGGGTCCCCATTTTGCTGAAACTCTTATTTTCCACCCAAATCAATGAGCCTTAGTTCTTGAGGGTCTCTGGAGAGCCTCAGAGGAAGGAGGCACAGGGGGTGGGAGGCTGTCTCTGGGCGCTGCCCCTCAGGGCTCTCACCTCTGACCGCCCCCCAGCCCTGCCCCAGCTAGAAAGCCCCACCCCACCCTGTCCCCTGTCCCCACCATCCAGGACCCGGAGAAGAGAAACCCTCCCCACAGGGCATCCCACTTCCTGCCTCTGTCACCTGCACACAGCTCAGATCCCTGTCCCCAAGGAGGAAGCTGAGCTGGCCCTGCTACTGCGCTGGCTCCCCTCCCCCACCCCTTTCCGGCACCGACTCCACATTCGATCTCAATGGCGGCTCCTTGCCGTCGACACTGAAGCCACCAAGTCACTGCATGTTAACGGGAGTGCCCCGAGCCTGCCCCTTGGCTCCCCTTCCTCTCAGCCACCCTCCTGAAAGAGCTGTCCATGCCTACCTCTACTTCCTTCCGGCCGCCTCATTCCTCAGCCCGAGGCCGCCCTGGGACCACTCAGAGGTTTGTCTCTGCAGGGCCATGTCCCGCTCGCCGTGCTCCCCTTCCCTCCTCTTCCCTGCTTCCCCTGCCCTTCCTGTCCTCCTTGCGGGTCCCTCTGCCTGCCTGGGTCTCGGTGCTAGAGTGGCAGAAGGTGTGTGTGTTGGGGGACGGACAAGGGCACTGGCGTCAGACACCCTGGGCTCCACGAGGCCTCGCTGCCTACCAGCTGGGTGGCCGTGGGCAAGTTCCTTCACCCTCTGCGCCTCGGTCTCCTCAGATGTAAAGTGGGAGGACAACATGGAGGTGACCTGCCAGGTCCCATGAGGGTCTAGAAGCACTTGCCCTCCCTCATTTTGGGCGGGCCCCGGACAGCTGCCTCTCCGAGGAGCTGGAGGAGTACCAGCTCTGAGCTCTGCCTGCGGGACCCCGGCGAAGTTTCACTGAGGCTGTCCCAGGGCGGCAGACAGTTTGGCTGACCTGGGAATCTCACACACACACACACACACACACACACACACACACACCATGCTTTACTCTCCCTGG
Source organism: Delphinapterus leucas (assembly GCF_059928025.1). Lineage (NCBI taxonomy): Eukaryota > Metazoa > Chordata > Mammalia > Artiodactyla > Monodontidae > Delphinapterus > Delphinapterus leucas. Next base: position 8,425,177 of record NC_143136.1, on the reverse strand, counting down.
GCTGACCTGGGAATCTCACACACACACACACACACACACCATGCTTTACTCTCCCTGGGCTGACCTGGGAATCACACACACACACACACACACACACACACACCATGCTTTACTCTCCCTGAGCCACCACAGGAGTGGGTGCAACTGAGGGGCTCAGTCGTTGGCACAGTATACCAGGTTCTCCCCTCTGCTGCCACTGCTCCCAAGGAGGTCACCCCCCCACCCCAGCCCACACCACCACGAAGCCGGAGGCCCCTGGAGCATAAGGGGTGGAGGCTGGCAGCAGATGGGTTAACTCCTGGCTGGGGTCCTGGAAGGGATGCTTCTTAGGGCACACAGCTCCCCCCCCCACTCCTGGCCTTTCCTTGGTCCCCAAAGCAGCTGGCACCCCTCCCCTCTTCACACATCCCCCCTCCACTCCCTCTGACCGAAGGGGGCACAGGGCTCCCCCAGGTGGCCAAATGTGCCAGGGCCTGAATCTGGGGAGTGTGCAAGGACTCGCTTCAGACATCTTGCCCCTTCAGCCGTATAAATACATCTGCATGGTCAGACCAGGTGTTCCAGTTTGGGGTTCAGAAAATCAGGTCACCTGGATGTGTATTCACGGCTGTATGAAAAAAGCAATGAGTGCAGTCTGGGTGTAAAATACTTTTAGCCGGGCTGTAGGCAACTGCCGGCAGCCATTCTGAACACCAGTAGAGGACTGTCTGCAAGACCTGTCCTAACACTCTTCTTTGTGTCATGGGTGACAGAACGCAGACATGGGGACAGGAAGCAGAGCATAGAGGCCCAGCTAAGAAGCCAAAAGCACACCAGCACCAGTAATCACTACCATTTATCATGAGCCTTTGGTGTGCCTGTCACCATGCCCCAGGCTTTCCATTCTTCAACTCTTTACTTCTCACAACAACCTAGGAAGTGGCATTATTAATATCCCCATTTACCAGACGAGGAAACTGAGGCTCGGTGAAGTTGTTTAAATCCCTTGTTTAAAATCACACAGCTAGGTGAAGTCTGAATTTGAACTCAGACATGTCTGACTCCAAATTCCTTGCTCTTATGCAAGCCTGCCTATTCACAGGAAGATAATCTGGCAAAATAACTAGGAGAGACATGAGTATACTCATGAGATGCTCATGAATGAGGGTAGACAACTCCTTCCTACCCCAGGAGCACACACAGCAGGTGCTCGGCAGAAGCAAGTGGAACTACAACAGGCCAGTTATACAAGCACAGTGAATACACATATATGAGAGAAAGGGAGCGTTAAATCATCTTCCCTCCTAGGTGCACAGACAGGCCCAGGGTGACCCAATATTGGGTACTGTGTCACCTGGACACCATGCCGTACACTAAGATCCAGAAAGTTCCAGGGATGGGCTGCAGCCTTCCCTCGGCTCAGTGGCGGCTGAGGCCCAGCATTCTCAACCCAGACAGGTTTTGGTGATAGACACACACAAGCAGGGGACACACACATGAACACAGGCTCGGTCACACATGCCCCACCAACACATATATCTTCTGAAGACAGAACCTGCTGCCGCCATCTGTTCTGTGCAGACACAGCTGAACTCTTGGCCTCTTGGGCACACAGTCCAGCTCACACTGACAAGCACACACACACACAGAGCTCTCAGAGAAGGGGAAGAAAGGTCAGGCTGGCTAGGGGCTGGGAATCTTTGCAGCCACAGACATTTGTGCCTAAGCCCTGGGATCAACCCCCCAGGTTGCAGTCTGTTCTCAGGCATGGCCTCCCACCTTCCCGGGTTTGAGACTGTTTTCTGCCTTCCCATTTATTTTAAAGAATGGGCCAGGGCTTCCCTGGTGGCGCAGTGGCTGAGAGTCCGCCTGCCGATGCAGGGGACACGGGTTCGTGCCCCGGTCCGGGAAGATCCCACACGCCGCGGAGCGGCTAGGCCCCTGAGCCATGGCCGCGGAGCCTGTGCTCCGCAACGGGAGAGGCCACAACAGTGAGAGGCCCGCGTACCGCAAAAGAAAAAAAAAAAAAAAGAATGGGCCAAGGCCCGGAATGCCCAGGATGGCCACCAGGGGGCGCACGAGCATTGACTAATCCTTTTCAGCACAGCCTCTTTCCAAAACCTTTCATTCATTCCTAAATATGTATTAAGCACGTATTCTGTGCCAGGTGAAAGGACCCAGAGAAGAAAGGGCGGGGTGGGGGGGAGTGGTTAGGGCAAGGGACCAGGCATGTACCTATGCTTCAGTAGGACTGGAGGTTAGATGGGGAAGGTGTTGGCAGAAGAGGCTGGGTCAAGAATAACAGCTAGACTGTGTTCCGAGGTCTTGGAAATTCCGATATGCATTAACTCATTTAATCCATAACTGTATGAAATAGGTACTACGTTATTCTACTTTTATTGTGGGTGCTGTAAAGCAGGCATAATGATAGTTACTTACTTCATAAAGTTGCTATAAGGAGTAAATGGATCGATATGATTATGTGCAAAGCACTTGGAACGCTGCCCAGTTGTTCATATCATCATATCCATTTTACAGATGGGGAAAATAAGGCCCAGTTAACAAGGAGGCAATCGTAAGCAGGCTGGTTCCAGAGTGTGGACTTACCCAGTTACCAGAACTCCCTGGTAGGTCCAATCAGGGGTTCCTGGGGAGAGAGAATTTTAGCAGGGAAGGGACAAGACCTAATTTGCATTTCATGCTGGCCATAGGGTGGGCAGCCTGGTGGGAGGGGGACTGGTCAGGTGGAGGTTGTTAGCAAGGTCCCAGATATGACTAGGATGGCAGTGGAGGGGAGAAAGGAGAAGACAGATTTTGAGAGACGTTAAGGAAGCAGCCTGGAGGGTCTTGGTGCCCAATTTCATGCCCAAGTTGGGGGAAGGAGGAGGCAGAAAGCAGTGGATGGGGAAGCAGAGTGGGGAGAGGATAGGGGCGTGTGGGTCCCCCACCTGCCTGCTGGCCTTGACCTAGGAGAGGACGCCATACCCTTGGGGCTGAAGATAAAGGAAAAGCAGACCCCAGATCCTTCTGCCCCATCTTTCCCAGAGAGCCTGGGAATGGTGTGGGGGCCAGGAACCCTCAACTCTGGCTCCCTTTCTGGTTAGGGCCCATGGGGCTCTGGGCTCCACGGGGATGGCACTGCACTGGTCTCTCCCATGCTACCTGGCACCCTGGCCCTTGCCCACAGGGCAGGACCCAGGAGTCCCACCCACCCTGTCTGGCTACTTGTTCCCCAGCACCGGGACAGAGTGCTAACATCCCTTTCCCCTCCTAAACGTTGAGGCTTCCGGCTCACAAAGCCCCCTCCTTCACAGGCTCTCATTTAATCCTCACAACAACCTGGAATCAGGCCCTTATTATCTTGGTGGCTGAAGGAGCCACCTTGGAGGTAAGGGGCCTGTCCTGGGTCCCACAGCTTGTGCCTGAACCAGCCCTCTGCCAGAACTCTTGCTGCAAATCATGGGGTTTGACTCTCTCCACTCCCAGCACCATTGGACCCTTGGTGGCCATCTTGGGGAGATGGAGGCAGCTGTGCCCTGTAGCTTAAGACTCTGTGCAGAGCTGAGAATGGGGCTGGGAGAGGGGCATGGTTTGGAGTCACTCAGGTCCTTGGACAGAAGCAGGGTCCAGCTTCAGTCCCAGATAGGGGAACGAGATGGGTGGGGCACAGGGCCTCCCAAAGGGTGGGGGGTGGAGTGGGACATGCCTGGGCAGGCAAGCGGGGACACAGAGGGCGGCAGCACACCTGGCGCCCGGCAGCCCGAGCCCGCCGGGCCAGATTCAAAGAGGAGCCGGGGCTGTGATTGGTGGCCTGGTTCCCTCGCTCCACCCCTTCTCTCTCCCCTCCCAGGCAGCTGGGAGAGAGGGCTGGAGTAGAGAAGTCCCCTCATCCTAAATCCTTAAGCACCAAGCGGCGGACTGGCTGGCAGCGAGCTCAGTTAACTCCCTCCCGCGCTCCGAGCCCTGCCGGGACTCTACCTGGCGTTGGGGCGGCGCTATCAGCCCCAGCGACTCCCCAAGCTGCCAGGCTTCGGTGCCCGGGCCTCAGGTCATCCAAACACCCTCCTCTGAGCCTCCTTCAGCTCACGGCCGCCTCTACTCGTTTTAACCCCAGCTCGTCCTCTCTGAGTGTTCTCTCTTCTCTGACCCCTCTCCCAGTCCAGCCTCTCGTAAGGGGCAGCTTCCTGGGCCCTAGCCCCTTTCCACTTGGGCACCCCGGCCCTCCGGTGCTGGGGACCCTGCCCTTCGGGCGTCCCCGCGGGGCGGTGGCCCAGGGCCTCCCGGCCTGGGTCCCGAGAGACCCCGCGCGCAGCTGGGCGCGAGGTGGGGTGAGGGTGGGGTTGCGTGCACAGGTTGCGAGGCTCTGAGAAGGGCCAGCCGAGGGGGGGGTTGGGCAGGAACCCGACCCCCGCCTGCGCCCCACCCCCGGCGCAGATGGAGGGGTACAAGCTGTCCCGGGCCACAGTTCGGTGCTCGGGGTTTTGGCCACGAGGGGCCCGCTGAGGCCGCGGCCAATCACCGCCCGACCCGCCCCCCCCCCACGACCCCAGCAGCCAATCACGGCCCGGCCCGGCCGCCCCCCACCCCCCCCACCGCACCCCACGGCGTCCTTTGTTCCCGCTAGCCCCGGCGCCCCCGGCGCGGCCCCTGCGGCCGGGCTCCCGGCCTCCGGCCCTGCGACTTCCGCCTAGCTCGGACCGGGCTGCATGCAAGTGTCCGTGTATGCGGTGTGTGCACGCGCGTGTGTGCCGGGTCCGCCCTGCCTGCCCCAGGAGCGCTCGGGGCCCGGCCGCCAAGCGCAGGCCTTGCACACTCGTGTGCCCACAGCTGCCCCTAGTTGGCCTGGTCAAAGCCCCAGAAAAGCTCCTTGGAGAGGCTGGAGTTTGATCATGGGCTGGGGCTACGAGTGAGCACCAGGACTGGGCAGTGGTCCAGCTCAGGCCCCACCTTTCCTTCCTGGGCCGCGGTTTTCCTCGCTCTCTCCCGCTTCCTTGCCTTTGCTCAGGCTGCTTCCTTGACTGCTGCCTTTCAGATCCCTGCACCTAATGAACTCAGAGCCTTCCTTCCAGACCTACCTTGGCGGTTGCATCCTCTGTGACGCCTGTGGGGGCACATGCCTCCCTCCCGTGTCCCCCTCACTCACCCATCACGTGTCGCCTCTAGTCTGGGTCTGCGGCATCTGCATCAACCACTGAGGGACTTAGACTCGGCAGCAACAAGCCCTCATCCCAGATACTTGGGGGTCACACAGCACCTTCAGGCCTAATCTTGGTTCCACCTGAGGCTGAGGCTTGTTACCCCGGGTCCGCTGTAAGGATTAAAAGAGCTAAAATCTGCGCAGAACAGCCTGGCCGCCACACAGGCTGCAGCCCCAGCCATGCCATGGACTTGTCCTCCCAGAGTCCCTGCCACTTCCGAATTCCCAGTGGACATTCCTCTTGCTCTTCCTCCCCCTCCTTTCAGTCCCCTCCCATGAACTCCACCCTCAGCCCCCTTCGCCCCTCATTTCCTCCACCTTCCGTGAGCTCATCCACTCCCAGAACTCCACCTGCCCTGCCCGCACCTGTCTCCTGGGTCCCCTGGAGACCTCCACCTGGACATCACTCAAGCAGCTCGAACCCAGTTTGTCGCAAACCCAAGGTCCTCATCCTGCCACACCTGCCCTTATATCTGTAAAGGACTCACATCCTTGCCATTGCCCAGCCCAGAGACCCAGGTGCCATCCCCTCCCCACCCCCTTGCTCACCATCCACTGTGACCACGTCTGTGGCCCCAGGTCTGGCTGCCCCACTCTCTCAGGGCCAGTGTCTTGGCCCACGCTCTTCTTTTGCCGTTTCTCCTAACTGGCCTCTTGCTCTCTGCCTCCACAGTCTGCAGGGCCCACTGCTTGCAAGATTCCTCCTCCCATTGCCCTCAGCATCCAGTCTCAAATCCTGGGGGTGACTGACGGGGCCCTGCCTTCCTGGGACAGCCCCAGGCACACAGAAGTACTTCAGTTGAAGCCCTTGACACAGCCAGGAGGCTGGGAGCGGGTCCACCTTGCCAGGGCCCCTAAAAGGAGTGATGCCAGGCACTGGGGCGACCAGAGGAATAGCTAAGGCTGGGGAGTAGACTGGCTCAGCAAACAGGCTCTGCAAACAGGCTCTGCAAACAGGCACACCTGGGTCTGGGTTCTGGCTCTGCACTTGCCCACTCTGTGACTTTGGCTTTGTTACCTTCTCTGGCTCTCATGTCCCAGATGGGTTTAATATCGTGTCTTTGAAGGGCTAGAGGAGAACTTAGGACCCAGGGCCAAGGATGGGCAGAGGCTGCCTCGCCTCCCAGGTACTCCTCAGAGCCTAAGCTTCTAAATCACCTGGGGGCTGGGCAGGGCCTGGGAGGGCAGAGCCAGTCCGGAGGCCTGGGGGAGGAGCAAAGGGGCAGGGGAGGGGGGGGAGGGGAGGCTGACAAAAGAGACCAGCTGCTGTTTGCACACAAACCCCAAGTTGATAATGAGGGGAGGGGCGGGGGAGGGGCGGGGAAATGTCTTGGCAGGAGCCTCTGCCAGCTGAGGAGTCTGCCCAGCATCATCGTGCCCCTCCCTCCACCGCCCCCCACTCTGGGCCCTCGCTCCTCGCACCCAGCTGTACATCTGCTCCTAGGACTGCAGCAGGGGAGGAGGAAGGGCCCAATGTGGGTGATCTGGGCCCCTCAGCCCAAGGCTCAAATCCTCCCCATCAGGCCACACACATCCTGAGAGCAGCCCTGGGGAAGCCCACAGGAAGGGCTGGAGCTCAGGGGAGCCCAAGGGTGCCCAAGGACTCAGAGCGGGCCCAGACCCCCAGTCTCTGAGCTCCTGGTCAGAATGAAGGCCCTTAGAGGAGCTCTGAGAGCCTGGAGCTTGGAGAGGAGAGGAGGCTCCCAGCCGTGAGGCCTGGAAGAGTTCTCTGGCCCTGGGGCCTCCCCACAGGGGCAAATGGTAGACCAGGGCTGGGGGGAAGGCTGGGAGGCTCCTGGCAGCTCCTTGGCCCCCAGTAATGCCAGGAGGGCCCCTGGGTGGCCCATCAGACAGGGTGCAGATAAACAAGGCCCGAGGAAGACCAGCTGGGACCCTGGGTGTCAGGAGTGGGAATGCCTACCGGTGACGCACGCCTGAAGGGTCACGGAAGGTCCCTGCTCCATCGGCACCCAGGGTCTGGCTGGCCTGATGGCCTCTCCCCAGGGGGAAGAGCTGCCCCCTCCCCACAGCCAGCTCGTGCTATGCGGGCTGTGGGTGCAGCTGACGTGCTGTGCCCGTGCAGGAGTGTGTGCCAGCGTAGCAACAGCTCCCAGGGGCTGGGAAAGGCAGCGCCAGGAGGGGATGGCAGCTCCCGTGCACTCGCCTCCACTCACCACTCCTCTGTCCCCTGATGCTTGAGCTCCCTGCTCCAAAAGAGGGTCAGCCTCGCGCCAGGCTCCAAAGACAGAGGCAGGATCTGGCAAACTGCACGCCTTGGGGCCTTGGGCTTCTGTGGGCCGGTCCCTAAGGAGCCGGGGGCCAAGCTTCGCGGGCAGCAGCCTCGAGGAAACGTCCACCCTGTGGCCAGAACACAGCTGGGGAGAGGACCGTTCCCCTCAGTTTCCTTCTCAGCGGCTCACTCTCTTCTCAAGGCTGGAATGGGAATGGATGCGGTGGAAGGGAAGAGAGGGAGGTCCAGGGAGGCGGGAGAGCAGTGCAAAGGCTTGGCAATGGGACTGGAAGGGGCCCAGGAGCACAGCCAGCAGGAGGCTTGGGCCCGGGCGACAGAGGGGCCTTGAATGCCAAGGTGAATGAGGCGTTTGTTTATCCTGGAGTCCGTGAGAACCACAGAGGATGCTGAGCAAGGAGCAATGAGATGGACAGGGCAGTGGGGAGACCGTGACCACAGCCCAGTGAGAGGAGGGAAGGTGGCTCTGGATGTGCGGGAGCGGTGGGCCTGGTGTAGGGGTAACAGCAGGGGTCCTGGGTGTCACACAGGCCTGTGTTCCAATCCACACCTTGAGCCTATCTGGGCCTCAGCTCCCTCAGCTGTAATTTGGGGGCACGATGAGGCCTCCCTGGCAGGTTAGTTGGGAGGGTTGGATGATGTAACGCACAAGGGAGCTCTCCCGAAAGCGAACTCTTGTCACTAGTGGGAGGGAAGGGTGGCTTTGATGGGGGCTCGGGCTCCTGAGTCACACGGCGACCTCCGCGTGGTCAGAGGAGCACGCCATTGCTTACTGCCCTTCCCGGGGGTGGGGGGAGGTGGCGTACACAGTGAGAGCGCTGATGGGCTGCGGGCAGGCGGGGGGTGTGTCCCTGAGCCCAAGCTCAGCCTGAGCAGGGGCGTGGCTGAGTAAGAACAAGGGGTGTTGGGGTGGCGGCCTGCAGAGCAAATGGCTTCCAGCTGCTCCAGGGCCCCCGTGCAAGGCCTGGGTGCCACAGGGAAAAGGTGGGGTGGGATCACGAAGGCACCACCCCACCATGTTCTAGATGGTGAGCGGGGCTTGACGTCAAAGCCTGTTGGAGGGCAGAGAAATAAAGCTGTTCTTCTCCCATCTCAAGTGTGTGCACAGGTGCCCGTTTTGTTGAGCCTGAATGAGTGTGTGTTCAGGGATTTCACAAGTGAGCACAGGACCAGCCTTGGCAGGGGGCTTCAGGGGCACCGAGCCCTAAGGATGGAGAATGCCCACAAGACCCCAAGGCCAGGGCTGAGAAGGCCGGCCCAGTGCCACCCCGAGAGGGGACCAGGCTGGCTGCGGCCCAAGCCCTTACCCGGCCCACCCTCCCAGGCCCAGGCCACAGAGGAGGCATTGATGGCAAAAGAGGCACCCGGAGGCCTCTGCAGCTGGTGCAACGTGGGCACCGCTGGGCCTTGGAGGGGGAGAAGGATGATCCCCGCAGCACTCAACCTCCACCAGACTTCGGAGCCCAAGTCTGAGCATTTGTGGTCAGTGTGTGTGCCCCAAGCACCCTCATCCTGAGGTGCTTCCGTGCGGCAGGCAGGGGTGCCTGACTCAGGGCCCACACACCCCGGAAGGAAAAACCTTGGACCTTCCTTCCAGGTGTTGCCAGGAGGCAGAGGGCCCCCATCTACACTCATAATGGACAGTCTCAACCTTGCCTAGACTCCTTCAGTGACCATCCGCCACCAGGCAGAATCAGGGCACCTGTGCCCGGCCCACCTCTCAGGTCTTGCTTTTCCCACTGGACTCCCAGAAGAGCTTCCGCCTCCCTGGCACGCCCTCCGCCTCCCTCTCTGACTCTCTGCTCTCTGTGCCCTGAGCCCATTGGGCCCTCACAGCCTCATCCACCTTGCCTGCCTGTTCAATTCTCAGGCTTTACCTCCCCCTCAAGCCTCAGCTCAGGCTTGCCCTCCCCATGGAGCCTTCTGGGATTGTTCCAGGCCAGTTTAGGCCCTTCTGGGCTCTCCCTGCATTTTGCAGGCACCTCCAGTGTCCTTATCACCTTAATTATTATGCTAGATTATAATTGCTCACATGCAAAGCTCCTTAGGGACAGAGGGCTCAAGTATCTTCCTCTCTTTCTCCTTGTAAGCACCGAATAAACATTAGAGTGGCCAGTGGTCAATCTGCCCCTCCCAGCCTTCCACTGATGCCCACATGAGCTGTCCACTCCAGGGACCACCTAGCCAGAGTGCTTTCAGAACAGGCAACTGTTTCAAGGCAAGCCAGGCTCCTTTCACCCATACCCGAGCCCAGGGGGACAGATGTGTGCTCTGACCCACACCCTCACACAGACAGGCACCCACCAGACATAGAGACACAGGCCCGCTCAGGCATGGACTCAGGCACTCAAACACACCTGCACACACAAACAAATACAAGCACAGGTGTGCACACACTGACACATTCTTATGCAGACACAGATATACACACACCTACACACACATATGCACACAGACACATCTGCAGACACGTGCACAAGACCCTCACAGACATGTACATACACTTGCACACACAGAACACACGTGCACACACTGGGACTCACCAGTGCACACACAGCCAGGCCTTAGGGCAGGAGGAGGGACTGCTGATCTAGGGCCCCCGCTGCCACCTCCTTCCTCCCAGAGCCCCCAGGCCGGCAGAGGGCGCCCGAGGGCTCTTCCCTCCAGACCCAGCCCTGGCAGGAGGGAGAGTGCGCGGTTGCCACCCACCCTCCCAAGTTAGGTCCCCTTTGTTCCCCCACCCGGAAGGAGGCCAATGTGCCTGGGGAGCACCCAGCCACAGAGTCCTCCGAGCCCTGATCGTTCGCACTCATCTCGGCCCCGAAGATGAGCCTGGGGGGCCACCGGGCAGTGGGAGGACCGAGGCTCAAGGCCAGTGCCGGGCACGGGAACAGCAGTGACCACAAGGAGGGAGAGCCAGCCCATCGCCCACTGCCTGTGCAGGCAGGACCATGCAGCCCCCAGGGCCCGGCAAGCCCACACCCCTCACAGGCCTGCAGCCCTTCCTCCTGCCCCACTGTCTCCCTGCGTGTTTAAGTGTTCTCCACTGGAGGGGGACTGCCCAGGAACACTGAAATGGGAGCAAGAATCCCAAAGGCAAGCCGTACACCCTCCCCCTTTGCCAGTGCCATCGAGCCACCGGTAAGGCCTTTGATCTCCTAAGGACAGACGCCTGAGGTCTCCCTCACCTCCCACCCAGAAACCCAGAATCCTGGAGTTGTGCTAAGTAGATTACACACGGGAGTCATTCAAGACCTGCCTCTGCTGCTTACAAGTTAAGGGCCTTGGGTGAGTACTCTACCCTTCCGAGCCTCGCTTTTCTCATCTGTAAAATGGGCATCCTTAACAGTTCATACCTCCTTGCAGGTGGATGTGAGGACAAACAAGGCAGCAGAGCCCTGGTTTGGGGCCCAGCACACAGTGTGTAGAAGTTGGCTCCCTGCTGTGATTACTGTGTGCTGACCCATCTTCTGGCTGAGCCTTTGGGGCAGCGTTAGGACGCCCACCAGAGGGCCACGCAGTATGTGCTCACTAAACCCTGGGACATGAACAGGATGGGGGCAGCCTGAGGATGCTGCACCTGTGCCATCAGCAAACAGCACATGTCAGGGAGAGGCTGGCAAGATGCCAGGCCATGTTTTTCAAGCGGTTGGTTTCTCGGGGATGTGAGCGTCTATTCCTGGTGGGGCTGAGCTCTCAACCTGGTTCTTCCTCCTTCTTCTCCAGGAGGGGAGGGTGACACTGGGCCTCCCCATCCGCTCCTCCCCACTCCCTTCCCAGTTGTCCACCATAATTAGGCTCTTTGCAGCTCAGGAGAGGATGTCCGTGCCTCCCCTCCACTCCCAGACTCAGGCTCGCCCAGAGAAGGGGTCTCCTCTCCCTCAAGGGCAGTGCTGCCCCTTCTGCAGGCAGGTGGGGAGCCCTGGCCAAGCCTGTGGCAGGGGTGGGCCCTCCTGTCCCCTGCTGCCTGGCCCCTTGCTCAGCAGTCAGCCGTGCGTGGGGCTCGGCAGGGCCCAGGCAGGCTGCTCTGAGCATTAGCGGCCGGCCTCGCTCCAAGTGAATTAGCTGGTCCTCAGGGAGTGCGCGCTGAGGCCTGCAGACTCCTGGCACTGGCCAGGGATTCATTCACCACAGCCTCACCCCTGCCAGAGGCCAGCAGAGTACCTGCCCCCCAGCCCACCGGCCAGACTGGAGACTGGGGGGCAGGAGGCTGGTGCCCAGAGCAGCCCAGGCTGCCTGTCCATCTGCCCCACCATCCTATTAATCAGGCTGCTCCCCACTCCCTTGGGTGGTGCTTGCATCCATCTGCGGGCCCCTCCCACACGCAGGCCTGGTGGCCCTGGACCTGCGCCCGGCCCTGCTTCCGCCAACCTGGCCCACCCCACCAGGCTCTGTATCCCACTCCCTTTGTCCCCCGGGCATCTTGAGTGACCCAAGGGAGGCCCCCTCATCCTTTTTCCTCCTCCCTCTGTGCCTTCCTGCCCCCCTCAACCGAAGCCCTGGGATCCACTTAACTGGTCTTGATGAAAACCAGAGGCTCTGCCCATGTATAGGAAGCTCCTGGTAACTGCCTGGGGCCAGTCCCTGCCAGCCTCGGGCCGGGGCCCTGCTTAGAACTCAGGCGGGCGGGGAAGGCACAAGCTTGGTCTCTGCCACAGAAGCCCTTAGGAGCCCACACGCATCCTCTGATGGCCCCCCTCCTCGCTGTCATTTACTCAACAGGAGATAGATGTTCAGAAGCAGGTGTTGCTGAATGAATGACTGCCCTCCCTCACCACAAATGCCACTTCTCTTCATCAACGCATGTGACTCATATCTTGTCAAATCTCTCTGGCTCGAAAACTGTCCTACTGCAGCTACAGAGTGGAAAGCACCCACATTTCGTGGCCAGAAACCTGAATTCCGGGGCCGGCCTCTTGTCCATGCGCTAGCTGATCACTCCTCTGAGCCAACAGGTCCCCATCATCATGTGGGGCTGGTCCGTCTCCAGGTTGGCTGTGAGGATTAGAGGCGTTTTATCTTGTGCAGGGAATGCAGTGCAAGAGATACCACCCAAAGGCAGCCACAGAGGACTCGCTCAAAGTGCTCATCCTGGGGGGCCTCCGTAGCACATATGTGTGCAGTTTCCCCTCTGTTGTTCTATGATCGTTGATGGTTGCTCTGTAATTGCTCCCAAACGCTCTAATTGTAATAACTAGCATGTGCAGAGCAGCTTCCAGTTGGCGAACTGTAACCTTTCCCTCTTCCCCTTCCCACCTTTACAACAAGAAACCGAGGCTCAGAGAAGTTAATTGACTTCCCTAAGACCACACAGTGAGCAGGCGGCCTAGCTCACCCCTCCCCAGGCTACAGGGCCTACTGGTCCCCGGGCCACTGTGTCCTCAGTTCCAGGCAGGGGAGGGAGGCACCGGGAGGGAGCTTGGCAGGAGGCAAGGAGGCTACCTGGGATCTGATGGCCAGTGGGGAGGTGGGCATTTCACTAGGCGCAAGGGCATCCGTGCAGGATTGTGTGCTCACCTGTGTGTGCAGGTAGGCATTCAGGCTGAGACCAGGTGACCCCCAAAGGGGGCTTATTTAGGGATCATGCTTCCCAGGGTGAGATGTGGAACTAGGTTAGTTCCACAGTCCCTTTCTGTTCTTAGGTTTAGGTGAGTCGGCACCTTCTAGAAAAAGACTGGGCCAAATGAAATGCTTCCACTGGAGCTGAGGATCCATCCTCACCCAGATACGCTGCATTATTAGCTGTTTGTTTGATTTGCTTGTTTGCTGTTGTTGTTTTGGTCAGAAAACCAAGGCACAAGGGAGGTACGTGGACTTGTCCCAGAGGCACAGTGAATGAGAATGGGAGATGGAGACAGCAAAGCAAGGGGCCACAGGAGGGAGGGTTCTGCTGGAGGAAAGGGGGTGGGGCAGGGAGGAGCGATCAGCGGGGAAGGCCCCCAACCCACCCGGAGCAGCCTCCTCATCTCTGAGTCCCAGCTCAGAAGATGCCTCCTCTGGGAAGCCCTCCCTAACTGCTCAGGCAGAGCTTGTCTGCTCTCTCCCCTAGGTTCTCGCTGCTGTGGCCTTCGTCACACACAGTGTGTACCTTCCCTTCTGTGCCTGCCTCCCTCACTGGGTGGTGACCAGGGCAGGGAGTGTGTGTGTGTGTGTGTGTGTGAATGCTAACAATCGGGAAGGTTTAAAAATACAGAAAAGTACAAAGGAAAATAAAGCAAACACCTGTGTACCTGCAGAGACTGGCTTTGTGCTCCAGCCCCTAGATGGGAGGGATGCTTGCATGACTACAAACGTTGTAAGCACACACTTATGTCTGCACATGCGTGAACACACACGTCTGGCTCACACTCACGAAACATGTCACCAGACATGGCTACGCGTTCACGGTTGCACTTAAAGGCACGTGCACACCCGTAATCGGGAGGTAGAAGGACTGGAACGGGGCCTGGACCAGAGAAGAGAGAAGCTGGGCCAAGGCCAGGGGTGTGCCTGTCTGCCGAGGGTTTCCAGGCCAGCACCAGGCCTGCCCCCGGCTGCCATTCTCACCCCGTGCCTCTGTCTTGTTAGGCGAGACAGGCTCCCCCATCACCGGGAGCCCATGAGTAAGGCACCAGGGTTGGGGCTCCCTGACCCTATTTCTGGGGTTTCAGGCTGTGACACTTCCTGGCCTCTCCTGTCGGCCCCTTTGCCTCCTATCCCCTCCAGCAGCCTGGAGGCAGCAGGCAGCCCTGGCTTCTGGTGACTTACACACGGTTGCAGCCACCGTGGACAGATAAGAACTGCGGTCCCCTGGGAGCGGGACCCCAGGGCAGGGATCAGAGCCTTCAGGGCAGAGCTGGGTGACCTTGGGGCTAACACCATCAACCTCATGGCCACAGTTTCTTGAAAGGCAACAATCATGAGCTTTGTAAGCTGAGAACAAAAATTACCACCAAGTAATAATAATAAAAGTTACCAACAAGCTCTAAGTTGTGGGTTGCTTTCTTTCTTCTTTTTTTTAAATTAATTTATTTTTGGCTGTATTGGGTCTTCGCTGCTGTGCGCGGGCTTTCTCTAGTTGCGGCGAGCGGGGGCTACTCTTCTTTGTGGTGCAAGGGCTTCTCATTGTGGTGGCTTCTCTTGTTGTGGAGTACAGGCTCTAGGCGCGCGGACTTCAGTAGTTGTGGCACACGGGCTCAGTAGTTGTGGCTCGTGGGCTCTAGAGCACAGACTCAGCAGTTGTGGCGCACGGGTTTCGTTGCTCTGCAGCATGTGGGATCTTCCTGAACCAGGGCTCGAACCCGTGTCCCCTGCATTGACAGGTGGATTCTTAACCACTGCACCACCAGGGAAGTGCATGGGTTGCTTTCTTACTGAGATGTGAACAAAATGACCACTGCCCAGTGTCCTGGAAGAGCTCAAATCCCCCTCCCCATATTCTGCGAGCAATTCCACTCTCTCCATCTGACCCCAACTCAGCTCCAGGCCCACGTGGGCACATCCAGGGCTTCACATGCTCAGCTGGACTCAAGGTTCTGAGCCTCAGACGGCAGCTGGGAATTGAATTTGAAGAGTGCCCCCTCTGCATTTCACTGTGAATTTGTGAGCCCCTTGGGGTCCTGGGCCTTCCCCAGGAAGCCAGTTCAGGGAGTGAGGGGGAGCCAGGTGGGGCGGTGGGTCTTCCCAGCCTGCCTTTGGGTTCTCTGAGGGACCAGCCCAGGCTCAGCCAGGGAGCATCCACGTTGAAAGTCCCAGGAAAGGGGCAGGAGGCTGTGGGTGGCTCCTGTTCTGGGCTCCTGCGGCTTGTTCCTGGCAGGGTTGGACCACACTTCTTTGGGCTGAATAGCATGCCAGCATTCGGAACATTCCCGTCACGAGAGAGCCAAATCTGAATTATGTGGTGTAAGTGCCATAGAGGGGGCCATGGAGAGGGGTGGCTGATTTTTCACTCATCCTTAAATAATGCAATGAATTTTGCCATTTCTTGGAAAGTCCCCCCAAAGACAAAAGAATGATAACAGGGAAATGGAGTGGGATGGAAGGGAAGTGTGAGGGAGGGGCAGAATCACCCAGCCACGTCGGGGCAGGTAGGGGATGCTGGGAAGGGCTGGAAGAGTTGGGGGCAGCGTCTTCAGGGGCCAGGGCAGGGGCCAAGGGAGGCCGGCACTGGGCGGCTGGGGTGATGTGGAATGACCTGTCTCTACCCCACCAGCTCCCTCCGGGGGCCTCCATTTCCTTTTCTGTATAATAGGGCACCTACCTGGATTGGTGTGAGGATGGTGTGAGGCTTAAAAGGCATAACCTGAGAGAAAGTGCTTTGGTATAAAGGGCTCCAGCTTGTTTAATTATCATGTTAATTAATTTAGGCCTTGCTTCTAAAGTTCATAAAAATGCCTAAAGGCCAACAGGAAAAAAAAAAAATCACTGAAGAAGTTGGGCTAAGGGAAAATAGGGTAAGAGTAAGAGCGGGTAGGGTTAGTTAGTCCCATCAACCTCGGGGTGGGACCCAGAAGTGCCCTCAAGGTGGGTGCTGAGCTTCTGGCAGCCCAGACAGAGAAGGAACTGTGCTTAGTTGTAAGACACAGAGGATCTATAAAGAAAAACTGAAGCAGGTTATTCGGGAGAAGTCTTTTTTTTTTGGCCGTGCCCTCGGCCATGAATGCGAGGAGTCCTAACCATTGGACCACCAGGGAATTCCCCAGGAGAAGTCTTAGGAGGGTGTAATTGATTCCCATTTTACTGGTGAGAAAACTGAAGCTCACGGAGGTTAAATCGTGTCCAAGAACTCATGCTAAGCCACAGAGGCAGGAGAGGAGGAACCCTGGTCTGATGGGCTCCTGTCCCCCACAAGAGGACAGCGGGGGGGACCTGGTGTTTGTGCTTCTAACCATCGGGCTACACTGCCCTGCTGAGGCCTGAGAGGAATTTGTCCCGTGGGTTCCTGTAAAAGGAACATTGTGCAATGTTGTGCTTCCACAGCCCAGAGCAAGGCCGTGGTCAATGGTAGCCTGGAGAAATGTTTAAGGCATTGTTGCCAATTGTCTACTGATGTCACGAAAAAGCTCAATGAAGCAGCCTGGGAGTACTTAGTTTTCAGCAGGCTAACTTTCTGGTGAGCCCTCAGCAGCAAACAGTTGCAAAACGCGGTTCCCCCCCGCCAGGTTATCATATCCCACCAGAAAGAATCTTGCCTCAACCAGAAAGCACGCATCTGGGGAGGCTTCTCTGCTCCTTCTGCAACCTGAGAGGCATCTGCTGGGGGATAAGCGAGCGCCTCAGCTGGTGAAAATAAACTCCTTACCCATCGGCAGAGGAAAGCCCAGGATCCTGTCCATGGTTCGAGGATGGCGGGGTGGGCACAGGCTGATAAGGATAGGATTGCCCGTGACCAGTGACTTTTCCCTTTGAAAGCTGGGGCTGCACCTGTTTACATATATATACATATGTAATAGAGAGACAGACAGACAGACAGACAGACAGAGACAGACAGAGACAGAGAGAGACAGAGAGAGAGACAAAGAGACAGAGACAGACAGAGACAGAGAGAGAGAGAGAGAGAGAGGGCACTTGTATTCTTTATTTTTAAAATTTTTATTGGCGTCTAGTTGATTTACAGTGTTGTGCTGTACGGCAAGGTGAATCAGTTATACATACACATGTATCCACTCTTTTAAAAATTCTTTTCCCATATATGCACCTGGTTTTAAAGCCCAGCTCTGCCATGTACTTTGGGCAACACCCACCCACTTTGTGCCTCAGCTTCCTCTTTTGTGAGGTGGGGATAACAAGCCAGATAGGATTGAATGAGTTACTGTGGGTCTAGAATTCAGAACAATGTCTGACCCAGACTTTGTTCAGTAAACAGGAGCTGCCTTTCTCACGTGGCCTCTCTACCGCTTACACCTCAGTGTGCCACGGTTGCAGCTGTGTCACTTGCTCAGTCCCGGTGCGGCAGGTCTTCAGGGTTCTAGCCCAGTAGCCATGCCTTAAGGTGGAAGGGCACATCTGGAATGTCTCTGCTTGGTTGAAGCAAGGCAGATTTCAGAAGTACCCTCTTCCCTCTGACCCTCCTGCCCCACGTTCTTGTTCATGTGCCTGTCTGGCTTGTTTCCATGCTGGAGCTGCCCAGACTGTCTCGCCCCTGCTCTTTCCCTCACCTTTTACCCCGACTTCAGGCTCTTGCCAAGCCCTACTTGCTCGAGGAAGCACCCCTGACCCCTCTGGTCTGCCCCGGCCTTTGGGTTTTTAGAGCTGGTGCCAGCCAGGGCCCGTCATTCATCGAGAAGGAGGGTGGGTGGCATGGAGCCCTGACAGCCAGGGCCGAGGGGGCTCTAGTCCTGGCCAGGGGCCACGCTGGTGGCAAATCGGGCTCCTATTCTGGGTCCCAGGGTCTCCATCTATAAAACGAGGCTCTTTCCCATCCTTTCCATCTGCAGGGGCGTTTGCCATAACTGTTTGAAGTGGGTTCAATTCTTCTCTTCTCCTCTGGCACAGGGCAGGCATTAACGCCCAGGATCGGGGCTGGCTCAGTGGATCATCGGGCACAGTTCCATTTGATTCAGAGCAACTGAACGGTCATTTCTGGAAGTATAGACAGATGTATAATGCACAGGGCCATGCTGAGCGAGGACACAACCAGACCTGCCCCTGTCACCCCCAGCCTGCAGGGAGGGGAATGCTTACACAATACGCCCAGGAATCCCCTCTCGTTTCAGCCCAGATGATGTGAACAAGGTGGGGAGGGTAAAGGGACTTGCTTAGAACGAGTGTCCATCAAGCCTAGGAATGGATCCTCCAGCCCCCGGTGCGCCCCACTCCTACTGGTAGCCCCGTGAGGAAGAAAGGTAGGACTGAGGAGAGGAATCATGGAGAATCCCCACCACTGCCAGGTGACGGCCTTCCACGAAGCTGAAAGCTTTAAGTAACCAGAAGCTGGGGTTCTCAGCTAAGCTTATTTCTTAAGGCTTGTCCTGCTCTGCTTTAGAGCTGTTTCATTTCATGCAGGCTCACTTATTAACATTAATCATTAATTTCTAATTTTCCTTTTATCTGTTTCTACAGGTATTCAGAACACATTTTACTTCCATCATGGAATGCTCCTTGTTTAATAGTACTGGTGGCTTCTGAAGAACATTCTGGAATACATTTTATCATCCCGAAAATCTTAATTGAGGAAGCCTCCGACCTATCACATATGGCCCAAGAGGAGACTGATTGCTACCAAGGTGATAAATACTTCAGGGGGTCTCAAAACCATGTGTTGGCCAAGGACTTTGCACCTCAGAGCACTGTGGCCCTGTGAACAAGCCAGGACGGGGTGGGGACCAACAGCCATGCTGTTGTCTCCCTGGGACCTGCGTCATATTCTTCCCTCCGCTTAGCGAGTGGGAAAACGGAGGCCTTGCCAGCAGCCAGGTGGATGCAGAGATGTCTGGCCTATGCTTCTGAGGCAACACTCTTCAAGCACCTAAGTGGCGAGAGACAGTGGCCTGCCCTGGAGAAAGCTGCTGAGAGCCAGTAAACGGTACAGTCCCAGGCCTGGCCACGATGCAGCGTGTTGAGAACACACTGCAGCTGAGGAGGCCTGGGGAGCTCTCAGTTCAGGTGCGTGGGCTCTGGCTTTCCTCTCAGGCTTTAAATGCACGTGGGGCTGGCACTTCCCTAGAAAAGGTGCTGCCAACTTTCTTTCCCTTCCCTGGGGAGGTTTGAGTTCTGGGGTAATGGTTCGTCCTGTTTTGAGATTTTCCTATAGAATTGTCCAAGTGAGAGCCTCACTTTTTTTTTTTTTTTTTTTTTGCGGTACGCGGGCCTCTCACTGTTGTGGCCTCTCCCGTTGCGGAGCACAGGCTCCAGACGCGCAGGCTCAGCGGCCATGGCTCACGGGCCCAGCCACTCCGCGGCATGTGGGATCTTCCTGGACCGGGGCACGAACCCGTGTCCCCTGCATCGGCAGGCGGACTCTCAACCACTGCACCACCAGGGAAGCCCGAGCCTCACTTTTTGTCCCCTGTGAAATTCTCAGAAAACCTCTTGGAGGAGAGAACATATTTTTAAAGGAGACTGAAATCTCCTCCCCCAGTTCTAGAGACCCTTGCTCCCACCTGGATCTGGAAACCAACAGATTCCTATGCTCGCGACCATCACTGCACGTGACATCTGAGAGTGCGGGAAGTCCTGGTCCCAGTGTCACCAGCTTGCTCTGTGGTCTTCCCTAAGCCCCTCAGTCCTTCTGCTCTACCATGTGCAAACCAAACGCTCCCAGCGCCACCCTGGCTTCTCCACGGTAGAGAAGCAGAATCCAAGCGGGAAGCTGTTTTGGGATTGAGGGCTACAGGACCCTTCTTCCTGACGGTGCGTCATAGGTTTCTTGAGAAATGCCATACTTACCAGTGTGTGAATAAGGACCCGACCAGGGTAATCAGTGTGTCCGGTGGTGCATCCAGGAGTTTCCTAGTTGTAGCACTGAGAGCTCTGCCTCCTGGAGAGCTGGTCACCCTGTCTGTACCCCCCTTTGGTGTAAGACAGTGAGCAACTCCTGGCTGGCAGTGGGTCCTCCATCCCTCATACCTTCTCCTCCCAAAGAAGACTGGGGGGGCTCCTCCGCCAGGGGTGAAGGAAAGGTGGAAAAGACCCATTTGAGGTTTTTTGTTTTTTTTTTTAATTTTTTTTTTCGGCTGCGTTGGGTCTTCGCTGCTGCACGCAGGCTTTCTCTAGTTGTGGCGAGCGGGGGCTACTTTTCGTTGTCGTGCGCGGGCTTCTCATTGCGGTGGCTTCTCGTTGCGGAGCACGGGCTCGAGGCACGCAGGCTTCAGTAGTTGTGGCACGTGGGCTCAGTAGTTGTGACTCATGGGCTCTAGAGCGCAGGCTCAGTAGTTGTGGCGCACGGCCTTAGTTGCTCTGCGGCAGGTGGGATCTTCCCGGACCAGGGCTCGAATCCGTGTCGCCTGCACAGGCAGGTGGATTCTTAACCACTGCGCCACCACTGCCCCCCATTTGAGTTTAACAGAGAAGAGGAAAGAGGAAGGTTCAAGATGTCACAGAGCCTGCCTCTCCCAACTTCAAGCTTAACTGGACTGGGATTTCTGGCCTGGCCTAGAGCACCTAGACCCACCTAGACAGGAGCTGGGCCCGCTCTTGGCTCCTGTCTTGCTGGGTTTCCATGCAGGGCTGGGTGGCAGGAAGGGACAGGTGTGGAGACGCCTCGTAAAATGCCTCCTCGTGGTCACACTGAGTGTTGCCGCACAGGGTTGCCTCCTCATACGTGTTTAACCTCTCTTCAGGCGCACTGCTCTCACAGGCATTCCCAGGCAGGGCTACAGGGCGTGCGCCCACACACGTGCTCCCCCAGCTGGTACCTTCACCTGCCACTGTGATGCTGGGCCCACGCACTCACAAACGGTACCCAGAGCTTAAGCAAAACACCCACTCGAGCTATGCAGATAGGCCCACACACGCTCGATAGATGCAGGGAAGAGGGACTGGGAAATGGCACAGGCCAGCAGAAGATTCCTGGAGACACCATGGCATGAGTGTGCTCAGGGGGCGGCAGTGGCACTGTACAGAGCATGCACACCTCCCCCTGCGTCCTTAGCACGCCTCCAACCAGGACTCCAGTTTGCCATCAGTTTGGGAGCAGGCCCTGAACTTCAAGAGATGTTCCACCCTCTCCCTGCCAGGAAGGAGACTTTGGGTGGCCAGACCTGTGTGGGTACCAGGGCCTTCTGGCCGAGGTCCCCAGAAGAACGGGCAGGCCCAGGTGTGCTGCACAAGAGAGCAGGCACGTGGGGGGTGCTCTTACACAATCCCATCTGGGCTCAGCAGGGCGGGAGAGTTGAAAGGCCCCTGGAAGCTCCCCAGGCCCTGATGCCTGGGCAAGGAAACCACAGCCTGAAAGTCCTGGGTTTCTAAAGGTGGGATTTTTTCGAGACCTGTTCCATTCAGGGTGCCTCTCAGACTCTGTCATTCCTCTGAGGCCAGAGGGGCTGCCAACATGTTGGGCACCGAATCATAGGCTTCCAGAAACTCAGCTAGGCTGGTGCCCTCATTTCCCACTGAGTATGGGAAGAATTTTCTGAAGACATTGTTCCTTTGTCCAGAGTCCTGCAAAAACTGTGAAACCAGCCCACTTAGGTACAGATGGCAGCTGGAAGATGGAATCCTGAGAACACTGACAGTTTTCCTGGATGTGCCAGACCCTATTTTAAGCACTTTCTGAATATTAACTTGTTCAGTTCCCACCATGACTGTAGAAGGTAGGTACTATTTTTGTCACCTTCATTTTTTAGAGGTGAGGAGGTAACTCTCCCAAATTCACACAGCTAGCATGTGGCAGGGCTGGGATTTGAACCCAGGCAGCTTTAACAACATTTATATTCTTTCTGGTCTCTTGGGAATCAAAATTGTGAGATGAACAATTAGGAATATGTTGGAAATGGCTTAGGAGCAAGAATTGCAAACACATGTGCCTACAGGGTCAGGCAAGTGAAGTAAATGTGTGCCTCAGGCCTGCAGAGAGAGGCCTGTTGTCCAACTGAGAGTGTGTAGGCAACCAATCCAGAGGTGTCCCTAATTCAAATTCCCTAAAAACAAAACTTGCCCGGAGGCCATTTGGGTCCCCTGGCTTAGAGCAGCTCTAACCTAAGCCCAGTGCACCTCAGGCTGTAAACAGACCAGGGACAGGAAATGTGGGCTACCAGGGCATACCAGTTTGTCTTTGGGTGGGGGGGAGTTTGAAAGGCTACAAAAGCAGCAAAGGGCAGAGATGCATCCAGTAAGTGAAAGTGATAGGGGATAGGAAGAACACCCCGTTCAGAAACAGCAAAGGAGGGGAGGGGTTGCGTGTCACTGGAGGAATGAGGCTCTTGATTAGCCTAAATAACTCCTTCCCTTATGAGCTGTCAAATACCACACTTCTATGGCAAGATGGAGGTCCAAGTCCACTTTTTTTTTTTTGGCTGCGTTGGGTCTTCATTGCTGTGCGTGGGCTTTCTCTAGTTGCGAGCGGGGGGGCTACTCTTTGTTGCAGTGCGCAGGCTCCTCATAGCAGTGGCTTCTCTTGTTGCGGAGCACGCTCGAGGCACGCGGGCTTCAGTAGTTGTGGCACACGGACTCAGTAGTTACGGTTTGTGGGCTCTAGAGCGCAGGCTCAGTAGTTGTGGCGCATGGGCTTAGTTGCTCCGCGGCATGTGGGATCTTCCCGGACCAGGGATCGAACCTGTGTCCCCTGCATTGGCAGGTGGATTCTTAACCACTGCGCCACCAGGGAAGTCCTCCAAGGCCACTTCTGATCCATCGCTCATCTAACAACGCAGATTCCTCCATTCTAGGCTTTTAGCCTCAACTTAGTCACTGATTCACTTGGTTACTCCAGGTCCCTTGGTCTGCTTTCCTTTTTTTTTTGTTTTTTGGCCAGTCGCCTGGCATGAGGCATCTTAGTTCTCTGACCAGGGATCGAACCCGTGCCACCTGCAGTGGAAGTGCAGAGTCTTAACCACTGGACTGCCAGGGAAGTACCCTCTTGGTCGGCTTTCTTGACTTGTTAAAAGGAGAGTGATATAATATTAGAGGCTGAACCTATAAATTTGCCGATTTTCAACTGGTTTTGACCTATAAAAAACATCAATTTCATATAATTCAACCCTATAATTGTCCTACCTACTTTGGAAGGTGTGGAGAATAAATGAAAATGCTTGAAGCATGAGCCAAAGGCTCACTGCCATGTACACACCAGGCAGTCAGTGCTCAGTGAAGGTAAATGCTGGTTCCAGAACCAGGTGGACATGAGCCTTCCTTATCCACTTCTAGCAAAGTCAGCTGCATAGGCACAGGGCCAGGCAAAGCAGTTTTTCGAGGGAAATTCACATTCATCCAGTTGGATCCACCCCCACCCCTGGCCCCCCATAATGGCCAGAATCCAGAAGAGTCACGTCCAGTCTTCAGCCGTGGACACAGAGAAGACTGCCCGATGCCACTATCCAGACAGGGAAGAAGGCTCAATCGCTTAAATGCGGCACAGAACAAGCTCTCAATGCATCTGGGTTTTGTGGACCAAACAATCCCCTCCAGGGTAACCAGAGTTTAATGGTTGCGCCGCAGGTAAAAAGCGCTCTTCTACCCCATTTATGACACCGCACAATCCCTCCACCTCTCGGATAATGTGACACAAAGGAAGGGTCGCGGCTGCAGCAGCCAAGGAGAACCTTCCTCCTCTGGGGCGAAGGGCGGCCTCAGGTCCGCGTCGCAATGAAGGCAACTGATGGCGGGCGGGAGTGGACCGAACAAAAGGTTTGGACTCGTGGTCCTCACCATTGCGAGTCCCTTGGATTGGCGCGCGCCCGCCCTGGGTAAAATCCCACCTATAGCCATTGGGGCGCCCTAGGGCAGGGAGGGGACCCGGAGGGCGCCCCCTCCGCCGCTGCGTAACCGGGACGGGATGGCGACCGCCAGGCAGCGGGAGGTGGCGCCGTGCCCCTGCCCTGACCAGCACCTGCCCCACGTTTCTCCCCGCCAAAGGACAGGGAGCCCGGGCTTCTCTCTCCCTAAAGGACAATTCGCTTGGGAAAGCCCCCACAGGCCAGCGGCCAGACTGGCAGATGTAAAGGGGATGCGGGCCTGAGGCGCGAGGGACAGGGGGAGTGGGAGGGGACCCAGATCCGGGTGGCCCTACGCGCCTGCTCGCGGCTGGGCAGCCGAGTCCGGGGCCTGGGGAGGCAGCCGGGAGAGTGCGGGGTGAGCTCAGTTAACGGGGTCTCGCGGTGGGAATGGGGCCAGTTGGCCCCTGAGCTAAGAAAACCAAGAAGGGCGACCCACTCAGCCTCTCCTCTCGTCCCCGACTTCAAGCACTGCAGGACTTGGCATCCGTCCCTCCTCCATAATCCCAGACTCCGGGTTTTCTCCATTCCCAAATCGGCGGCCCCAAGAGACAGACAGCGGAACCTGCCAATGGCAGGACGCAAAGCGTCAACTTTGTGTTCGCCCGCCACTCTCAGCCAGTGTGCACTCGCTTCTCCCGAGTCCCGCCTTCCGTGTCGGGCGCCCCCTTCTGGCAACACGGGGATGAACCCTATCTGTCGCCATCTTGTGTGTGGCACAGGTATTTTCCTGGAACGTCTTTCCACTTATTCTAATCTTTCCTCCCACACAGCTGGTTTCTTAGTTCGACAGCTAAATGCGACGGTGATAAGGAGGGTGTCGCCGACGGTTTTCAGATAGTCTGAGTGGGTTGGGTCGCCACGTCACGCCAGGCTTACCGAGTCCAACGCCATCTTGAGTGTGGCGGCTTAATGGCTCCCTTCTTCGGGCTCCGCGTGTTCCCTAAATGGCGCCCCAAACTTCATGGAGCCCCCAAGGACTAGATCAACTGGTCTAAGGGACGATTATTTTCCCTCGAATAACCCCGCAAAGAATAAGTTCATGTGCCCTTGGCAGTGTCTTAAGCCGGGTGGGAGAGCGATAGACTCGAAGGCCGGGCCCTGGAAGGATCCCAGTAGCTGTCGCGACGGCAATGACCGCTCGGGGCAGGCGCAAACCAGAAATCTAAAGTGCGGGGACCGTTGTGTGGTGCGACGCCCGCGGGCTGTCCTGTTCGAGGGCAGAGCCTACACAGGCCCTCGAGTCCCCTCGATGCACGAATCCCCGAGTGTGCGTGCTTGGCACGGAACCCACTCGTAGGCTGGCTTAGGCGGCAGACGCCGGGGCTGGGAGTGGACGACGGGGTCACCTCCCCAGACTCCGGGCGCCGGGAACTGGGCAGAGGGGGTGGACGTCGTAGAAGACGGGGCGCCCCAAGTACGCGGGTCTTAGCCTCACGCCCTCATTGCTCGTCGTGGGGCTTCCGCCGACTTGCGCTGGGACAGCTCATGGTGGGATGTGCCAAGGCGCGGGGGGTGGGCATACGGGCAATGTGCAGGGCACCGCCCGGGGCAAGCACAGCCCAGCACCCGGCCTTCCCCTCCCCCTCGCTGGCAGCCGTCGTGTGGGCCGGCAGCCTCCTCCTCTTTCCTCCCCCCCTTCTTCCGAGCAAGCGTGGGGAGGGGTGAGGACCGGGGGCTGGGCGCGCAGCTTTGCCGCGCTTTGGCTTTCTGCGTCAGCAGCCCCAAGCAAAACAGCGGCGGGAGCGCGTGCCCCGAGCGCGAGCGCGCGCCCCTCCCCCACGGCATTGGTGCCGATGAGACCCAGCAAACTCAGGCCTTGAATGACAGTACGGTCGGCGACTGCGCAGCGCGGGACGCACGAAGGCACTGCCGCTTTAAGCATGCTTGCCCATTGTTCGGAATCGAGCCAATGAGTGAGCGCCCGCTCCCTGCTGCAAGCCAATAGCATTCGGGCAAGGGAGGCCGAGCGCCGCCCACTAATCTATATTAAAGGTTCTGGCGCCGCGTGAGTTCTCCACTGGCTGCTCTGAAAAGCCATCTTTGCATTGTTCCTGCGTCCGGCTCCGCGCTCGCCGCAGCCACCTCCGCCGCGCGCCTCCTCCGCCGCCGCGGACTCCGGCAGCTTTACCGCCAGAGTCGTCGAATTCCCGCTTTCTTTTCAATCCGTGCATCGGATCACCGGCGTGCCCCATCATGTCAGACGCGGCCGTGGACACCAGCTCCGAAATCACCACCAAGGTGAGGTTAGACGCCGCCCGCCCCTTTGGGGTTCGCGCGCCGCCACCACCGGAGCGGTGTTTGGCGCGCCGCACCTGGATACCCCGAGCCCGCTATTGCTTCCTTCTGCGAGGAGCCCGCCCGCCCCCAGCCTAGGCCCCCCAGGCAGTTCACTCTTTGTGCTTGCGGGGGAGGGGGCGGGAAGCACCGCGGGCAAACGTGATGCCCGTCGGGGAGTGGGCCGGGGGCCCTCAGGGACCCGGAGGGGCTGGCGCGGAGGCTGAGAGGCTCGAGGGGAGGCTGCTCCATGGCTCTCGAAACTTGTTTGTGACTCGTCTGAGTGGCGGCGGGAGGATAGGGGCCGGGCTGGGGGTCGTCGGCCCGCGGGGCGCACGGAAATAACTTTGAAACTCCGGCGCGTTTGGAATCGGAAGTGCTGGGGGGGGCGCGTGTGCGGGCGCAGACCGGCTGCGGGAAGTGGCGGCTCCGCGGCGAGCGCCCGCCGGCGGCGCTGCTCTTTGTTCGGCGCCGGACCCGCCGCGTTTCGCGCCTTGTAGTGGGTCCGAGGAGGCTTATCTGGACTAAGCTCTGATAAGGCGGAGTGGGGCGGCGGGCCGGCGGGCCGCGACGTCGGTTGTCTCCGCGGAGGTGTGAAGGTGTTCTCAGCCCTGGGTGCCCTCGGGGAGGTGGGGGTGGGCGTCCGGGGTTGGGGGCAGTGTGCCGGGAGCAGCCGCCCAGCTTCAGTAATTCTCCGGCAATACCGGGCTTGACTGAGGAGGAGGCGAGCCCACGCGCCGGAGGGGAGGAAACGGAAAGTGAAGGAGCGGCGCGCCGGGGCGATGATGGGCGCCCCCCGCGGCTGCCCGGGGGCACCGTATTTGCGGCTGCTCCGGAGACTACGCGGGCGAACAAAAGCTGCGGCCACGACTGGCTTGTTGCGGAGTCGAACCGGGCACCAGAGGCTGTTGGGGCCCGGTGCTGCGGGTTCACTGCCCTCGGTTTTGAGGCCCTGCGCGTTTGGCGCAGCTCCGCTCCTGCGCGCCGCATCGGTCCCGCTGCCTGCCCCGGGGAGTGTCTCCGCCCTCAGCGGGACCACGGTACTTTCAGGAGGGATCGCTTTTTTATCCTTCGGCCCTTGTCCGCGCCGCTGTCGTGCCCCTGCAGGGGCGGGCGCGAGTCACCTTGGCGTCTCCTTAACCCCTGTACCCCTGGCGTCACCTCTGGTTCTTTCCCAGGAGCGACTCCCCCGAAGGAGCGGAGATTGGGACCCGGATCTCCGCAGGGGCTCCCTCCGGCCCTCACTGGGCCCAGCCGGGGAACTAGTTCGGAGGGGAGGGTCAGCCCTACCCAACGCGGGCTTTCGCTTTCCTCTAAGGTGATTTCCCCTTAAGAGCAATACAGCTCTGTGGAGTGCGTCTCCGACGGCCTCGGGCTGTGGGACTGAAAAGGCCCCGCGGACTTCGGGGCAGCCTCCCGCGGGACTTTGCCCGCCAAATGCAGAGACTTAGATACCGCGCATCTAGGCCTGCGCGGGGAGGCGGCGGGGGCGTCCAGAGGCCGGGAAAGACAGGAGAGCAACTGGCGCGCGCTCGGCGGTGCCAGTGCCTCGCGCGGGCTCCGGGTCTCCGGGGTCAGGGGCGCACTCGGCGGCTCCAGGCCACGTGCTCCGCGCGCGCGGTGCGTGCAGAGGCCCGCGCGCAAAGCCCGCCGGGCGGGGGTGCGCGCCTGCGCGCCGCGACCTCCCCGCCCCCACAGCTCCCCGGGGCTCCGGCCACCAGGGGGCGGGAGCGGGCGGCGCCGGGGTCCGCTGTGGACTGCACGGGGAGAAGCTGGAGGACGGGGCCGGCAGGTGCCCGGGGGCTGTTCGCAGGACGGCGGCTGAGCGCCTTCCGCTCCCGCGCCGTTCGACGTTTGTTTGTGATGGCGGCGGAGTCTGCCGCACTGAAAAAGTTAAGGGGTTTCGGAGTGTCCGTGGCGGCGCTGCCCTTTGGAACCCGGGCCGTGGCCGCCTTGCGAGGCGCGGTCCGACGGACACAGAGCTGACCCGCGGACGGGCGAGAGAGGCAGGGACGGAAATAGGGCGCTGCGGGCGGCGCGCCTCTGAGTGCCAAAAGGCCTCTCTCGGGCCCAGGAGAGCGTCCCCTGAGACCGCGCCCATTTCCAGGCATCGGTCTGCCACCTCCTGGGACAGCTGTTGGGTATGGAGGGATTGGTGGGATTCCGGTTCCTTCAGATAAAAAAAAAAACAAACCCGTGCGCTTGCCAGGTCCTGCGCTGCCGAGGGCTTGGAGCTCGAGCTCGGCTGCGGGGCTTCTGGCTGGTGAGGCTGCTGTCCCGGTTTTGCCGGTTAGCTCCCTCCCATCCCCTTCCCAGGCTAGTCCACCCACGGGAGTCCTCCCCCCCATTGCCTTATTTATTTACGGCACATACCTTGTGTCTTCCAAGAAGGATTTGTGAGAGGCGGAGCTCCCTCTGGTTGGAAACAAGTACGTGAGGAGTGTGTGAGTGAAGTGTTCCCAGGCTCGTCCGCCCGGCCAGACAGGTTTCGGGCTGTGGTGCCACATGGCTCCTTTCCTAAGAAGCATGAGTAAAGCCGCAGGGGGAACAGCCGTGGTGGGCCCTTTTTTTAAAGTGTGTTTGTTTTTAAGGGTTGAGAAGTAGGACGAAATCCTGACCATAGACACTCGGTATCCTGTGATCCGTCCACCTGTAACATTCAGGTTTTAGCTTTGGCCATCCAGATCAGCACCGCATCCCTCGTACTTGAAGGCCTGGGCTCCTTTGGCAGCCCTGGGTTGCCCAAAAGACTGACTGGCTTCCTTTTCCGTTTTGAAGGACTTAAAAGAGAAGAAGGAAGTTGTGGAGGAGGCGGAGAATGGGAGAGAGGCACCTGCTAACGGAAATGCTGTGAGTGTCTACCTTGGACATGACCCCGTAGCAGCTCCTGGCGAAGATTTCTTACTTAGACTTTGGGCTTAATCCGGGGTGGGGGGAGGGGGCTGAGGCCTTGGACAGCTACGTGTCAGGATCTCTTGGTGGAGCTTCAGGGGGCGTGTCTTAGGTGGTCTGGTCTGTAGAAGCATTGGGCAGGGTCTGGAAGAAGGGATGGGGCAGAGTGATGTTCTGTCCTCATCTGTAAGCTGGTCTGTTTTCTGTCGAGGAGAACGAGGAAAATGGGGAGCAGGAGGCCGACAATGAGGTAGATGAAGAAGAGGAGGAAGGTGGGGAGGAAGAGGAGGAGGAGGAGGAAGGTGATGGTGAGTAGCTTCGTCTCTTTTTTGGGGGGTACGTTTTTCTGTCCTCTAGCAAATGGGGAGGGATTGGGGGCTCCCCGCAGGGGGGCAGATCAAATGGACCACCTACGACGGGGCTTGCACCTGCAGAGCTGGCATCTTTTCCCTTGCTTTAGGTTAGTGGTGTGGAGCTGTGCCCCAAACACCACGGTCACTCTCCCACTGGAGAGTGCCGTCCACACACTGATCGGTTGGTCGGCTTCTCTGGCTTTTGCTTGCGCCTTCATTTCTCTGGAGACAAGATGTCTGCGATGGGCAGTGTGGGTACCCTGACGGCCCAGTTTGTCAGGCAGCAGAGACGGATCAGGGGCACTCCATCCTGCCAAGACTGTTACTGGGAGATTGCCCAAGGAGCTGTAGTTTTGCTGTCCCCCTCCCTGTTTCTGGCTGCCACTGCGTGGGAGAGCACCAAGACCCTCCCTGGTTGGCTAAGGAAGGCAGAGTGCTTTACCTGGGCTTTATTCTCTCCAGGTGAGGAAGAGGATGGAGATGAAGATGAGGAGGCTGAGGCCGCTACAGGCAAACGGGCAGCTGAAGACGATGAGGTGGGTCTGGTCTGGCTTGACGCGGTGAGAGGGCTGGGATGTGAGGCACTAAAACTGGAGGGGCTGATGGGACTTGAGTAGTTGTAGTTGGTGTGGGGGGTGGTCCTGAGTGGTTTCCCTTCTCATCTTGAGCAGGAACAGGAAGCAACATGGGCCCAGCCTCCCGGAGGCCTCTGGGGCTGCTTGTGCCTGTCTTGGCTCTGCCAGCAGGAGCTGAGGCAGTTGGTGGGTGGGCCCGGTGGGTTGAAAAGGGACCTTGACCATCTTTCCCTTCCCAGGATGACGATGTTGACACCAAGAAGCAGAAGACCGATGAGGATGACTAGACAGCAAAAAAGGAAAAGTTAAACTTAAAAGGCCACCGTGACCTATTCACCCTCCACTTCCCGTCTCAGAATCTAAACGTGGTCACCTTCGAGTAGAGAGTCCCGCCTGCCCGCCCGCCCACTGCGGGCAGTGCCACCGCAGATGACACACGCTCTCCACCACCCAACCAAAACCACAACGCGAATTTGCAACAGGGGAGGGAAAAAGAACCAAAACTTCCAAGGCCCTGCTTTTTTTCTTAAAGTACTTTAAAAAGGAAAATTTGTTTGTATTTTTTATTTACATTTTATATTTTTGTACATATTGTTAGGGGGTCAGCCATTTTTAATGATCTCGGATGACCAAACCAGCCTTCGGAGCGTTCTCTGTCCTACTTCTGACTTTACTTGTGGTGTGACCATGTTCATTATAATCTCAAAGGAGAAAAAAAACCTTGTAAAAAAAGCAAAAACAACAACAAAAAAACAATCTTATTCCGAGCATTCCAGTAACTTTTTTTGTGTATGTACTTAGCTGTACTATAAGTAGTTGGTTTGTATGAGATGGTTAAAAAGGCCAAAGATAAAAGGTTTCTTTTTTTTCCTTTTTTTGTCTATGAAGTTGCTGTTTATTTTTTTTGGCCTGTTTGATGTATGTGTGAAACAATGTTGTCCAACAATAAACCGGAATTTTATTTTGCTGAGTTGTTCTAACAAAGCTGTCTCAAGCCTGGTTTTTCTGTTTTGGTTTCTTCTGGTTTCTGTTTTTCTTCTTTTGGTTTCAGGGGCAAGGAGAAGAGGGGAGGATCTTGAGCTCTGGCCCAGCTGTCCTTCCTGGGGACAGTGGATTTGAAGACACCAGTCGGGGGGGCGGGGAGATGTGCCCCTTGGGCAGCAGGGTCTGGTGGGTGGCCATGCTAGTCTAAGACTGAGCTGCAGTTGGCTGGTGGGATGTGGTGGGAGCGCTGGGGCTTTGGGCTGGAAGGGGAGCCACTTACCAGGTTAGTCCCTTCCTACTGATTTGTACTGGGAGCCTCTTCTCAGGACCCTGTCATTGGGTGCTGCCACGTTAACCCGGTTGCCCTGGCAGGAGGTGTATACATCTCCAGGCACTCTGGGGGAACGGGCTACGAGTGGGGCTGCCCTCTGTGGAACCAGGGGGTGGGATGGGGTGTGTGTGAGCCCAGGGCCAAAGATCCCAGAGATGCCACCTCCCAGTGTGGGCAGCTGGTAAGCTGGCCCTTCACCTCAAAGGCCTTACTGGATTTTCTTGGCCACAGAATGGCTCCCCCTGGTGGTGACATGTGGTACCTTCCGGTCCCTTAGGATATAGTTCCAGGGCAATAATGCAGCCTTGCCCTCGTTTTCCAAACTCTGGCCTCCAGGAGAAACAAATACCTTGGTGTCTGGGGGGGTGGGGCGGGCAGGGGGCAGCACCCTACCCCTTAAACACAGGGATGGTAGGTGAGCTGTTTTGATAGGTAAGCAGTGAGTCAGAGCAAACGAAGTGTGACCTCAAACTCAGGCCCTTAGGGAGAGAGGTGACTGTTCAGAGCACTCTAAGAAACTTCTGGGGTCCACAGATGAGCTTCACGGGCTGGAGCTCCCTGCAAGCACCCATGGTGTGTGGTATGCCTTCTCTAGGGGTCAGGGAGGGTTGAAACCCCAGGGTTGGGGGAGCCTGGAATTTGCTTTGATTTTAAGGTGGAGAGGCTGCAGGACCCACCTCTGCCGGCTGGATGACACTGGCTGCCTCTTGTCCCTCCTGAATGCACTTTCCTCAGCCTGGAGTACCCGAGTCTGTCCTGCAGGGGGGCTGACTGTGGGCAGAGGATGGGGTAGGGACCCAGAAGCTGCACACTCTCCCTTCTCACCCCTGCCCTCTGACACTGGCCACGTGGCGTTCCTTGCATAGCCTTGGGACCCCAGCGCCTCCTGATGGAAGGAGACATTGTGGGGTATTTCATCTACACCCTTCTCCCTCCCTCCCTCCCTCTCAGGCCCCCACCACTTGCATTAAGGAGTCATCTGTCTTCAAGACAAGTTGGTGAGGGTGTGTGAATGGGGGGGAGCAAATGTTAATAACCAGGTATCCATTTACAACTCCTTAAGATGGGCTATTGATACGGGTGCTCTGAGCACAAGGACAAGAGGAACTGACAAAGCAGGGAGGGCTTCCCGGGGGAGGTGGCATTGACGCTGAGACTGGAAGGGTCAGGAGGATGAAAAAAAGATGTGTGTGGGGGTGGTTTTTTGTGGGGGAGGAGCAGTGTGTGGGCAGCCCTGATTCAGGAGGCCACAGAGGGCACATGGGCAAAAGGGAGAGGCAGGGACAGGCAATCTGAGCCAGGTACGGAGGTAGGATTTGGGGAAGCATGGAGATTCTAAATAGGAAAACTCCCTGGGAAGCACTAAAGTGACATCTGCGGAGGTAGTGTTGAGGAGGGGACTGGATTAAGGGAAGGTGCTGGGAGGGAGAGAACCGGGTCATCATGTGGGGTAAAGCGTCTAGACTCAGGGATGACATAATTGGACGTTGGACGCAGTTCCCACCAAGGATCCCAGGCTCAGGCCTGAGCCCTCTGGCACACCTGAAAGGGGCAGGAACTGAAGGTCTGGTGCCACGTGGTGGCCTCACTGTGTTTAAGGCTGTTGTGTGCACAGGTCTGGAGGGCGGGAGAGAGGCCTGGGCAGGCCAGAGTAACCAAGGCTGAGGTGTGAACACAGTGGGCCAGGGCGAGGGCATAGCCTGGAGAGACAAGCCTAGTCACACCAGGGAGCCCACCAAACTGGGCACAGTCCCTCCCAGTAAGTGACAGCTCCAACACCAGGGCCACCTCTCCCTCTGCCCGGTGCCCGGCCTCCCTTACTCACCAGCCACATCAGCCTCCTTGTGCCCATGGCAAGCTTGGTCCTCCCTCAGGGCCTTTGCACTTGCTCTTTCCGCCCCAGGAATGCCTGCTCCCAGACTTCTCACTACTTGCTCCGTGTTAGGCCCCAGTACTAACGTTATTTCCCCAGAGAGGCCTTCCCTAGTCCCCAGTTCTCCCTTGGCCACACAGCAATTCTCATACAAGCAATGTGAGCTTGTATATTTACCTGTTTGTGTGCTTTTTGGCTGTCCGCCACTGAGGTCAGGGGCCACTTCTTACTCACCAAGTTTTCCTGCACATGGTAAGTATTCTGTCCATTCCATTCATTTGTTCATTCATCCCTCCACTCGCTTATTTACCAAATGCTCTGTCTGTGCCAGGCACTGTTCTAGGCTCCAGAGATGCGGAGAGGAGCAGGAAAGCCAGAGCAGGACACCTCCTGGTGGTGGGATGGCATTCCACACCTCGTCTCCCCCACACTTGTGGTTTCTGCCAGGCACCCGTGTTCTGGGAGGGCCTCGCCCTTCACAGGAGCTGGAGCCTGTGGAGTGTGGAGTGAGGATGCAGTGTGGAGGCCCCGGGCTGCCCGTGTCCCCTTGAGCTATCCCCTAACTGCTGAGTCAAGGCCGGACCAAGGCTTTGGTACCAGGGACCCTCTGACCCTGTGTGCCCATCCCACGTGCCCTGCCAGGCTGGGCTGCTGGCCCCTCAAGGCAAGACCAGATGTTCCTTTTCCTGCTGCCCAGGGCGGCTCGTCCTGAGGATGTTCCCCAGGCCCTAGAGGGGGCCTAGAGGTGGTCTCCAAGGCAGGGGAAGGGGTCTAGGAAGACCACATAACAGACGACATATGGAGCTGGGATCAGGTGTAACCCAGTTCGGAACTATAACCCCCAAACCCCCCAGAAAGGAGGACGGAAGCTTAGTTAGCCCTGTCCAGACACAGACATGCAGCCATGTTCGTATGGAGCAAGTAACTGAACTCTGTTGGGCCTCTATCTCCTCCTCTGCAGGAAGGGAATAATAGCATGAGGCATGTGCCATGGCCCAGAGCTGCCTTTCTGAGGGTCTCACGTCTGCGCTGAGCTCCCGGGAAGGCTCCCCTTTCCCATCTGCACTGCCTCATACCTCCAAAGGTTTGGTCTGGAACAGCCCTTGTTGCCTTCAGCAGAACCCACTTTTCTCTAGTCCGGAGCTTAGTACACAATTTATCACTACCTGGGACCCTCAGGGCCCAGGGTCACCTTGATCCTACTCCTAACGTCCCCGCCAAGGGCAAAGACAGGGTGCCCAAGGAGCCCAACTTGGAAGATTTGTGAGGAACAGGCGCCCTCTGGTGGGCATAGGGAACTGCATGCGGCTCCCCTGCGTTCTGCTCAGTCCAGGAAAGAGCCCTTCAGTGGCCCCTGGACCTAGGAAACGCAGCCACAGCAACTCCCAGCCCCCAGCAACATGATCTTCCTCCCTCTCTGTTGCTGGCACCTCAGTCAGACATGAAAGTCAGTGCTCATTTCCGAAGCCTTCCCTCTGGGCAGCTGATGGCCCATCTCAGGGGCCTGGTCCTTCTTTTCCTGGAGGGGAGAACCCAGGCCTCCCCAGACAGAGCCAGAGCTGAGGCCAGGGTTGGCTCCTGTGGAGCCAT
This sequence comes from Delphinapterus leucas, assembly GCF_059928025.1. Lineage (NCBI taxonomy): Eukaryota > Metazoa > Chordata > Mammalia > Artiodactyla > Monodontidae > Delphinapterus > Delphinapterus leucas. The sequence goes on along the minus strand of NC_143136.1, from coordinate 8,390,529 downwards.
GGACCTTCCCTGGGTTCTGGACCCCTGGGCTCCCTCTTGTTTAGTTCTGTTCAAAGGCTTCGTGTGCAGAACACCCGCCTTGGGCAGGCCCAGCTCTTGGCTGTCTCTGGGCCCTATGGTAGGACGGCTCACAGTGGCTGCTGCCCTGAGTGCAGCCTTAGGGCCTTCAGCTGCTTGGAATTGGGGGTGGGGGTCGGGGCTTCCCAGCTGCACTCCCTGGAACTCTGAGCTGCCTGCCAGTCTGCCCCAGACCTGAGTGTCAGCATCTGGGGTCACCTCTCCACAGCTCCACTGCTGACCCAGGGGCCCAAAGCCCTCCTAGGTCCAGTCCTACCAGGGCCCTGATGTCCAGCCTCCGCTGTGGCTTCCTGTGTCCCGGATGCAGGCCAGCCCTGCCCTGCCTCAGGCCCCTGGCCACCCTGTGGTTCCCTCCTGGTGGAAGCTGCTTCAGGAGGATGAAAAGCCCGGTAACAGCTTTACTTGGGGCAGTCCAGTTCTGCATTGTGGCTGCTTGTCCCTCCCAACCTCAAGCCTTTGAAGGCAAGGGCAGGGCTGTCCTCAGGTACCTCCTCTCCAGAGACCTCAGCCTGGGTCTGATCTGAGCTCAGAGAGATGACGAAAGCTCAAATTACGAAATGCGGCTGAAACATTCTAAGGCTGCCTGGGACATTGACCTTATATACTGGGTGAATGATGTGTGCATTATTTATGGAGAGGGCCTAGCAGCCAGTGGCTGGTGTGGATTCCATGAAGTCCTGGGCCTAGCCAAGAACCCAGCTTGGAAGGGTGTATGCCCTCATGAGCTCTCCATCAAGCCTGCTGCCCATGGCAACAAGAAGTGCCAGGTGGTCATTTGAGACAAGCTCATTTCACAGGCACCCATGCTGGGGCCCAGCTGTGAGGCTCTTGGCAGGGAGCAGATCCCTTGCAGGAAGCAGATGCTGGTGAGAATTCCAGAAGGTACTCGGGACATCTGTTGTTTTTGCCACCAGCAGCCTTCACCCTTCTCTTGGCAATAATTTCCTGAAACTGTCCAGTTTGCCTCCTGGAGAAGTTCCTCTCCCCCAATCATAATCATGCCCCACAGGCAGGATGTGACTCAGTCCTGGCCAATCAGTACCTGAAGCCTTCCCACCCCCCAATGCCTACTGATTGGCTCAGAGCTGGCACACGACCCAAGTTGATCCAATCAGAGTGAGCCCTGAGATCTTTGATTGAGTTGCTGGGAAGGGAAAAAACTCGGGCCTGAGCCTTGAACTTAGGCAGCTGAGTGAGAAGCTGAGGCTGCAGCCCACACACATAGGAGCAGAATTGAGCCAAGAGGAAGAGGAACCCTAAGTTCTGACGACATGGCTTGAGCCCGAGTCCAGCAATGCCTGAAGCTACAACAATCTCTGGACTTTTTAATTATACAAGTCAGTAAATTTCTTCCCAGCTTGGGCTGGTTCAGGGTGGGTTTTCTGTGGTCTCTGAGTCATACTAGGAAACAGGAGAATACAGGGCTCCAGGTTGCAGTCTCCATGGCCAAACAGGCCTCCATGAACAAAGACAGCTTGAAGAGGGAGGAGCACATACGTGTGGGGGATCGCTTCTCTGGTGTGGTTTCCAGGTTGAGAGGGAACAGAGGGAGGTGAATCAGCCTCAGAAGAGGCTGTGATGCTAGCTGTCCATCTCTCAGCAGGACTGCAGAGTACTGCTCCACTCATTCCCAGCCAGGGGGGAAGGGAGGGCCCAGGGTCATCTGAGCTGCCCCTCTTGCATCACCAGCCTGGAGCGCCCCCTTCCCTCATCTGTAACCCCAGTACTCTCTGGTCCCCTGATCTCCCAGGGACTCATTGAACTTCCAGTGTTCCCAGCTGTGCCTCATAGGCACACAGTCTCACTGAACTAACTCAATTGCTCTGGGAGGCTCCTGGATAAGAGGTGAGACCCGTCATCTTTATGCAGCCTGGTGCCTCCCAACTGTCTCTCTGCCCCAAGTTGTGCCTGAGAGGTGAGATCCCCTGTTTGGAAAAGTGCTGGGCTAAACTGTTAAAAAGTGTCTTCTTTCCACGGAACTCACTGGGTTTTTAATATACCAAGGAGTTGCCAAGAATAAGGTTTAGCATGCAGCTCATCCCAAGTTTTTTTGACCTGGAATTTTTTCACAGAAAGCCTATTAACATATTGAAGGACAGTCATGTCTAGAAAAAGCTGATCTTGCACAAGGACCATCACCAGGGCTCAGGGAATATTTGCTGAACTAAGCAGACTTTGGGAAAGGATTCTTGGGAAGCGGTTCCACAGCCTGGCTCTTAGAGGCCTGCATGAGCCTCACGCAGGCTCCCTCGGCTGCAGGTGGTCAGGTGGTTGGAGGCCCTGTGCTCATGGCAGTGCCCTTTGTCAACACAGCCCAGGAGGTGACTGGTATCAGTAGGTTGAGGGACAGCAAAGGGTGGAAACTGATACAAACCTTTCTAGAAAGCATTTGACCCTATATATCAAGATTCACAAAATATGTACGTACTTTTCTGACATAGAAATTCAGCTTCAATGCCATTCTGTATCCTAGGAAAACTTCTACCCCTTCTCACATAGTTATTCTCTGGGTCCTTTTTGCCAGTTTCCCTCCAATGTCCCAAGTCTGACTCTTGTGGTTTCCACTGGAGCCTGGGGCCGTGACCTGCTGGATAGCGATGCTGGGCAGTCACCTAGCCTTGAAGGGGCTGAGGAAGGGTGGGTTCCAGTCGCAGGAGGAAGTGACAGTGGTTTCTACAATTCTGACCCCTCTGTCAACATTGTCCCTGGTGAGCTGCTCTACTAGTCAGCCTCGCGGTGAGCATGTCTCCCCAGGAGCTCATTCCTTTCCTTGGAGACAGTGTGGTCTGAATCCATTTTTTTTTTTTTTTTCTTTGTGGTACGCAGGTCTCTCACTGTTGTGGCCTCGTCCGTTGTGGAGCACAGGCTCCGGACGCGCAGGTTCAGCGGCCATGGCTCACGGGCCCAGCCGCTCCGCGGCATGTGGGATCTTCCCGGACCAGGGCACGAACCCGTGTCCCCTCCATCGGCAGGCGGACTCTCAACCACTGCACCACCAGGGGAGCCCCCTGAATCCATTTTAAAGAAAGAATATTAACTGATCTTGGCACCAAATATGTCCCAGTATTAGGTGGGTGGGCTTTCTGTTATTTTCCTGCTCTGCTCGGGGCGCCTGCCAAAATCACCAACAGTGACTTGACTTTTTTTTTGTCTGTCTTGTGTCTTCCTCACTCCGCGCGGGCTTTCTCTAGTCGCGGGCTTTCTCTAGTTGCGGCGAGCAGGGGCTACTCTTCGTTGTGGTGCGCAGGCTTCTCATTGCGGTGGCTTTTTTTTTTTTTTTTTTTTTGTGGTTCACGGGCCTCTCACTGTTGTGGCCTCTCCCGCTGCGGAGCACAGGCTCCGGACGCGCAGGCTCAGCAGCCATGGCTCACGGGCCTAGCCGCTCCGCGGCATGTGGGATCTTCCCGGACCGGGGCACGAACCCGTGTCCCCTGCATCGGCAGGCGGACTCTCAACCACTGCGCCACCAGGGGAGTCCGTGCAGTGGCTTCTCTTGTTGCAGAGCACGGGCCTTAGAGTGAGCGGGCTTCAGTAGTTGTGGCACGTGGGCTTTAGCAGTTGTGGCTCGTGGGCTCTAGAGCGCAGACTCAGTAGTTGTGGCGCACGGGCTTAGTTGCTCTGCGGCATGTGGGATCTTCCTGGACCAGGGATCGAGTCCATGTCCCCTGCGTTGGCAGGAGGATTCTTAACCACTGCGCCACCAGGGAAGTCCCTTGACTTTTGAATGGTAGTCTCTTGTTATGCAATGACATTTTTCAGTGGGCACTCCCAGTGGCTACTTGACTGCCTGGGAGGCAGAGGAGGTGTTTGTGGACAGAGGCAAGGTTTTCCTCTGCAAATGACTGTGTGCCTCCTTCAAAACGCCACCAAATCCACAACTGAGCTCCCACAATTCTGTGCCATAATGATATCATTTGAGCCTGGAAACGCTTGAGGATCACTATGGTCATAAAATCATTTCAATATCATAAAACGTCTACTTTTAAGTAAATGTGAACCCTCCAAGAAAAACCTTAGCCTAATTCTACCAGATGCATTATAGATCGTTGCTGAATACAAGCCAATTAAAAGAGTAATAATCAGTAGACAATCTGCCAGAAGAGATAATGTGGATTACAATTCTGGCCAAGGGTTGGGCCCCAAGTAACCAATACGTCTGACCAACAATGTACCATGAAAGAAAACCAATGACTATTATCAGCTTCTGTAATAACACAAAACAGTGAAATGAAATTCCAGTTCTGTAAATAGGTAGACCAATCATGTACGGCTTGATTATACAGGGGTGTCCTGTGCACCATTCAGAGAGCGTACTGTATAGCTCAAAATACACACTTTAGCCCAACACAAAAGTAATCATTATAATATATATGAAACATTCAAGTGACAATAATCTTGCTTATCCTCTTGTAATTGAGAGGAGTTATTTGGGGGATGATTTGAATAAACCAAGTCACTTACGAAGTCATTCTAAGAAATTTGAGTAAATGCCTTTTTTTTTTTTTTTTTAACTTTGAATACATTTCCTTCAATAAGTGCAACAATTTAAAAGCATTCCATGGTGGGGAACTTCCATGGTGGGGGACTTCCCTGGTGGCGCAGTGGTTAAGAATCTGCCTGCCAATGAAGGGGACACGGGTTTGATCTCCGGTCCAGGAAGATCCCACATGCCGTGGAGCAACTAAGCCCACGCACCACAACAACTGAAGCCTGTGTGCCTAGAGCCCGAGCTCCACAACAAGAGAAACCACCACAATGAGAAGCACGTGCATCACAACGAAGAGTAGCCTCTGCTCGCCGCAACTAGAGAAAGCCTGTGTGCAGCAACGAAGACCTGACACAGCCAAAAATAAATAAAATAAAATAAATTAATTAAAAACAAATAAAAACATTCCATGGGGGACTTCCCTGATGGTCCAGTGGTTAAGACTCTGCGCTCCCAATGCAGGGGGCCTGGGTTCAATCCCTGGTTGGGAACTAAGATCCCGCATGCCACACCAAGTAGCCAAAATAAAAAAATAAATAAATAAATAAATAAAAAAGCATTCCATGGAACCAAAGGCTGTCTCAGAGTTCAGAGCTGGGTGGTCAATATGCATTTGATGCTACTGCTGCCAGTGATGTTTGTGTGCGTGTGGTTTCTTTTCTTTTTTTAAAAAAAATTTTATTTATTTAATTCATTTGGATGTGCTGGGTCTTAGTTGCGGCATGTGTGATCTTCATTGCCACATGCGGGATCTAGTTCCCTGACCAGGGATTGAACCCAGGCCCCCGAGGTTGGGAGCACAGAAAACCACTGGGAAATCAGAGAAGTCCCTGAATGTGTGTTTCTAATCCTCTGAAAGGCATAATTTTAAACTAAGGGCTTTATCAGAGATCCCCGAACGCTCTCTGTTTACAGTAATCTTTGTGTCTCAGCAATTTTTTTCACGGTGCAACTAGGTCAAAACAAATAGCTAACAATTCTACTTAAGTAGTTAGGTCCAAACAACTTATTAAGTATTTATGTCCTAACTTAGTAGCTGTTGTATTATTTTGGAAAAAGAAAAGCCACATAGATGGAGAGAAAAAAATATTTTTATTTCATTGATCATCACAGTGACTTACTAATGGAGTGTGTGTGCCTGTTGGGCACTGCACAGCTTCTCAAACCTGGAATCAGATTGGACACCACTCCCCTCATTTCCTGTTCACGTTGATTTTGAGCAGTGTATGACAGATGTCCCGTATCACTGCATGTCCTTAAAAAACTAAACGATCCTACGGCAGCCCTGTGAACTTGCTGCAGGGCCCGGGGTGCCTCGGTGTATATGGTTTGGGAACCAAGTATATTTACCAGATTTCTGCTTCTCAGTCCACTGCATTGCATCCCTCAGTTTATTCAAAGCTATAGTTGAAGCTGCTCAGTTTCAGACCAAATAAAAGCACCAAAAAGAACTGCTAAGCCATTTAATGTTTTCACTTTGAGGACCATTTTAACAGTGCATTTTGAATGCTGCAAAACAATTACCAGGTCACTAGCAAGAAATTCTAAAAATAAACTCGACAATACCCAGGAATTGGTGAGCAGATGCACATCCTGGGGCTCTCTGGTTGTGATGTGAAGGATAAATCACAAGGGGAGGCCATGCCATCAGCTAGACTGGCCCCAGATGGATATAGGAACTGCGGCCGGGGTGGTAGGGATGGAGGACATTATAGGGGAGATGGTTATGAAGCTAAGTGAATAGGCCTCCGTCTACTGGATTGCTGGGCAGCCGACCCTCCCCACTAACCTCTAGGAAGTTCTCATCTTTCCCCCACACCTGGGCAGATGTTTCTATCCAGCCTTTCCACCCAGGCCTGAGGGGTGGAGGAAAGCGAGGACATCAGCACTGGGCCTCTTTGCCCTGCTTCCTCCTCTCCATCCTTCGCAGGGTGGAAGGGGAGGCTGTCACTCCTCCCACAAGGCAGGGCCTTCCCTGTCATACCCTGAGTCCTTTGTAGTATCAGGTGTGGCACATTTGGTTCTTACTTTGTTGATGATAGGTTAAGGGATTTAAAAAATCTTTTCCTTTGAGTAAATCCTGGCTTTCCAGACTGTTGACTTGCTGGGGACTCGTCAATCCTGTTTTGGGGTCAAAAGCTGAATGCTGACTTCTTTCCGTTTCTTCACCTCCTCATTTCAGACATGCTGCCCTTGCACTGTCCTGTTTTCTTCAGAGCACTGACTACTATCTGAAATTATCTGCTTTCTGTCTCCTCTCATTAGAATCTAGTGGTAGGGACTTCACTCATCTTGTCCAACAAGTGTCTGGAACATAAAAATTGTTCAAAAATATGCATGCAGTGAATGTATAATGTTTAAGGAATTTGCACAAGTGGGAATTCCCTGGTGGTCCAGTGGTTGGGACTCCGAGCTACCACTGTAGGGGGCATGGCTTTGATCCCTGGTTGGGGAACTAAGATCCTGCATGCTGCGAGGTGCAGCCAAAAAAAAAAAAAGAAGAATTTGTACAAGCATTTTCTCAATATATAATAGCTAAAAAAAAAAAAATCCCAAATCCACCAACAAACATTTTAGGGGCAAGGCAGCTGGAGGAAAATGAAGAGCCTGCAAAGGGGCAAGGAGCAGACACTCAGCAAAGGGGCTCCCAGAGTCCCAGCAGATAAAGCAAGAAGGACGGGATGGGGGCAGTGGCTCAGTGGAGTTCACTGATGCCTCGAAGGAGAGGAAGCCACGGGCCAGAGCCAGAGAGCCGTGGCTTGAGGAGTCAATGAGAGGTAGGGGCGTAGAGAGTGAGTGGAGACAACTCCGAGAGGTCTGAATCTGTAGAGAAAGAAAAGGAGGGAGCGGGAGCTGAAGGCCGTGTGGGATTGAAGGAAAGCCTCATTTATAAAAGCTTATTTTGTTTTTAGGGCAACTTGAACGTATTTTGTAGGCTGAGAGTTGAAGGATCCAGAGAAGGGAGGGCTTTCCTGATTTTTCTGAACTGCATGTAATCTCTTCTTCCTTTAAATGCCCACCTTGTCCTTCTCTTATGGCAGGCACTTATAATTGCTCAACTAGGGACAAAGCTCAGGAAAGGCAGGGCTGTGCCTCACACGACATCTTACTGATACACATAACAGGCCTGTAAGTGTGGCCTGAATGTGGCTAGATCCTCTTCGGTAGACTGTGATTCCTCCACCCCCTCGTGTCCAACCAGGGCCAGACTCAGTGCTTCCCCATGTGCTCCATCACAGAAGTCACTCAGCACACTGGCCAGTAACACAGATGGGAAGATGGACGAGACTGTTTATTCACATCACACAGGAAACCTTAACCAAAACTCTCTAAATAGAAATCTATGTTTGACAGATCCTCTAAGTTCTCCCAAGTCTTTCTCAAAGGCCATGCTGCCTGGGATTCTTCTGTCCTCTCCTATGAAGACTCTAAAGTTCCTCTTGATTGCCCTGAGCAACTGAAAACTTCCCCTCACTGGCACAGGGCAGAACTGGGACTACCCTTTGTTCCTTAAGCATGCTTGGAGATCTCAGTTTATCTTATGGCCACCAGTGTACACAGGTATGTCTCTAATATTCACTAAATGCCTCTACCAGTATTTCAAAATACGGTCCACAGAACACCTGTAGCAGAATCACCTGGGGTGCTTCCATAGGCAGATTTCTGGGACCCACACATACTGAGTCAGAATCTCTGGGTGTGGGCAGGTGCCATAGATGTTTGAGAACCAGTGGCTGTACACTGTGCCAGGCCTGATCTGTACGCTTCTCCTTCCAATAACATTTTGTGGCCTTTAATTTATCCACAAACCCTCCAGATTTTTAGGCATTTGGACCAGCACCCACCCTACAAGGGCTGACCTTAACCTACCTAGGGCCCTGGTCCCTGCAGCTCCCGTGTCCTCCCTCTCCTTTTGCCTGACTTCTTCCCTGGCCTGTACCACTTCCCTTCTCCTCCCACCATAGCATTCAGCGATCCTCCCCATCAGTTCAAATCCCACCTACGCTTGGAACCCCTTGATCAGTATTGTGCCTGAGGCACACGCTTCTTTTGTCTTGCTTGTTTCATGATAAAATGAGAAATTTTGCCTGAGCACATGTACCTGGAGAGATGGCAAGCTTCTAAGAACGACTGGACTATGATTCTTTTTGTTTTTCTCAGAGCGGCTAGCAAAGAAGTGTGTCCCTGACTGTTGGCTGGGTGAGTGAGTGGAGAAGGGCAGTGAAGGAGGTCTAAGCGGGTGGAGAAGCCTTCCCTGGGAAGTCCTTTCTCCATCAGAATGTGTCCAGGCCCCTGACAGCCTTCCCTCATGGGACTCTGGGGAGAAGATACAGTCCAGGAAAAGGGAAGGAGACAGGTTCACTCTGAGAAAAGACATGGCAGTTTTGGAAAGCAAAAGAAAAGCTTGATTCACTTTTACCTTGTTGGTTTTTTTTTTATCCAACCTTTGGTATTTAAAAATTAGCTTTTGAAGATAACAGATCTAATGTGAAGAATGGAGTCATCACTGAAAGATGGCGATAGTATACTAAAAATGTACTGCTTCTCCTCCCCACCCACATATGCAAACAGGCCCTTTGAGGTAACAGATGGAAGGAGAGCAGGAATCTAGAAGCAGGGGCTACACCAAGGAGAGCCCATCTCTCGGTGTATTTTCCCTCCTCTGGCCTCAGACCTTACTACAGGAGGAACCAGAAAACTTTTAATTTTTGGTATTTTATAAAGGACAGTGAAGGCTACTGGTAGCTCAGAGGTAAGTTCCTGAAAGAGAGCCCTTTTTAGTTTTCTCTCTATTGTCAGACTTGGAAGCACTGCACATATAACTACTTCTCTGTCACATGGGCTTCCTCTGACCACTGGTTTTAAGGCCTCTCAGCATCCCACCCCATCCTGGATGCCTTCCCATTGTTCTCCAGTTGAGTTTAGGGAGATCTTTTCTTCATTTTGTAACTTCTAGTTTCTCATTTAGGAATAAGAGTCCTTACTCTACCAACTTAGAACTTCTAACCTTTCTGGAAACTTCTTGAACAAATGCACATTATAAAAGAAGGGAAAAAGTTAAAAACAGTACAAACAAGCAGAGGGTGCATGTATGTTGTGGAAGAGAACCACGAAATATCACATCTAAAAGACAAATGTCAAGGTCATGGGTCTTGTTCAGGTATGTTGTACCTTCTTGGAAAGCAGCAACTGAAGCACTCAGGAACCACAAGATCTATCAGTTGATCTCTGGAGTAAAATATAGCTGTGATCCTACTGTCTGGTCTGTTAAATGTCTTTCTTCCCATCATGGAGCCAGGTTCACATTCCAAAAAAAGGAGAGATGAAAGCAATGCCATGCTAAAGACATAGGAATATTTTAATTCATATGTTTTAATTCACTATGTAACAATAATATCACAGTCTATTTTACAAGTTAAATGTATGAGAATGTATGAAATAGAAATGGTAGGAAAAAACTAAATGTGGGTCAGGAACTCGAATTTTTCCAAAACCAGGGGCCAAAGGAAGATGTGTTGCCTGCAGGGCCCAAGAAGGAGGCAGGGAGGGTGACGGGAACAGCTTGTGGTATGTGTTTGTCTCTGTGTCTACTCCAAAAAGGAGTTGAGGCATGCCCTCTGCCCTGGTCTGGGATTGGGAGTTTAATCTGGTCGGTTGAAGATGGTGGCTTGAGAGAAAAAAGCCATCTGGTTACCTACACAGAGCTGGTCCCCTGGTGGCCGCAGGTGGGTTTTGCCGTAGAGGGAATTAGGGGTGGAAGTGTCAAAAATCAAATGTATAGAGGAAAAAAGTAAACAGTTTCTTCCTTCCCCCTAAAAAAATGAATTCTTGAAATGCACACATATTCTTCTCTCAAACGTAGAAAAGTCTCACTCTGGATGTGCTTACAAGAAGATCGTCGTCAAAAAACTTTGTCTCTATGATAACATTTCCACTATAAGTAAGAAGAGAGGGCGAAAGAGTGAGCGTGTTAGACAACAGATCTCATTTCCACAAAGTGGTTTCAATCTGGGTCTGCTGGGCCTGTGGACATGCACTCACCTATAACCTTGGCTTGGGGATATTAAAATCTGTGTCCATATGGGGTTAGATGTCTAACATGACATTTAACTTATGTGACTAGGTAGGTCTTCTTCAAGTTCAGAAATCATAAGAGGGAGCATGTGTTAATCCACAGTATACCTAAGGCCCTTAGAGTGCTTTGCACACAGCGGTGCCTACAAATATGACTGACTTTCTGACTCACATGGAAACCTGCGGACGTATCTTTTCCTATAAAACTTACTCTGGTGGACAGCTGTGGGTTGGCCTGTCCTGCATCTATTCCCCTCACTTTGAGTAACAGCGCTCTGTTCTTCTCTTGGGGAACCACCCTATCTCCAGTCCATGGGTCAACCAAGTGGCTCCCCCCTTGCCTGGCAAAGGGGTGGGCACAGGATGTAATTTGGGCCAATCAGACTCTCTCCCCTGAGCAAGATCCTTCCCACAGCTGCTCCTTGAGGAAACCATCCACAGTTCCTGCCACCTGCATCTTTCGAGTTTCTCAGGTCTCAGCCCTACCCTTTCAACGCTGTCCTGTAAGCCAGAGTCAGTTTCTATGGCTTATGGCTTAAGAACCCCAAACAATACACCTGTATTGTATACAGTGTGCAATTTCATTTTTCTTGGTGGTTATCTCAGTGTTTCCAAATCAAACTACTCTTGTACTAAGTTAAAGGCAACAGTGGTACTACTCTGGGGTTCTAAAAAGTAAGACATAACTTAAATAAACTAAATATGTTATCACAGACTTAGTGGTGTTAATACCTGAAAGAAATCAGGCCTGGACAAGAATAAGTCAAATAATGGTTAATAAAATCTAAAAAAATGCCCTTCTACATATGACACTGTACTTTCCCAGGGTAATTAATATCCAGCAGATATCTTCTTGCTAGTAATTAATTATAAAATAGGTAAATAAGGAACTCAAGATCTGACTGGTTGATGGAATATAAAAATACCTACTATTATACAAATTAAAAATCTATTCAAGACTTATAAAATAAATAACCTCTATTTACAAATTCAATGTGGCTTTCATAAAGGACCTGTTTAAAGAGATGATCCAATATTGCACAATTATCTGTGTGAATAATTTGTTACTAGGCAATATTGCTAAAACTTTTAAAAGACTAAAATCTTTTCCCAAGAGAAAAATGGTAGGTAGGCAGTTATTGACTGACTTTTGGGGACAAAGGACAAACTAATTATTCTTTGAGCTGGAAGCATATCTATTAAAATTGTAAGCTAGTCTCTGAAAAACTATAACCAAATATTATCCTCTAAAACAGAATTAGGACTTTGCCAGATTCCACTGAAGGCCATTCAAACAAAGTACAGAGTAGCAGAAGTTTGATAGTAAGGAAAGGGAGCCAATTAGCATAGACTTAATATATATTATATGCCAGTTTCCTTCCATATCATCTCATTTTATCCTCACTATACCTCTGTAAGAGATAATTATTAATTCTACATTTAGAGAGGAGGAGAATAAGGCCCAGAGAGGTAAAGTACATTGTCCAAGATTACACAGCTAGTCATGGTTAATCAGGAATTTAGTCTAAAGGTTTAATCTGAAGTTTCTAATTCTTTCCATTCTATCACACTGTCTTTTTCACATGACAAACGTCAGTAAGCTGTAACTTCGGATACCACTGGATACTCTTTTACCCTTGTTCTCGACCTAGATTGCCTGCCTGTTGAACGGGACCACGAGTCCCACGTGCCTGGAATTCCTGCTTCTAGACACCTCCACAGTTCCTGCGGCCCGCTCACTCACGTTAGCACGCTGGCTGGCATCATCTGGGACTCGGGCGCTGCCTCTATCAGGGACTGCCAGGTGTTTGTGGAGTTAGGGATCACAAAGCCAAACTCGAAGAACCATTCTGAAGGAAGAAGGAAAAGCAGGTGAGCTGGCACCCTGGGCAGAGTCTCAGGGCTCCATGTCCCCATCCTTTAGGGCAAGCCTCTTCCTACCCCAGGAAGCACCACTGAAGCCATCAGAAACTTCCCAGGCCAGAGGCATAAGAAAGGACATGGAAGCCCCCTTCAGGCTGTGTCCCCTGAACCACACTAGAGGCCTGCTCCCTATGCTCTGGGATCTAAAGCACTAGGGCCAGCAATATTTTCTTAGCAGTAGGCTGGATGTAAATTATATACATCCAGGAAGTATGGAAGTACAGAACAGGCCTTTTCACTTGGAATTTCAGCTCTAAGACACATATGTACACTCTTAGACTTCACGGTAAAAACTCAATGCAGAGTGGCCTTGCCAGTCAAATCTGTACAAGACTGTATGGAGAGCACTGTACCAGGCCCTAACCAGCAGCTTCCTTGTGACCATGTTATAATACCACGCCAGTGACAAAGCAGGCACCACCCTCAGGCCCTCCAGTGTCAGTAACCCTTTTGTTGGGCTCAGAGCCCCTTGTAGTTGCCAGCTTTGTTTTTGCTTCTTTTCGCCAGGGCTCCCCAGTCTGCCAGCGTGTAGGAACCCTATCACAAACTGAGTTGCAAAATAAATGTTATCAAAGCAGTGCTTTAGTTCACTGGGTCTTGACTTCTGTCCCTGTCCAGATTTTGTCCCTAAGCCCAGATTTCAGGCATGTTGGCAGCAGAATACCTTCTAGGCATTGCCCTTTGAAGTAAACTTTTTGTTCCAGGCGGAATTTTTCCATTTGCTCTGCTGAAGAGAAGTTCAATTCTCGAGACACTGCCTTGCACTTGAGGATTTTCTTGGGAACACGGGCTGGTAAAGAAAAAGAAATATTGAAAGCATTTCTGGGAGCTTCTTAGAGATGATTTAGAGTGTATATTATCTATGTTAAATTTCATAAAATGCCTTGGTAACAGAATTACACTTTAATTAAAGGCAGAGGTCCCAAACTGGTCCAGTGCATTTGACTGAAAGATCTTCAAGGAACAATAGATTTAGTGCATCTAAAGGCCTTACCCAGCTCCTCTTATCAGGAAAGGGGCTGAATGGGAACCTTCTTTCTATTCTGTTCCCTTGGTTTTTCTTTTATTTCAGGGAGATAAAAACACAAAGTTTCTTTCAGAAAAAAGTTGAGATCTTTGTATCTTTGGGTATGTTCTAATGCTAAAATTTCAGCACGAGGTGGGTTTTGGGAAGTAGGAGAAAGAAACATAAGAAAGAAACTAGACATCTCAGCACCACGTGGACTGACGTGCTATGCCTGCAGAGGCCCGTCCCCTGGTGGGTCTCCATTAACTCAGTTCCCTGATACCTAGCCCTGCTCTGCGTCATCAGCCCTGTGCAGACAAAGGGTGGAAAGTACCTTCATGCTCCACTCCAGGGACTGACAGGTCTTCTGTTCCTTGCCAGAGTATCTTCCCTGTCTCAGCATCCCGAAGGTTCATCCAATTTCTGATCAATATATTAAGGAAAAACAAGGCACTGAAGTGACTCCTACTTTGTACTCTAGGTGTTTCAGATTTGCTCCTATCAACTCTTGTTTATTTTTTAGTAAGTGGGCCTGACTGCTAAGTGCCAAGAAAGCAAATAAGAATGTGTAGGAGAGGGACTTCCCTGGTGGTTCAGTGGTTAAGACTTCATGTTCCCAATGCAGGGGGCCCGGGTTTGATCCCGCATGCGGCAATGAAGATCCTGCATGCCGCAGCTAAGACCTGGCACAGCCAAATAAATATTTATTTAAAATATTTATTAAAAAAAAAAGAATGTTTATTTAAAAAAAAAAAAAAGAATGTTTAGGAGAGTACAAAAGGCATTTAAAGGAAAAAGCAGAGACCCAGGGGAGATACTTTTGTCTACAACATGAGAACTCAGACTGTACACATCTAGAAATTGCAAGAAAGAGGTAGAAAATGAACAGTGCAAAATTTAAAATTTTCCAACAGAATATGACCAGCCAAGATAAAAGACCTAAAGAAACAGATATGAGAGAAATTCCAGTAAATGACTCAGGCAGATTGCCCTACAGTGAAGATCACAGTCCATAAGCTTTACTCACAAGTTCAGACCTCTCAAGTAGCTTTTTAGTGGCCTGCTCTTAAATATGAGAAGATAACCAAGGATCACTAGAAACTCAAGAAAGCATTTACTATGAAAGACAGACCAAAACAAAGAGGAAGAAAAGCAACTTAGAGGAAAAAAAAGACTACAGAGGAAGATATAAACTTTTAAAAATGAGCATTAAAAACAAACACAAAAACAACCAGCAAAACATAATCCTTACAGGGACTTCCCTGCTGGTCCGGTGGTAAAGAATCCACCTTACAATGCAGGGGACATGGGTTCGATCCCTGGTCAGGGAACTAACATTCCACATGCTGCGGGGCAACTAAGCCAGTGCACCACAACTACTGAGCTCATGCACCTCAACTAGAGAGCCCGAGTGTCACAAACTACACAGCCCGAGTGCCACAAACTACAGAGCCCACGTGCCCTGGAATCCACGTGCCACAACTACAGAGCCCATGCGCCCTGGAGCCCATGCACCACAACTAGAGAGAAGCCCGTGCACCGCAACAAAATATCCCACATGCCTCAACGAAGATCCCGTGTGCCGCAACTAAGACCCGAAGCAGCCAAAAAAAAAAAAAAAAAAAAAAACCTTAAAAAAACCATAATCCTTATAAATACTGTACTAAAAATTGTATACCATTGAATTTTGTGTATTTTAGGTGATTTTTCTTTGGCTCAAGGTTACAACTTTTGAGACTGGTCAACTGATAATCTCTTTCAGTCAGAAAATGCCTTCTAACTTACATATTTATATTTTCTTGTTTCTGTATTGCTCATCATACAATAAATGCATCAACAATACCAATTAAATAAAAAAAGTATGTTCAGAGGACAAAAAAAACTCTAGGAAAATATACATTTTGATAGCAGAACCAAACAACTCCACAAACAACTTTGGAAGACAAAGTTGAGAGATTATTTCAGAAAGAAAAAGAAAAAGACTACAAGGATAAAAAACAGGAGAGTAAAGATACAAAAACTGGACATCAGTACAAGAGGTTCAACATCTAACTAGCAGAAATTTGAGAAAGAACAGAAAACACCAAGGAGAGGAAGTCATCAAACAAATGAATTCAAGAAAAGGTCCAGCGAGGGCCCAACTCACATCATTGTGAACTTGCAGAACATCAAGGTTAAAGAGAAGCTTCCAGAGGGAAAATAAGTTGTTACGCAAAGGGTCAAAATCAGAATGAATGAGACTTTTCAACAGGGACTCTGGAGGACAGAAAAAAATGGAGCAGTGCCTTTAAAATTCTCAAGGAAATGATTCCTAAAACTAAAAAGACTTTTACTTTCGCAAGAAACAAATGGTGGGCTTCCCTGATGGTACAGTGGTTAAGAATCTGCCTGCCAATGCAGGGGACACAGGTTCGATCCCTGGTCCAGGAAGATCCCACATGCTGTGGAGTAACTAAGCCTGCGGGCCACAACTACTAGAGCCCACGCAACTAGAGCCCATGCTCCGCAACAAGAGAAGCCACCGCAATGACAAGCCTGCATACCACAACGAAGAGTAGCCCCTGCTCTCTGCAACTAGAGAAAGACCGCAAGCAGCAACAAAGACCCAAAGCAGCCAAAAAATAAATAAATAAATAATTAAAAAAAAAAAAGAAACGAATGGTAACATGCTCCTTCAAAATGACAGGGAAGACCAAGGAAGAGGATGACACTGAATCGAGGAAGGAAGGGATCTAAAACAAGAGACAGGTAAAGGGGTCCTTAGAGTGATGTTGAAGGAGACCCCAAGACAACAGCTCCTTAGCAGGCTTGGAGGGTGACTGGTCCAGGGTCCAGATAGGAGCAAGTCAGAACACTTAGGAAGAGATTTCTTTTTAAGAAGATGAAATTTGGACTTCCCGGTGGCACAGTGGTTAAGAATCCGCCTGCCAATGCAGGGGACATGGGTTCGATCCCTGGTCCAGGAAGATACACATGCCACAAAGCAACTAAGCCCGTGCGCCACAACTACTGAGCCTGCACTCTAGAGCCCGCAAGCCACAACTACTGAGCCCGCGTTGCTGCAACTACTGAAGCCTGCACGCCTAGAGCCCGTGCTCTGCAACAAGAGAAGCCACTGCAATGAGAAGCCGCGCACTGCAACGAAGAGTAGCCCCCACTCGCCGCAACTAGAGAAAGCCTGTGCGCAGCAACGAAGACCCAGTGCAGCCAAAAAACCCAAAAAATTAAAAGGTGAAATTTTAAAAAAAAGATGAAATTCATAGAATATCTAATGTGTTTATATGGAAAGAGGATTTATTCAGTTAGGGGAGATTTGGGGGTCACATCAGTGAGAAGTATAGAAAATTGAAGCAAATGAATTAAAAAACCAAGACAATTATTAACATCAGGGAAAAATCAAAGGTGGTACTGGGAGAAAGTAGTAGTTACATTATACTACATGGCTTCATTGCAAAC
This sequence comes from Delphinapterus leucas, assembly GCF_059928025.1. Classification (NCBI taxonomy): domain Eukaryota; kingdom Metazoa; phylum Chordata; class Mammalia; order Artiodactyla; family Monodontidae; genus Delphinapterus; species Delphinapterus leucas. Next base: position 8,373,505 of record NC_143136.1, on the reverse strand, counting down.
AGTGTTGATGTAATGATAATAAAAACACAGGCTATGGATCCAATACAATTATCCTGGGAGGATGGGGGAAGGAGAAGAGAGTGCATGTGTGATTAAGCATAAAGTATTGAGAAAGAACAAAACTCATTTCCATCGTGGGAAGTTGATAAATAATGCCCAAAACGGAAACATTAAGACATAACCACAGTGTGCTATTTAGAAATATCAAGATTAATACCAAATAAATCAGCTAGAAAGAATTGAAAATAGTTTTCTCTGGGGAGTAGAAAATAGGAATGGGAGCACATGGAATGCTGTTCTTCATTAGAAACTGGGTAGAACTATGACTCTAAATGATGTACACATACAACTTTGATAAAGACTGAATTTAAAAAGATAGTCCCAAGTTATTTTGTCTTTGTTTTTAAAAACAATGAACAAATCATTAAAGGAAAATGAAATTAATATTCTCCATGCATGCTGGCTGAGCCTGAGAAAGATGGTTAACATCTGTGAAGACACTGAGCTTCAGATAGATACAGTTTACATGCCTTATTTTTTTTTTTGCTGTCTAGCAACCAAACCTTCTTCCCAACCAGCACCCTGCAGCCTCCTTTCCCCCATGGAAGGCAGTGACTGCTTTGCACTACAGCAACTAGAAGATCCAGATCCTTCTCTCCTGGTCATGGTGCAGCTGGGGGCAAGCACGTGACCTAGGCTTGGACACCTGGGGCCCTGAAGCTGTAGTCACACAAGGATTTGAGGAAAAGTCAGCATTTCTTCAGGGTGGGGCAGCAGGTAGTGCCAACCCCACCTTTTCTGCAGTGTTTCCCCTGTTCCTCCAACTGCAGTCAGTTCTGAAAGCGCCAGAGAGCCTTTGAGGGCCTTTCTCACTGTTTGGTAGCTTGCAGTGAAGAACCCTGAACAACACAGTTGATTAGCATCATTACGTACTTAATGGTGCTACATTTAACCCTCTGGAGAGATTCTTTCTAAGTTTTGCTGCTATATAAAAAAAAGTCACAAAAGAGAACCAAGGGTTATCTAGTAGTGTGCCTTGAACGTGATGGGTACCCTAAGCTTCCTATGCCCTTGGTCTGCTTGTGCACTGTCCCCCGGCATGAACCCACCATTGCTTTGAAGTTGTGTTGGTTGTGCTACTCTCCTCTCCGTGTGTATAATCCTAATAAACCCTCCTTGTATGCTCACTGTATTGCTGAATACTGCTGCTCTGCTGTACCTACGTGGTTTTCTCTCCTCTGTTTCATATTTCCACACTCCACTTTTTTTTAACAACTAAATCCAAAAGCAAGTCAAAAGTATCCATACTTGCTTAGGCCATGTCCTACAATTCTAATTACTACACATATTCTTTTTTTTTTTTTTTTTTTAACACATATTCTTACCCATTCTAGAGTCTCCATATATTAAGAGACAGCTTCCCCAACTGGAGAAATAAAACAACAGATACTATGCTCTAGCAAGTCCACGCTGAGCGCTGATCTAAACAGAACTGCCTTAGACACTTAAGCCCAAGGTTTTCAGAAGACACAGTACTTATTCAACCTGCTGTGTACACGTTTTTTATCCTTTTTCTACAGATAGTCTCTTATGTACAAATACAGCCACACTGGACACCAAACTTTCTTAAATTAAATAACAGAACTAAAATTACTTCTAAAGTTCCAGGCTCACATGCAAGTAGGACATTCCAGCAAAACTACTGCAAGAAAAGCCTTGGGGAAGGGGTTCTCCCCACAAAGCAACAGATGGATCAGACCTAGTAGCTTCTAGAAAAAGAATTACTACCCCTGGCCCAAGTCAGCAAGGAAAAGCCTGGGACCAGGACTTACTCTTCCGTCTGTTAGGGGATGAAAAGAAAACAGCCTTAAATTAGAGCATCCTCTCTGATAATTAGTGGACAGTGAATTTAAGTTTCCTCCATTTTATAACAAGGGAGAGAGGCTGCTAAAAACACATGGTTTGTCTAATATAAGCATCTCTTCTCTTTATAAATAATCAGATTAAGGACTTAATTATCTTTTTGGGAAATATAGTAAAAAAAAAAAAATCTTTGGCCAATTCAACAATTAGGCAGTTCCTGCATGTACCCTAATCAGATATGTGGTCTGGTATGATTTAGGTGCAGTCCAGTGCAGGAGCTGGGGACAGACCTCAGGTAGAGAAGGCAGTTGGCGGGTGGTGGTGGACTGAGAAGGGAAGGCGTGGGGATTGGAAAAAACCAGTTAGATGAGTGGGGTACTAGGTAAATAGACACTATCTATTAGTGTCTATATCATGTGCTTCATTTCATAATCCTAAAAAAACCTATGAGATTTTAGCTTCAGTAAATAATACAACATCCAGTGATGCTGGGATTGAGGCTACTTAGAGCCCCTCCAAGTTCTGTGATTTTAGGAGTGAAAAGGAAGGCTCTTAGTTCATGATAGAGATGCAGTCATTTGGGAACAGCTTTCTAAATCATAAAAATACAAATCCATGATAGCCTATCAGTAAAAAGAAATAAATTATTGAGGTAAGTGTCTTAAAATAATAACAATGTGAAAAATTGGTCCACAGAAGAGGAAGCATATTTGGCTGAAAATGTCGGAAATGAAAGGCAAGCTCTGATGACTGATCATCATCCTGCCGAGAACATTTTTGTTTTAACAGCTTTTTGCCAACCAGATTTTTAAAAGAAAAAGAGCCTGAGTTTTAAGACTCAAAGGTCAAGTCACTTCCAATCTTGAGAGAGGAGAGGATTAGGTGGACAAGCTTTAAAGAGGGGAGGCTGGAGGACTATTTATAAATACCACCTTCTGGGTCAGCCAGGTCTTTTCTCATTTAAAAGCTCCCTGGTGATTTATATGCAGGATGAGCACAAAGGAATGCTTGTTACTAAGGGAGCCTCTGCTTGGAAGAGAGCTGTCCCTGGTAGCCGCTATTCGGAACTAGGCAGGCAAAGGAAGCACTCATACGTAAAAGTAAGAGCAGCTTAAAAATAAGCTTCAGAGCAAAAAGCAATAGTTTGTAAAGTATCAAGCCTCAGAAAGGTAACAAAGGAAAGAAACCAAGACAAACATTATGGAAGGATGAGAGACACTTGGCTCAACATGTGGTCTGGTATGATTTAGGTGCAGTCCAGAGCAGGAGCTGGGGACAGACCTGAGGTAGAGAAGGCAGTCGGGAGGTGGTGGTGGAGTAAGAAGGGAAGGTGTGGGGATTGGAAGAAATCAGTTAGATGAGTGGGGTACTAGGTAAATTTCCTCCAGAGATGTGAATGCAGGAACTGGGATAAAAAGATTTAAAATACTTTGTAACAATCATCTATAGAAGCATTTTGGAAGGAGTACACTGGCTCTTGGGAGCCTTAATTAGTTTTAAACGGAAATTGTCAGTATCAATTTTTATATATCAAGCAGAACACATTCACTGTACACGCCAGGACCTCACTGGCCAGTTGAGGGAGGAAGAAAGAATGAATGAGATTAGGGGAAGGGAAGAGAATAGAGAGAGGGAATGGGGAAGGCAAAGAGAGTAAAGAGGAAAGAAACACAGAACACACACAAACAGGGAAAGAGACTCAAGGGAGAAAGTTAAAGGAAAAAAAAAAAAGACACTGAGAAAAAGAGACAAATAGAAATGCCCACATAAACTCAGAACCAAGAGACAGGGTTAAGACAGAAGGGAACAAAAAGGAAGGGCCTCAGGAAGTTCAGAGATGAGATTCCACAGCTTTTCCTACCTTCATATTGTACTGTAGAGTTGTCTTGGTTAGTGGCTCTCATAGGATGGTTTGAAAATGATGGGTAGAGGAGACTGAACACTCCCACTATCAGCCCCTCTGAAAACGTTAATTGGCTGATTCATAGCTTCCTGGAACTTATCATACAAACTGTGGTTACCAGTGGGGAGAGGGAATAGGGAGGGGCAATATAGGGGTAGGGGAGGTAAGAGGTACAAGCTATTAGGTATAAAATAAGCTACAAGGATATATTGAACAACATGGTGAATGTAGCCAATATTTTATAATAACTATACATGGAGTATAACCTTTAAAAATTGTGAATCACTGTATTTATTGTATGCCTGTAACTTATATAATATTGTACAGCAACTAGGCTTCAAAAAACTCTGTGGTGCTTCCGAGAATGAAAGAGGGTGCTAACTGGCAGCGCTTAAATGAGTTGGTTCATGTGAAGTGCTTAGGACAGTCCCTGGGCATTTAGTAAGCCGTGTGTTAGCTATTATTATTATCATTATTAATTATCAGCTCCAGTCTGGCCTCCTGGCTTCCATTCTTGACTCCTCCTCCAACCCATTCTCCTCACAGAAGGAAGTGGTTTTTTAGGACTGCAAATTAGATGTCAATCCCATTTTTTCCTTTCCACTTAAAAAAAAAAATGGAGTCCTTTCCATGGTTTCCAAGGTCGCCAGTCACTATCCTCTGGCCACAGTGGGCTCCTTCCTCTGTCTCCGAGACAGTAGAGTCTCTTCTGCCTGGGTGATGCCCGTCCGAGAGCTTCTGCCCTTACTCTTTACACCCTCAGGTCCTGGCTTCAGTGGCACCTCCTCAGAGAGACTCTTGGGACCACTCAGCTTCCAGCAGTTTCTAAATCCAAATCTGCCTGACTCCCAAGTCAGGGCTCCGTCTGTGCCCCTAGGCCAACACCTGGCCACACCTTGGCCTCCCTTAAGCAGATTTGTGATATCTCCACTTCCCCTGAGAAAAGGCTAAATACCACTCCACCTTTGTGTATTAGCTTCCTGGTCAAAAACCTTCAGTGGATCCTCAGAGTGATCCAGGGCTCTCCATATATCTCAATGATCTCAAACTATCATTCACTCAATAAATGCTTACTGACAACCTACTAGGTGCCAAATATTGACATCAAAGTTGCATGTAAAAAAATTTAGGCAACATTGTTTCATAAAAAGGGACAAGTGGAGGGAAATAATATTTCTAAATTCATATATTATTAAAATTATGATCTTAAATATGTATGTAAAAATATTTTTTCATTGGAAAGATAAGAAATTGCCTTATACTCAGGATCACCTTATATTTGGGCATTATTCTGATAATTTTGTGGGTTTTCTTTACTTAAAACCAAAGAACTTTACTCATTTCCTTCAAGATAATTCATACTCAAGCTGGATAATTTGCAATGATATTGAGATAATTCTCTAATGATATTAACTCCCATTCTGACACCAATCTAAGGATGGAAGATATATAACATTTTGATTCATAGCAATTCACCAAGAAGGGAATTGGTTTACCAAGTATTATTCTAGTCTTTTTTTAAAAAATAAACTTTATTTATTTATTTATGGCTGCATTGGTTCTGTTGCTGCGCGTGGGCTTTCTCTAGTTGTGGAGAGCAGGGGCTACTCTTCATTGCGGTGCGCGGGCTTCTCACTGTGGTGGCTTCTCTTGTTGCAGAGCACGGGCTCTAGGCACGCGGGCTCAGTAGTTGTGGCTCACAGGCTCTAGAACGCAGGCTCAGTAGTTGTGGCATACGGGCTTAGTTGCTCCGTGTCATGTGGGATGTTCCCGGACCAGGGATTGAACCCGTGTCCCCTGCATTGGCAGGCAGATTCTTAACCACTGCACCACCAGGGAAGTCCCTGAATAAACTTTTAATTTTAGAATAGTTTTAGATTTACAGAACAGCTGTAAAATAGTAGAGTTCTCATGTAGCCCACACCAGTTCCCCTTATTATAAACATTTACATTTGTCACAACTGATGAACCGACACTGATACATTATCATTAATTAAAGTCTACAGTTTGTTCAGATTTCCTTGGTTTTAATGTAATGTCCTTTTTCTGTCCTAGGATCCCACATTACATTTAGTTGTCATGTCTCCTGAAGCTCTTCTTGGCTGTGAGAATTTCTCAGACTTCCCTTGTTTTTGATGACCTTGTTGAGGAGCACTTGTCAGGTATTTCCTGAGAGTCTCTCAATTGGGGTTTGTCTGATGTTTTTTCTCATGATTGTGGGTTTTGGGGAGGAAGATCACTGATGTAAAGTGCCATTTTCATCACATCGTGTCAAGGGCACATACTATCAACATGACATCACTGTTGATGTTGACCTCAATCGCTTGGCTGAGGCAGTGCTTGTCAGTCTTCTCCATTGTAAACAGTCTTTTCCCCTTCTTTCCATATTTTACTCTTAGAAGGTAGTTGCTGTACACAGCCTAAATTAAGGGGTGGGAGTTATACTCCACTTCCCCATGGTAAGAATAACTATATAAATTATTTGGAATTATGCAGTGGAGATTGGTCTTTTCTCCCATTTATTTTTAAATCCAATTATTTATTTATATCAGTCCAGTTGGTTTTATTATCAAATGACTGTGCTCTGATACCTAAATTTTTATCTGCAACATGGAAGTGTTTCAACACTAAGTGATCTATTTAAAAATATTTATTTAAGGTGTTCACCTATAAGTCTCAGGGATTCATTTGGATTGTGGGGGGAAGATAGAGACCACAATGTATATTAGTATACAGTCACAAGGAAAAGCTGACAGAGAAGAAAACAAAATTGGTTTGGAGCAGAACACCTGGATTAGGGTTCAATTCTACCACATAATAGCTGTGTGATCTTAGATAAGTCATTTATCCTGCCTGAGTTTTAGTTTGTCAACTACCGATAATACCAAAGCCTTAAGGTTATTGCAGGATTATATGAAATGCCTACAAAAATGGTTTATAAACTGTTAAACATGATACAAATGTAGGACATTATTATATCATAATTATTCAGGATTGGAAAAAGCAAAAAAAAAAAAAGGAAGTTCTTCTGAGCTATTTCAAATTCTCTAATAAAAGCACATTATCTTAAACACTGTATAATATTCAATAGGGAAAAATTAAAAGTTAGTGGTATTAGTTAATAGTTTTTGTGTTTCTTTTTGCGGTACGCGGGCCTCTCACTGTTGTGGCCTCACCCGTTGCAGAGCACAGGCTCCGGATGCGCAGGCTCAGCGGCCAATGGCTCACGGGCTCAGCCGCTCCGCGGCATGTGGGATCTTCCCAGACCGGGGCACGAACCCGCGTCCCCTGCATCGGCAGGTGGACTCTCAACCACTGCGCCACCAGGGAAGCCCTAGTTAATGTTTGATTTTGGTTTTACTCACTCAAAACCTTAGAATTCCTAGAATATCTGTTGCAGTGCTTTTTGTTGCTCATATATTAAACAGCATTTCTTTTCCCATCTTCATCTGTTTAAGAGAACAGGTAAGATCTAATTCTACTTTATACTTATAAATACGTATATACTAAAATATTAGATATACAGAGAGCAGAAATTGTATTTAGGGGTTTGAGTAGCTTAACCTGGAAAAAATAAAGGCAGGGATGGCTCCCTTAGTTTTAGCATTTCAAATAAAACCTAACTTTAATTCCTTCTGGTTTTCTACTTCACTCACATTTTACACTGATATGTATTAAATAAAAGTTAGGTAGATTTTTTTTTTTTTACATCTTTATTGGAGTATAATTGCTTTACAATGGTGTGTTAGTTTCTGTTTTATATCAAAGTGAATCAGTTATACATATACATATGTTCCCATATCTCTTCCCTCTTGGGTCTCCCTCCCACCCTCCCTATCCCACCCCTCCAGGCGGTCACAAAGCACCGAGCTGATCTCCCTGTGCTATGCGGCTGCTTCCCACTAGCTATCTACCTTACGTTTGGTAGTGTATATATGTCCATGCCTCTCTCTCACTTTGTCACCGCTTACCCTCCCCCCTCCCCATATCCTCAAGTCCATTCTCTAGTAGGTCTGTGTCTTTATTCCTGTCTTACCCCTAGGTTCTTCATGACATTATTTTTTTCTTAAATTCCGTACATATGTGTTAGCATACGGTATTTGTCTTTCTCTTTCTGACTTACTTCACTCTGTATGACAGACTCTGGGTCTATCCACCTCATTACAAATAGCTCAATTTCGTTTCTTTTTATGGCTGAGTAATATTCCATTGTATATATGTGCCACATCTTCTTTATCCATTCATCCGATGATGGACACCTAGGTTGTTTCCATCTCCTAGCTATTGTAAATAGAGCTGCAATGAACATTCTGGTACATGACTCTTTTTGAATTATGGTTCCTCAGGGTATATGCCCAGTAGTGGGATTGCTGGGTCGTATGGTAGTTCTATTTGTAGTTTTTTAAGGAACCTCCATACTGTTCTCCACAGTGGCTGTATCAATTTACATTCCCACCAACAGTGCAAGAGGGTTCCCTTTTCTCCACACCTTCTCCAGCATTTATTGTTTCTAGATTTTTTGATGATGGCCATTCTGACTGGTGTGAGATGATATCTCATTGTAGTTTTGATTTGCATTTCTCTAATGATTAATGATTTGGGCATTCTTTCATGTGTTTGTTGGCAGTCTGTATATCTTCTTTGGAGAAATGTCTGTTTAGGTCTTCTGCTCATTTTTGTATTGGGTTGTTTGTTTTTTTGTTATTGAGCTGCATGAGCTGCTTATAAATTTTGGAGATTAATCCTTTGTCAGTTGCTTCATTTGCAAATATTTTCTCCCATTCTGAGGGCTGTCGTTTGGTCTTGTTTATGGTTTCCTTTGCTGTGCAAAAGCTTTGAAGTTTCATTAGGTCCCATTTGTTTATTTTTGTTTTTATTTCCATTTCTCTAGGAGGTGGGTCAAAAAGGATCTTGCTGTGATTTATGTCATAGAGTGTTCTGCCTATGTTTTCCTCTAAGAGTTTGATAGTTTCTGGCCTTACATTTAGGTCTTTAATCCATTTTGAGCTTATTTTTGTGTATGGTGTTAGGGAGTGATCTAATCTCATACTTTTACATGTACCTGTCCAGTTTTCCCAGCACCACTTATTGAAGAGGCTGTCCTTTCTCCACTGTACATTCCTGCCTCCTTTATCAAAGATAAGGTGACCATATGTGCGTGGGTTTATCTCTGGGCTTTCTATCCTGTTCCATTGATCTATCTTTCTGTTTTTGTGCCAGTATCATACTGTCTTGATTACTGTAGCTTTGTAGTATAGTCTGAAGTCAGGGAGCCTGATTCCTAGAGCTCCGTTTTTCGTTCTCAAGATTGCTTTGGCTATTTGGGGTCTTTTGTGTTACCATACAAATTGTGAATTTTTTTGTTCTAGTTCTGTGAAAAATGCCAGTGGTAGTTTGATAGGGATTGCATTGAATCTGTAGATTGCTTTGGGTAGTAGAGTCATTTTCACAATGTTGATTCTTCCAATCCAAGAACATGGTATATCTCTCCATCTACCTGTATCATCTTTAATTTCTTTCATCAGTGTCTTATAATTTTCTGCATACAGGTCTTTTGTCTCCTTAGGTAGGTTTATTCCTAGATATTTTATTCTTTTTGTTGCAATGGTAAATGGGAGTATTTTCTTGATTTCACTTTCAGATTTTTCATCATTAGTGTATAGGAATGCCAGAGATTTCTGTGCATTAATTTTGTATCCTGCTACTTTACCAAATTCATTGATTAGCTCTAGTAGTTTTCTGATAGCATCTTTAGGATTCTCTATGTATAGTATCATGTCATCTGCAAACAGTGGCAGCTTTACTTCTTCTTTTCCGATTTGGATTCCTTTTATTTCCTTTTCTTCTCTGATTGCTGTGGCTAAAACTTCCAAAACTATGTTGAATAAGAGTGGTGAGAGTGGGCAGTCTTGTCTTATTCCTGATCTTAGTGGAAATGCTTTCAGTTTTTCACCATTGAGGACGATGTTGGCTGTGGGTCTGTCATATATGGCCTTTATTATGTTGAGGAAAGTTCCCTCTATGCCTACTTTCTGCAGGGTTTCTATCATAAATGGGTGTTGAATTTTGTCGAAAGCTTTCTCTGCATCTATTGAGATGATCATATGGTTTTTCTCCTTCAGTTTGTTAATATGGTGTATCACGTTGATTGATTTGCGTATATTGAAGAATCCTTGCATTCCTGGAATAAACCCCACTTGATCATGGTGTATGATCCGTTTAATGTGCTGTTGGATTCTGTTTGCTAGTATTTTGTTGAGGATTTTTGCATCTATATTCATCAGTGATATTGGCCTGTAGTTTTCTTTCTTCGTGACATCCTTGTCTGGTTTTGGTATCAGGGTGATGGTGGCCTCGTAGAACGGGTTTGGGAGTGTTCCTCCCTCTGCTATATTTTGGAAGAGTTTGAGAAGGACAGGTGTTAGCTCTTCTCTAAATGTTTGATAGAATTCGCCTGTGAAGCCATCTGGTCCTGGGCTTTTGTTTGTTGGAAGATTTTTAATCACAGTTTCAATTTTAGTGCTTGTGATGGGTCTGTTCATATTTTCTATTTCTTCCTGATTCAGTCTTGGCAGGTTGTGCATTTCTAAGAATTTGTCCATTTCTTCCAGGTTGTCCATTTTATTGGCATAGAGTTGCTTGTAGTAATCTCTCATGATCTTTTGTATTTCTGCAGTGTCAGTTGTTACTTCTCCTTTTTCATTTCTAATTCTATTGATTTGAGTCTTCTCCCTTTTTTTCTTGATGAGTCTGGCTAATGGTTTATCAATTTTGTTTATCTTCTCAAAGAACCAGCTTTTAGTTTTATTGATCTTTGCTATCGTTTCCTTCATTTCGTTTTCATTTATTTCTGATCTGATTTTTATGATTTCTTTCCTTCTGCTAACTTTGGGGTTTTTTTGTTCTTCAGGGAAGTCCCAGGGGATGCTCATTTTAAAAAGCAATTCTGGACTTCCCTGGTGGCACACTGGTTAAGAATTTGCCTGCCAATACAGGGGACACAGGTTCGAGCCCTGGTCCAGGAAGATCCCACATGCCGCAGAGCAACTAAGCCTGTTCACCACAACTGCTGAGCCTGCGCTCTAGAGCCTGCGAGCCACAACTACTGAGCCCACGTGCTACAACTACTGAAGCCTGGGTGCCTAGAGACTGTGTTCCCCAACAAAGACAAGCCACTTCAATGAGAAGCCTGTGCACCGCAACTAAGAGTAGCCTCTGTTCACCGCAACTAGAGAAAGCCTGCGCGCAGCAAGGAAGACCCAATGCAGCCAAAAATAAATAAATAAAAAAAAAGCAATTCTATGTGCAATAAAATTGAAGTTCCACTTGTCTAGCCTTTACAATCGAATGCACTGTGACTAGAGTTACGTTCCTAAAGTACGAGCTGGATCATATCATTACTTCCTCTTCATAAACCTTCAAAAGACTCACTTCAGAGAAAACTTCCTAACTTCTTAGCTTGGCATTTAAAATTCTTTACATTGTGGCACAAACATCTCTCTAGTCTCCCTTTCTGCTTCACAGCCCTTCCTATCCCTTCCTGTACCCCATTCTCATCTAGGCACAGTGAATATACTATGCCCCATGCAACTCTGTGCTCTCTGGTCAGCTTGGGCACTTGTTTGAAGTCTCTCAGGAGAGGAACCAGAAAGATCAAGAGAGTTGAGTGGCCTTTTGGGGACCTAATCAAGTGTTATGATCACCACAAGGCCACACCAGACAAGGTGATAAAAGGAGGTGGGAAGAAACCTTTCTTTAGCTTAGAGGACCCCTGTGGAGGTAACCATGACGGAGGAAAATGGGAGTAACAAAGACACAATAATTATCATTGGCAGAAGCTGGCTATAATTGCCCCAGATGTACCAATTGCAGAGCAAAGGCACCCATATCACCTCAAGAAAATCCCTCTAAAATACATCAAGTGTGACCAGTCTTTACTTCCATCGAGAGAAGGAAACACCCTTTGTCCTTTTCATATAATGCCGTAAATGTTGTAGAGCAAAACTTGTTCCCAAAAATGGCAGCTTCTCATCGTGTGATGGGACTAAGAGAAAGGCAACAAAGCAGAGCTGTTCAGTACCGTAACGAACATTACACAGTTGAGAGGCAGCAGCCCAGGATTTGGAAAGATGGTCAGACTCTGAAGCTGAAGCTTCTTCCACTGTTCCCGCTGCCTCCCCATGAAAGGGAATAGAGCAACGATAAAACAACTGTCTTAGTCTTCGTGCTCCTTCTTACCCTTTCCTCCAAAGATTAAAATTCACCCTTGTTTCTATTACAACTTAAAAAATTACCATGTTTTTTTCTTAATGAAATGAAAACAACTTATTTGTAAAAAGACCCAGAAAAACTCTTAAGTCTTCAGCACTTCTAGAAACACCAAACTGCTCAAGCCAATGGCAATGCTGGTTTCAGTCACTGGCGCCTATTCTAGGTGAAGCTGACTGCTCATGAAGTGATTCACAGGTAAAATACAGCTTTTAATTCTTTCAACCATTAGTAGTTCAGGTCTCCCTTAGTTTGCTCATTCTCCTATATCCTGAGTTTGCAGTCTTTGGATGATGCAGAGTTGAGGGTGACTATTAGGCTATGGAAGAGGAATATACATTTTTAACAATGGATGAAAAGAAATATTTTGTTTTCAAGGAAGAGAATGGGTCAAGAAGTGTTGAGTAAGGAGAAATAAAGATGCTAGTATAAAGTAAGCCATGGGGAAACACCAGAAGCATTCCCTTTGAAGTCAGAAGTAGGACAGAGATACCTTCTAGCACCACTATTATTTACTTTATTCTGGAGGTACTAGACAATACAATTATAAGAGAAAAGAATATGAAATATAAAAATTGGAAAAGAGAAAATAAAATTATCATTATTTGCAAGTGATATGATTATATATCTGGAAAACCCAAAAGAATCAAAAGAAAACCTACTGTAAATAATAAACAAATAAGGATGCTTGGCCCCAAATTAATACTATATTAACAAATAGCAGAAAATATAATGGAATGAAAAATCTCACAAGCAAAAGGAACAAAAAAGTTAAATACTTAGGAAGAAACATATCAAGAAAGTTGTAAGTTCTGCAAGAAAAAAAACCCTCTAAATGCAACTGAGAGGCACAAAAGAAATATTAAATAAATGGAAAGACCCTAATTTTGGATGGAAAAATTAATGTCATAAAGATTAATCTGTAAATTTAATGCAATCCAAATAAGTGTAACTATAGGATTTTTAAAAAACCAGGTAAACTGATTTTAAAATTCATATGGACAATATGAGAATCATCAGGAAAATCCTGAAAAGTAACAAGAAAAAGGTAACAAGAAATACATCCTTCCAGATATTAAAACTTATAAAGCTATAGTAATTAAAATAGTGTGTAGAGCTGAACGTGACTAGGCAGGTCAATGGAAGAGAACAGAAAATTGACCAATGGAAGAGAATAGAAAAAATCATACGGAATTTAGTATATATTAATAGAGACATTTAAAATCAGCGGCAAAAAAGATGGACTAGTGAATAAATAGTGTTAGGACAAAAGGGTGGCCATACAGAAAAATTAAATCTCTAACTCACTCCTTCCATTAAAATGTATTTCAGATAGATCAAAGTTAAAAAAGGAAGGAAGGAAGGAATAAAGGGAGGAAGGAAGGGGAAAAATACAGAGGGAAATGCGGGAATCTTTTTTATAATCTAGGAGTGGGAAAGGTCTAATATGATGAAAAATCCAGAAGGCTTTATAGGAATTCTCTTCCTTCTCTGACCAAACCTGCAAACTGCCAGAAACCTTCACTTCCTCTGTTATTGCTTTATTCCTCCCACTTAAAGCTTGTAGAGGCTCCCTATTTCATATATAATTTATTCCTCCACTTGATTTAAAAAAAAAACAGTCCAGCTTTTAAACTGCAAGAAAGTTTTAGTTTTCACTATATAACCTTTTATACTGTTCGAAAAAATTTTAATCTGTATATTACTTAAAAATAAAAGCACAAATAGCTTTGGTAGAAATCACTTCCTAATTATTAACCAAAGGACAGGCCTAATTTTTCATGCCCTAGGTCATTTGAATTTCTTTCTTTCTTTGGAAGCTTTTCTCTTTAGTGATGATTTGGACCTGGGTTCCTCACTACTCTAATATATAGTAACTTCTGCAGAAGGAGAGAATTCCAGTAGGATCTGTTGAATTTGATCAGATTAATCTTTGCAGCAGCTTCTGCCATGTCAACTCTGGTGTCACTAGTTTCACTTCACTAAAGGCAGTGTGTGCAGCTTCTTTAAACAGAGGGGCAGAATTACCAGGCCACATGTTTGTACCTCCTGGCGACAACAGACACTATAACCAGGCATCTCCGAACGAATCAAGATTTAAAAATGAGCTTCTACTTGCCAAATGGCCCTCCTCAATGCCTATTTTTGTCTTCTTCTGTCTGATTTTCTAGTACTTGCTCCCCATTACACTTCCCTTTATTCTGAACTCTCATAGGCTTTTAGCAGGTGTTTTGTGTACTAGTTACTGTTTCCCTAATTTGATTATGGGTTTCTTGAGGGCAGAAGTGTACCCACTCATTGAATTTATAGCAAAAACAGGGAAATCTTTGGCTGTGAGTTCCTGGCTTTTGTGTCACATCAACCAGTACCTTTGCAGTGTGCCAAAAGTAATTAGCAAAAATTTTATTTTGGAGGGGGGGTAATAGGGCTAAGAAGGATTAACAATGAAGAAATCGCTTACAAATTATTAGGTCTAGGGTACTCAACATAATGGTAGTCAATATTAGTTTTTTATAGGGTACATTTTCTTAGGAAGAATTTTTATTTTAGGATTATGCTTGAATTAAGGCAAAAAAGGGACTAATTTCTTAATTAGCATTTTATTTTTATTCTACTTTGTAAAGTACAATTTATCTCTTTTTCATGGCACTTATTAACAGGTATCTTAGAGTTACTGTACAGTTGGGGTTTTTTTATTTGTTTGTTTTTGCTGTGCCTTGTGGCATGCGGGATCTTAGTTACCACTCCCTGCAGTGGAAGTGCGGAGTTTTAACCACTGGACGGCCAGGAGGGTCCCTACTGTACTGTTCTTATTTACTTAGAACTTGGTTATCGTTTTCAGTCTTCCTTAAAAAATAATCAAATTCTAGAAATAATCTTTTCCTGCCATTGTAGTAACAATTTAGAATTATAAACTTTGGAAAATGTAATCTCTTAAAGATGCTACCAAAGTCAAAACAGGGGCACATTCCTAAACTATGCCAGAGAAAACAAGAAAGACCATTAGCTCTATTAGCTTGAAATGTGATCGAGTACAAAGGAATAACTTTTTTTTTACATCTTTATTGGAGTATAATTGCTTTACAATAAAGAATCATTTTTCTCTTTTTTTTTTTTTTTTGAGGTACACGGGCCTCTCACTGCTGTGGCCTCTCCCGTTGTGGCGCACAGGCTCCGGACGCGCAGGCTCAGCGGCCATGGCTCACAGGCCCAGCAGCTCCGCGGCATGTGGGATCCTCCCGGACCGGGGCATGAACCCGTGTCCCCTGCATCGGCAGGCGGACTCTCAACCACTGCGACACCAGGGAAGCCCAGGAATCATTTTTAAATGGGCAATTATTATTATAAATAAATAGCACAGTCTCCTTTATATTTTCATACTATTTTTAGAGATTGGATAGTTTGTAAAGATAAATATCTGTTTGCTGGTCATTTGAATGCACACATTTAACTAGAAAAAGGTACCACATCTAAGATCCTGTGAGATTCCTTAATATAAGAGGAGAGAGAGATTGAAAGGGAGAGAGAAGAGAGAGAGAGAGAAGAGGGAGAGAGGAGAGAGAGAAGAGAGGGAGAGAGAGAGAGAGGAGAGGTGGAGAGGGATGGGGAGAGAGGGAGAGAGAGGGAGAGAGGGAGAGAGAGGGAGAGAGAGAGAGAAGAGAGAAAGAGAAGAGAGAGAGAGAAAGAGAGAAGAGAGAAGGGGGGGAGAGATAGAGAGAGAGAGAGAAGGGGGAGGGGGAGAGGGGGAGAGAAAAAGAAAGAAAAACAGAGAGAGTGAGCCTGCTTTTTCATACAGCTGAATTTAATGTTAGCAATTTAAAACAGTTGTGTGAAAACGAAGGGTATTTTTTTTAATTAAAAAAAATTAAGTGGTTTAAAACGCTCTGCAGGAATTTACTGTTTTAAAGGTACCAAATAAGTTACCTTATAAATGGAGTAAATTTTCTGTAATATTAATGTTTAAAGCCCTAATTTGAGAGTTATAAGTGAATTTCTGTTTACTGTGATTTCTTCAGGCAGGGCACATCTATGGTAAGTCTTCACTGTGATAGGAAAGAATGTCAGTCATATTGGCTAACAACTTCTGAAGATTATACCCCACTTAGATATAATCATATTTCAGATCTGAACCACCTAAAAGCTAGAACTTAATTTGTCACACCACTGTAATATATCTTTCCCTACCACACAAGACCTGTCTCTTAAAAAAAGAATTCCTTTGATGTCTTCATAAAGTTACATTTTTTTCGTGTTTTTAAGCCAAAGAACCTGGAGTGCATCACTGTCACATCAATGACACCTTATAATTAGCATACACTTTCAATATGGCCTCAAGCAAGGGCCAAGACCAAATTATCTATATGGGAAACAACTTCCAGGGCAGCACTAACTTTATACAACCAAGAGAACCTGAAATTCTCTGCTATATTAGCGTTCGCTGGCAGAGGAGGCTGCTGTCAATTTGCTCCTGTCACATTATTTTCCTTTGTCTCAGACAGAAGCCACAGGGGAGGCTACAGGGTTTGCTTTTCACTTGAAACAACAGCAGAGATTATGGATTCCCTCCCCTGCCTAACTTGACTACTGGCTCCTCTCCTGGAAACAGGGTAAAACTGGGGACAACATACCAAACAGGACGAGCAATCTGCTATTCCATGAAACTTTTGGTTGGCCACTTGGGGAACATGGAAATATCTGTCAGAGGAAGGAAAATAAGGAAATTCTGTAGAGCTGGCTTTGACAAGAAGGTCCACTAGCTTCCTTGTTACCCTCTATGTTTCTTTGCTCCACTTCTCACTTCTTTTAATACACATTGCTGAGTCTGACTGTAAATACGATAGCTGAAAAGGAGCTGGTTCCACAACTGTCTTGCATGGTTATTCACCAAATGGACTCTCAGGGTAATCCTAGAACGTATGTTACCCAGGGAAAACAACAGTTGATGGCACTGTACCAATGTCCATTTCCTGGTTTTGATAATATACTGTGGCTATGTAAGCTGTTATCATTGAGGGTCACTGGGTGAAGGGTACAAGGAAACTCACTGATCTATTTTCACAACTTCTTGTGAGCTAAAATTATTTCAAAACGAAGTTTAAAGATAAAAAAACAGACACCCATATGTACATCCACACTACTGGTTTCTAAGACAGCATTTAAGACTCTAAGGCTGTGCTTTTCTTTATGGCCTTCAATATCCCATTGTTGTTTTACTTTACTTATGTTTAAACTTTATCAGTTAGTTTTTTTCCTTAGTGATAACAAAGTAAATGATATCCAGTAATATAACAAAGATTTCAATAGGGAAATAAGGCAAACAGAGGCCTTATTTCCAAATGAAGTTAAAGAGAAACTGTAGAAAGGGTCACAAGGAGGAGATTTCTTGTCCTCCTTTGTGGTTTATCTCTCATGCTGAGAATTATAGGTTTCGGGGTGGGGGAAAGATGCAGAAGAGTTAACCAGTTAACCAGCTGCTGAGTTAAACAGCTGGTGGTGGTTGGACCCAGGTAACTAGAAAAGTAATGGTACCTTATAAAAAAATTTAAGAGAAAAAAAGAATTTTATTTTCGAGAGGAGGGGAAAGAGTTGGTAACGGTATGGCAAAGGAGGATGCAACACGGAGGCCCCTCAAAAACCTCAAGGATGAAAAAGCATGTAGAACATGTAGGTGGTGGTAGCAGTGGGAAGTACACTAACGAATACTTCAAGCTACAATAATTAGTTATGGAACTAGCATAAAAATAGGCAGACCGATATACTAGAAAACATAGCCGTGACCCCAGCGTATATTAAAACTTCTATACTATACGCTATATTCCAAATCACTGAAGAAAAATGACTAATTATCTCACATTCTTTACTATAACACACTACAACTGGCCTCAAGAATTAGATATAAAGAAAATATAGGTGAATATTTATGTGACCTAAGGATGAAAAAGCCCTCTAAACAGACATGCAAAAGAAAAAAAATCATAAAAGGAGTAAAGAGTGTACAATTTGAAAAAAAACAGTTCAAGACCCGAGCGGTTTCAGCCAGAGAGGGAGAGTACTAGGGTTGGGGACAGAGATTAAAGCAGACTAGTTTATTCAAACTGTTTTAAGTTTTTACAAGAAGAATATATTTGTTTATTACTTGAGTTAATTTAATTTAAAAAGTATCTCAGAAAGTAAAACCATAGAACACCTGCTACCTCAAAATCATCATAAACAAAGTTAAGTCAAATGAAAAACTAGAAAATTATAATATGACAAGCAAAGGGACAAGGTCTTTACTATACAAGGAGCACTTATGTAAGAAAAAGACAAAATGGCTCAAAAGAACACTAGGCAAAACATGGGGGAAATGCGCGTTTTCACCTGTCAAACGGGCCCCCTGAGCCTGGCCCTCAGAGAAGGT
Organism: Delphinapterus leucas; assembly: GCF_059928025.1. NCBI lineage: Eukaryota > Metazoa > Chordata > Mammalia > Artiodactyla > Monodontidae > Delphinapterus > Delphinapterus leucas. Next base: position 8,355,071 of record NC_143136.1, on the reverse strand, counting down.
GAGGGAGAAAGAGCTGTCTCCCCGGGGTTTCCAAGGGAGGTGCCTCCCTGGGGGAGGATCAGGTTTCAGAGAGGCAAGCAGGCGGGAGGGGGGGCTCCAGGAAGAGCTCCTGGAGGGAAGAGACTGTTTTTAGGATGGAAAAGGGTTTTCTGACAGGGTGGTGTTGGGGAGGACTGGGTGGAGTGTAAGGCAAGAGGATGAGACTACCAGAAAGGACTGGTGCCTGGAGGAGCCTGCATTTTGGGAGGGTACAGGAAGTTTATGGAGTCACTGAGTCATTTATAGCCTATTCTCAAGGTTTCCGACTTTACAAAATTCTTTTGGTGCCAAAGTTGCCCAAGGGCTTTGTTTCTTTGGGCATTGACCTTTTTGACCTTCCTTTCCAGTCAGTCACCAAGTCCTGCTATTTTCTTCCATTAAAATGCAGTTTCATTTTTTTCCCCCCCTATCCAATCTGCATACTACTGCCAGACTGTTGTTTCTAAAGTATCACTTGGATCATGTCTCCTCCCTGCTCAAAAACCTTTCAGTGCTTTCTACTGTCACTGGATCAAGTATAGACACACACACTCACCCGCCACCCTGAGGTGTCTCCGGTTCACTTCAAAAACATCTGCTCCAGCCAAAGTGGTTCAATCACAGACCTGTCCCTATATGTGACACCACCCCCAAAACCTTTTTTGTGCTTTTCCTAAGCTGATTTCACACTCAAACACCCTTTCCTTTTTACTTCTCCATAGTCTAGCAACCTTTCACGTTCAGTTTCATTCCCTCATCAGTATACAATGTGGGTAAAGCACAGGCGTGGAAACTCACAGCCCTGGTTATAATCATGGCTCTGTCATTTACTGGTTTTGTGACCTTGGGCTTAGTTTCTTAAGGCTTAGTTTGCCTCAACTCCAAAATGTAATAAATACTTTTACGACTTTTGTGAAGATTCAGTAAGAACTGATGTACGTAAAACTAATACAGCGCCTGGAACAGGGTAGATTAGTAGTAGTGCCTGGAAACTCACTAGATTAGTATTCATTATTATTGTCCAAACACCCTCTCTTCTCTGAGTGTAAAGTTTTTCTTACTAGCTGGTAATAGCTTGTGAGCACTGCTGTTTTCTCTCTTATATTTAAACTTTTTATACTTCTTAACACTCAGTGTGCCAAGCCCTGTGTTAGGTGCTTTACAAACACAAAACCACATGAGTTAGGTACCACTCTATCACTTCACTTTCTGGATGGGAAAACTAAGTTTGGAGATATTAAAAACCTTACCTAGGGCTTCCCTGGTGGCGCAGTGGTTAAGAATCTGCCTGCCAATGCAGGGGACACGGGTTTGTGCCCCGGTCCGGGAAGATCCCACATGCCGCGGAGCGGCTAGGCCCGTGAGCCATGGTCGCTGAGCCTGCACGTCCGGAGCCTGTGCTCTGCAACGGGACAGGCCGCAACAGTGAGAGGCCCGCGTACCGCAAAAAAACCCACAAAAAACAAAAAACCCTTACCTAATATTAAACGGCTAGTAAAGAGTAGAAGGAAGATGCAGGTGATTCTTTGATTGGTCTATTTTTAAGATTGAAAATTGCCTAGGATTTTCATGAATGATGGCTGGGCAGTCCTAATGAGTCAGGTCTGGTCTTCCCTCACCTGGAGATTTCTCCCAGGGAGAACTGAGCACTGTCACTAGATCCGGCTTCAGCATCACTCTCCAAACAGCCAGAGCCTGGGCTTTCCTCCAGGGACCACCATGACCCTTTGACTTTCAGAAAGAAAGCATACTAGCAGCCCCATGTTTTGTTACAAGAAGAGAGGAAGATCATTTCCAGAGTCAGAAATCACGCCATAAGGCATCAAGAACAAAAACCAGGTTTCCATCAGCAAAAAGCACCCTTTCTGAGGAGAAAAGAAGAGAGGCTCTTAATAGAAAGAGCCAAGCCTTCTGAGTACAGAAGAGGCCAACTTCTCCCAAAGGTAACGTTTAAAAGAGTGTGAGTCTTAAGAGTCAGAAAGACAAAACCCTAAAGGGCAAGGGAAGGACAGACCTCACTATTAATTTATTCTTCACTCCGATGACAGTGCCAGTACATGCAATTAGAATTTCTTTTTTCTTTTTTGGTAAGAATTGAAGAAAGACAAAAATGAACCATTATATTAACTGATACTATAATTATGTTTACAAACTGATTTCCAGTGGAATCATTACACATTAGGCCTCTTTAGGAGCCTATAGTTTCCAGACTGTGAAAAAGCATTTCCTCTGAGTGAAACCTGCAAATTTTATCTCCCTAACTAAAGATAAAACTGTTTTGGCTGATAAAGGTTAAAGAACTCCTCTAAAACAACCAGACAAAAGAAACCAACAGCCATACAACAAAACAACAACAACAAAAAGCAGACTTCTCATGTCTCGGAGAGTTAACATACACTGAGCTAAGGCTCAGTGTATGTTAACTCCCTGAGTTGGGAGACTGGGATTGATGGACGACCAACAGGGGTTCTGAGGTTTCGCCCTTCATTCATCCACTTGTCAAATTCTGCTCAGAGGCTCTTTGCTTGTGGAAGGAGGGCAAAGAACTTTTTTCTCTACAATGCTTTTTGTTATTCTCTCCTGTAGGTCAAAAGAGAATTATGAGGACTGTTCAAATATCGTTAAGATGGCAATATTTCCCAAATTCAACTTGATCACTATCAAAATCCCAGCTGGCTTTTTTTGCAGAAATCGAAAGACTGATTCTAAAATTCATATGGACATCAAGGGACTCAGAGTAGCCAAACAATCTTGAGAAAGAAAACAAAGTTGGACAAATCACACCTCCTGATTTCAAAACTTGCTACAAAGCTACAGTAATCAAGATGGTGTGGTACTGGCATAAGGATAGACATATATATCAATGGACTAGAACTGAGAGTCCATAAATAAACCTCACATTTATGGTCAAATGATTTTCAACAAGGGTGCCAAGACAATTCAATGGGAGAAAGAATAGTCTTTTCAACAGATGGTGTTGGGATAATGGGCTATCTACATGCAAAAAAAATAATAAAGTTTGACCCCCAACTCTCACACCATACATAAAAATTAACTCAAAGTGGATCATAGGTCCAAATGTAAGAGTTAAAATTATAAAACTCTTAGAAAAAATATAGGAGTAACTCTTTGTGACCTTGGGCTAGTTAAAGCCTTCTTAGATATGACAGACTAGAAAAACACAAGTGACAAAAGAAAAAATAAACTGAACTTCATCAAAGTTAAAAACTCTTATGCTTCAAAGGAAACCATTAAGAAAATGCAAAAACAAGGGACTTCCCTGGTGGTCCAGTGGTAAAGAATCCACCTTCCAATGCAGGGGACGTGGGTTCGATCCCCTGTCAGGGAACTAAGATCCCACGTGCTGCAGGGCAACTAAGCCCGTGTGCCACAACTACTGAGCTCGTGCGTCTCAACTAGAGAGCCTGCATGCTGCAAACTACAGAGCCCATGCGCTCTGGAACCCATGCGCCACAATTAGAGAGGAGCCCACGGGCCCCAACGAAGAGCCCACATGCCGCAAGGAAAGATCCTGCATGCCTCAACAAAGATCCCGTGTGCCGCAACTAAGATCCATCGCAGCCAAAAATAAAAACAAATAAATAATTAATAAGTATTAAAAAAAAAAAGAAAACGGAAAAACAACCCAAAGAGTGGGAGAAAATATTTGCAAATCATAAATCTGATAAGGGAATTGTATCCAGAATTTATAAAGAACTCTTACAACTCAATAATAAGACAAATAACCCAATTAAAAAATGGACAAGAATCAGAACAGACATTTCTCCAAAGAAAATATACAAATATGGAGAAAAGGGAACCTTCTTGCACTGTTGGTGGGAATGTAAATTGATACAGCCACTATGGAGAACAGTATGGAGGTTCCTTAAAAAAACTAAAAATAGAACTACCATATGACCCAGCAATCCCACTACTGGGCATATACCCAGAGAAAACCATAATTCAAAAAGACACATGCACCCCAAATGTTCACTGCAGCACAATTTACAATAGCCAGGTCATGGAAGCAACCTAAATGCCCATCGACAGACAAATGGATAAAGAAGATGTGGTACATATGTACAATGGAATATTACTCAGCCATAAAAGGGAACGAAATTGGGTCATTTGTAGAGACGTGGATGGATCTAGAGACTGTCGTACAGAGTAAAGTAAGTCAGAAGGAGAAAAACAAATATCGTATATTAACACATATATGTGGAACCTAGAAAAATGGTGCAGATGAACTGGTTTGCAGGGCAGAAATAGAGACACAGATGTAGAGAACAAACGTATGGACACCACGGGGGGAAAGTGGCGGGGTGGGGGTGGTGGGATGAATTGGGAGGTTGCGATTGACATATATACACTAATATGTATAAAATAGATAACTAATATGAACCTGCTGTATAAAAAAATAAATAAAATAAAATTTTTAAAAAAAGGGGCTTCCCTGGTGGTGCAGTGGTTGAGAATCCGCCTGACAATGCAGGGTTCGATCCCTGGTCCGGGAAGATTCCACATGCCATGGAGCAACTAAGCCCGTGTGCCACAACTACTGAGCCTGTGCTCTAGAGCCTGCGAGCCACAATTACTGAAGCCTGCATGCCTAGAGCCTGTGCTCCACAACAAGAGAAGCCACCGCAATGAGAAGCCCGCACACCGCAATGAAGGGTAGCCCCCGTGCGCCGCAAGCAGAGAAAGCCCGCGCGCAGCAACAAAGACCCAACGCAGCCAAAAATAAATGAGTAACAACAAAAAAAATTTATTAAAAAAAGAAATTCAAAAAAAAAAGAAAATATACAAATAGCCAAAAGCACATGAAAAGATGTTCAACATCATTAGTCATCAGGGAAATGCATATTAAAACCACAACGAGATACTACTTTATACCCTCTAGGAAAGTATTCTCAGGAAGACATAGTGTGGATGATGATGTAGAGAAGTTGGAACCCTCATATACTGCTGTTGGAAATGTAAAATGGTGCAGCCACTTTGGAAGAGTCTGGCAGTTTCTCAGAAGGTTAAACAGAGTTACCATACGGCCCAGCTATTCCACTCCTAGGTATATGCCTAAGAGAAATGAAAACATATGTTCACACAACAACTTGTACATGAATGTTCATAGCAGCATTACTCATAATAACCAAAAAAAGTGAAGACAACCCAAATGTTCATCAACTGATGAATGGATAAACAAAATGTAGTATAACCACACAATGGACTACTATTTGGAATTAAAATGGAATTAAGTACTGATACATGCTACAACATGGATGAACCTTGAAAACAATATCTTAAGTGAAAGAAGCTAGACACAAAAGACTAAATATTCTTTGGTCCCACTTACATGAAATATCCAGAATAGTCAAATCTATAGAGACAGAAGGTAGACTAATGGTTTCCTAGAGCTGGGGTGGGAGGGTAGAGGAAATGGGGGATGCCTGCTAACGGGTACAGGGGTTTCTTTCAGGGTGATGAAATGTTCCAAAAGTGATTGTGTTGATGGTTGCACAACACTGTGAATACACTAAAAACCACTGAATTGTACATTTTAAATGCGTGAATTGTATCTTAATAAAGCTATTAAATACGTACTTTAAAAAGAACTATAGAGATATCAGAAAAAGCCTTCAAAATTAATGAAAGGGTCATAAAATGTTTCAAAAAGCAAAAATCCAGAAAAGAATCAGAGAGACACTTGGTAAGTATGTGGAAAAGGAATCTGTAGGACTAGAAAGGATCTAGCAGAAAGTTAAAATATTCTTGGTCTGGATCTATTCTGAAAAACAAAAAAACACATGGCAGGAGGGATAAATTGGGAGTTTGGGATTAACATATACACACTACTATATATAAAAGAGATAAACAACAAGGACCTATTGTATAGCACAGGGAACTATATTCAACATCTTGTAATAACCTATAATAGAAAAGAATCTGAAAAAGAATATATACACCTGAAACTAACACAACTTTGTAAATCAACTATACTTCAATAAAAACACCAAAACATATTATATATCAATTCTATCTCAATAAACTTAGAAAAAAATTTAAAAAACACGAGCGGGAGAGTCTAACACAACCTGTTCTACCTTTTTTTTGAAGTTTTATTTTATAAATGACAAAAAAGGGTTGGTTTGCATATGAACTCTTTAGATATAGGAAAAGCTTAGTAGTAATTTCTCATGCCAAATCCACCTTCCACCCTAATGTTTTCTGAACCATTACTTTAATAATAATAAAAAAATACAGAATTAGGCTATCAAATCTACTAAGGCCATCAATGAAATCCATCATTCATTTGCGTAGTACCTTAAAGTTCATAAATCACTTTTATACCTATTATCTCAGCTGACCCTCTTGAAGCAGGTATCACACCCATTTTAAAGATGAAGAAACAGCCTCAGAGACATTAACAGGCACTTAAAGCCTTACAGCTAGTGAGAAGCATAGACAGATTAGAACCCAGGTCTTGCTCTACTAAGCCACCTTCTAAGTTTATAAAGAAATTGCTCTGGGCTTCCCTGGTGGTGCAGTGGTTGAGAGTCCACCTGCCGATGCAGGGGACACGGGTTCGTGCCCCGGTCCAGGAAGATCCCACATGCCACGGAGTGGCTGGGCCCGTGAGCCATGGCCGCTGAGTCTGCGCGTCCGGAGCCTGTGCTCTGCAACGGGAAAGGCCACAACAGTGAAAGGCCAGCGTACCGCAAAAAAAAAAAAAAAAAAAAAATTGCTCTTTTGTATAGAATATTCCTTTAGTAATATTCCTTTAGTAAATACACTTTTTTTCTTGTTGAATTTTCTCTTATAGTGTTAGGAACTAATTTGAAATAGCAATTTGGTACATATTGAAACATAGTTCAATATGTAGTATAACATATATTTATTCTACACTAATCTCAATCATATATTTCGTTTTTAAAAAATAAAAAAACAAGTACTCGGGAAGTCCCCTGGCGGTCCAGTGGTTAGGACTCAGTGCTTTCACTGCCTTGGCCCCAGGTTCAACCCTGGTTGGGGAACTAATATCCTATAAGCCTCATGGCATGACCAAAAAACCCAAAAAAACCAATTACTCAGGATGAACAAATTCTAAGCTGAATACTACAGTGTTTCTGACTAATAGCTAAGAAGTCAAAATAATGCTTTTGTGCAATAATTTTGCTAGGCATCCAAACATCAAACATGTGTCTCATCTATTTAATTTACCTTATATACTAACATCAGTGGCCAGGGAAATATTCTTTTCTTAATTTGTGTTTTCATATCTTATTTAAGAGTTAAGGTACTATAATGACACATAGTGCAGTATATGCACATCCTCCAAAACACAATGCCATTCTGAACATAAATAAATGTGGTCTAAAATTCGAATCCCCAAATTTTGATGTAATTTTAGATAGAAGTTTTCCTAATTATTTCCTCTTTATTTTCCCTCCAGAATGTCCAGAATAGTCATCTACTATACAGTTGTTAAACAGTTACTGGTGTGAAGTAATGATCAACTTACAATTGGTTAAAAAAAAAAAAAAAAGTTAACCCACATTTGAACGACCAAAGGGTTTTGGATTATAACATGGCTGACTGGACATTTCATGTGCCTAACATTTACTGAACATTTATGAGTGTTAGGCTCAGGGCTAGGATATACTATGATTAATAAGACATGACTCTGTACATGCTCTCTGGAGTTCTCCTCCAGGTAGGGAAAACCACCAGGTAAAAGAATAATTACAATGCAATGTGAGAAGTACTATCTATAATGGAGGCTTGTACAAAGTATCGTCTTTGGCTTGCTTGTGATCAGGTCTTGCGAGATAAGATAAGTATCAGTGTCTAAAACATGCCTCCAAAGCTGAATATCCACTCACTAACTTGTATCATCTTTCAATACTGTGCCATACCCAGGTGTCGCCTCTCTTCCTGATTTGCATAACCAGGCAAGATAGCCAAGGTCGATAGCACTCCTGTCTCAGGTTAGGCACAAACTCAGATCAAACACTACTCAAAGGAACACACATCCCCTCATGACCTTAGTCAGTAGGTACAGCTCCTGAAGTCTTTAGGTTGTGAAGTGTTGTGGAATCTTTCTCCTCAGAAGAACTGCTAAGTTTAAAAGCTCTGTTAGTCAGAACTACAAATCTGTGAATAAAACATTAAGCCTATTTCTCTGAAATTAAAAACTGTACATTTCTGAACCTTTTATATATAGATTCTGGTAGAGAAAAGGTTAAATGAAGTAAAAAAGATGACAAGCAGAACTCTTCCCCTGCAGAGTCAGCTACTGTGCATCTTTTAAAAGGTTCCCCAACTGTAGAATGTATCTCCTTTCTTCTGATCGTAAAGAGACCAGTAGCAAAATTATTCCTTTCCCATACAATGCAACTGGACTGGGTCAGGAATAGAACAGCCAAGAGGAAAAGGCAGATCATTTTTTTTTGAAGCTGGAGGACTGGTATTTATTTCCAAGTTCAGGAAAAAAGAGGTACTTGACTCTCTTTAATTACAACATAGCCTGGCCAACTATACACCACTGATGTTTTCAAGATGTTGCTCAAAGGATATTCCAGCTCTTCATATCAAAATGTACACATTAATGCAGAGGAAACTCAAACTGTAATAGATATTAGTTGTCTTGAAGCACAATTCCAACTAAACCAAAAACGATTTGAAGAGGAAGTTCAGAAATATAATGCCCTCCAATAGGACACATAGGTTGCGAGACAAACATCATTAAGGATTCCCTAGGCTACAGCATCTTCTGGGATGGTAAAGTCAAGTTCTATGTGTTATGTTTAAGTGCTCAGAAAAATGCTGGTACTCAATTGATGACAGTTGCAAAAGCCTCTGGGAAGGTCTGATCTGACCTCACCGCAGTTCTGACATCTCCATTTAAACATCTTCCCTTCTGTGGACAAGGAAAGCTTCCAAGCACTAAAGGTTTCCAAGAGTTAAACAGTCAGTCTCTCAAAAGACTCTAGTCAGTATATAAACGTATCTTTTAAGTAAAAATCCAGTCATCCTGGGTCAAGATTCACTTTAAACAATATAAAAGCCTATGTAAATGATATTTAATGATATGAGAAAATATTTGTAATATACTGATGTGTGAAAAAGGATAAACATTTTTTTTAAATGAGGAGGTTTACAAAATACATATAATGTGATCACATTTGTTACAAAGTATATATACACATATGAGGATTTTTTACCAAAAGAATTCATGGCTATTATAGAAAGTCTGGAAAATAGAGGACAAAAAAACAATAGCTGTAATCCTATAAACCAGAGGTTACCATTTAGTATTTTAGTGTTTATATTTCCAATTTTTTCTATGTGTATATATATGTCCTCCCAATAAATATAAAAAACATAGTCTTTTACTTAGTCATTAGTTTTGCACTGATTTACATATAATGCTATTCTAGGAAACTAGGGCAAATTTTAAGATTCATGCACTAGAGTGGTTCTTAACCATGGCTGCGTATTAGAATTGCCTGGGGAACGTTTAAAATTCCCAATTTCTGGACCACCCCCCAGACCAATTAAACTAGCATCTTTGAAGATGGTACCTAGGCATCAGTATTTTTCAAAGTTCCCCAGGTGATTCCACTGAACAGCCAGGGTTGAGAACCACTACTTGCCAGCTTTCCCCCTTCTGAGTAAAATATGATTTACAGCAGTAAATCTTAAACTTTCATGTGCATACAAATCATGTGGGGATCTTGTCAAAATATAGATTCTGGTTCAGGATAGGACCTGAGATTCTGCACTGGCTCAGGGACCATACTCTGAGTAGCTGTAGGGTTCTGGGAAAGAAAACTCTTTTAAAGAATGGAAAGAAAAAATTATAGCCACTGAAGCCCATATTCTATGCCACCAGACAGGGAGGGGTAATCTACAGCGGATGAACAAAGAATTGACATGAGGAGAAAAAGATGTTTCTAGGAAATAAGATTTTAGGGGACTGAAAGAAAGTTTGGAATAACTACATTTTTCAGGGGAAAACAGTCGTTGGAGCTTATATAGTTTGTGTGCACAAAGGAGGGCAAGCAAGCTTAGAAGACAAGAGAGGTGGGCAGTATGAGAAAAAAAAATCAAATGTGTAAAAAATTGTTATGGAAAAAATAAAATCTTTGGCTGCCGTGCTGGAAATGGATAGAGAAACACCACAAGAGGACCTGCAGAATATTTCATTGTCAAAAACATGTTTGGGAACCAGTACAGCTAATAAACTGAAGTTGGTGTAGATCAATAATCATCCTCCATCATCTCCCTCCGGGACATAAGAGACCCCAGGAGCGTAAGTCTCCCCTGGCAGTGCTTTAGGAACCAACAACAAACAGTGGACTATTTGCCCAAATGCTTCTCTTTGTGTGCAGAAAGAACATGGGAAGCTCAAACATGGGGTCTCTTTGCAGCTTCTTGGCAATACTCTTCTTCGAATTTCTAAACTTCACTAGAGATGTAACAAAAAGGCGGCGGAGGGATTTTTTTTTCCCTGAGGGCTTTCCCATGGAAATTAGAAATGTTTAGCATATTTTTTAGAATGACAAAGTATTTAATATAAAAGTATTCATAAGTCACCATCAGACTGTTATTCCTTCAAAATAATTTCTAAAACCAATAAAATAGGAAAACTTTCATATAAAATTATCTGGGGCATTATATGAATCAGCTGGTACACTTTATCAGACATTATCAAATGGGCCATATCTGAGAAAACCTCTGTTTAAATAAACAGAAGAAACTAAAGGGGAAGACTTTACCAAGAAATGAAAGAATTCTGATGCCAGATGATTCATGTTACACATCTCTTGGATGTAAGAATCTTTGGCAGAATCACGCACAACCATAATAGTCCCACTGATCCTTATATTCAGCACTTATTTACTGTATAATGGTGATAGTTAACATGTGTTGAGTGCCAGATACTGGCTAAGTGCTTTATCCACAACTAAATTAATCCTCACAACCCTATGAAATAGGTATTATTATTATAGCCCTTGTATGGATGAGGTATCTGTGGTTTAGGGATGGCAAGTACCATGCTTAAAGGTCACAAAACCAATAAGTCATAAAGTTGGTTTTTGAGTACCTGATTTCAACAACCATTCTCTTAACATTTATATGACATAAACAGGCCTCCTGCATGCCCAGTCTGTACCAGGGAGAAACTACACTCAAGACTGGGGGACAGAAGAAGAGTAAGTCATGATCCCTAAGCTTGTGGTACAGGACAAGCAGTTCTTCCAGGACACGAGGCTAGAAAGGCACTTCAAACACTGCAGAATACAGGATGCCTTCTGGTGTGGAACGCCAGCTCAGATAATGCTGTTAGTGTATTCCACAGGTCAGAACTCATTTACTTTTGGGGGTCCCTGATTCTTGATCTTTTACATATCCTTGATGGATAGATGACATATTTGCAGATGATAGGCTCTGTGCCTAGAGACACAATTTTTTTTTAGCTTAGGCAAGCTTTCCAGAAATTACTGAACCACCCTAACTATATAAAATCAATAAAGGCACAAGAATGTCCAGATAACAGATCTAGTACTAGTTGAGGGGTTGGTCTCTTCTACATTCAAATGATAAGGGGTATTGCTGGACAATCCAGTCCAGTCAGGATTGGGGGAAATCAGTTTCAGATTGAGGTTCTTGTCTCTCTTCTGAGTTTCTATAAAATCTCCAAAGGCTAAGGGAAACCCCACTGATTATAGTAGCCTAACAATGCTGTAAAGGTCAAATAATTCTTAATCTATGATTCATTACCAGTGCAGACAGATAAAGAAAGTCCTAACTCTTGCCTTTCTCAGAGCTAGCTTCCTAGCAGTCTTGTTCAACTTGATAACTGCAGACACAAGGCCAGGGAAAAGGTGAATATTTCCAGCCTTATCTGGCATCTGGCTACATTAATCGCTTAAAGCTGGTCTTTCAAAGAAAGAGGAGGCAGGGTAAAAGAATTAATATCTGAGTACCCACATTCAATGCACATGCTAAGCACTGTCCTAAGAGCCCCTCTCTTTTCTATTTTTCAATCTTATCTCACTTAATAATGACACTCACATGAAACACTACTGCTGCTCTCAGAAGTTAAACACCTTTCTCAGGAACTCACAGCTAGTAAACATAGCTCACAATCAGGCAGAGGCCTGTCCACACTACATACTCTTGGAAAGAAGTGGCTTCAGGCAGCTGCAAGGTGCTGGGTATCTTTGTGAGGACAGGCCTCCAGTGCTAGAAGAGCTGAGGAAACTGATGAGAGGATGAGAAAGGCAGGCAGATCCCCAAATATTCCACAGAAATTGTCCTTTTGCCCCTCCTAACAATGTTCTCTTGGGATATGGTTAGTAGAGAATAAGGACTACGTATTGAGTTACTGATGCTGTACAGTTGTCCCTCAGTGTCTGCGGGGGGTTGGTTCTAGGACCCCTGTCATACTATAATCTGTGGATGCTCAAGACCCTTATTTATAAAATGGCATAGTATTTGCATACAACCTATGCACATCCTCCCGCATACTTTAAATCATCTCTAGAATATTTATAATACCTAATACAATGTAAACGCTATGTAAATAGTTACTGGCATGGCAAATTCAAGTTTTGCTTTTTGGAACTTTCTGGAATTTTTTTTCCTGAATATTTTTGATATGCAGTTGAACCCCAGGATGTGGAACCCACGAATATGGAGGGCTGAATTTACTGATCCACAATGGAAACAAAACTCTGTTTATGATAATAAAACTTCCCTGTTATAAGTTGCATTCAATTAATTAAATATTTCAAATTAATGATCTCCTTGAAATGCAGCTATGTGTTCAAATACTAAAAAGTACACCTCTTGCTTTTCTATTCCCTGAATGATGCCATGAATTCCTTATTTGAAAGGGATTCAAGACCTTACAATTTGCTTTTAAGTACTGAAAATTTGCAGTGTTATAGGCAATCTGAAATTACCTTAATTGACATAGAAGTCTTGTTTACTACAAAGTTTTTGATATAAAGACTTCTTATCCTGTTCAGCTAATCTTCTGAGAACATGCAAAAGGAAATGAGAAAATCTCAGGCAGGGAAAGCATCTGGCAGTATGGTTCACATTGTAACACAGAGAAATACTTTCATTTAAAGAGCAGGGGTTAGTATTTGAAATCAATCCTTGCCAACTGTAGAATTGCTCCTAAAACCTAGTTCAGATAAGCAGGTTGACATTTTTTCTGCAAACATTCAGAGTAACTTTTATATTTTTTGGCAAGATCAAAACTAATATTTCTCATAAATTCACACAGGTGATTTACTAGTACATACTTGCCTCACTAGAGAGCCAAAGGAACAATGCTCTGAGAGTGATGACAAAAAGTTTATTTTACATGGAGGGTAACATTTCTAGAGTACTCTTTACTTTCTCACTAAATCATTTCCCTTCAACTCTCCAAAGAGAGCTGCCACTATCATTTTTCCCCTCCTATACTATAATCACGCTAACCATCTCATCCACATATTTATTCCCCAAACATGCACTGAATTCTACTGTGTATCAGGCACACGTTGTACTGGGGATTCTACAGATGTGTTACTGAAAATATGGTCCACAGACTGGTGCTGGTTTGTGAAGGCATTGGTTACCAGTTTGCAACAACTATTTATTTATTTATTTTAAATTAAATTTTATTTTTTAACATCTTTATTGGAGTATAATTGCTTTACAATGGTGTGTTAGTTTCTGCTGTATAACAAAGTGAGTCAGCTATACGTATACATATATCCCCATAACCCCTCCTTCTTGCGTTTCCCTCCCACCCCTCTAGGTGGTCACAAAGCACTGAGCTGATCTTCCTGTGCTATGAGGCTGCTTCCCACTAGCTATCTATTTTACATTTGGTAGTGCATATATGTGACAAGTATTTAAAAATTTTAATAGCAATTTAGCAGAGTAATTTGAATGTTGATTCTAATAATAAAATTTTTGACTTTTATTTTCTATGTCATTTTTCTAATAATTCATTTTAGTTATTTTATAAAAATATCAGTCTGTAAAGGATTAGAAGTAAAAACCTGGTTTGCTACCAGTAATAGTTTAAGAAGCATTGTTCTAGAGGACAGAAAGACCTCTGCTCTTGCTTGACATGGGCACGGTTAATCCTATGTGACTGTCCAAAAAAAAAAAAATCCTTCCATCCTCAGACACACACATTTCTGAGGAACATATAAGTTCAGGCTTTGTAAATAGGTTTGGGAATACTGATTTTTAAAAAAGGTTGTAAGTTAATAATATGTTAAAAGAAGAATGGAGAAGGGTGAGATAGGAAGGTAGGTCAAGTAGAAAGGACAATTTAATAAAGAACAGGAAATCAACAGGCAACCAGGAGGGTAGCAGGTATAATGAACAGCTATAAGTCTGGAGTGAAGAAGTTAAGAGGGTAACTCAAGGTTTACTGGAGGGAGGAAGACACCAAGTCTAGTCTCTGCCATCCTTTGCATTCTCCAGTCACCTCCTACCCTAGCTCCTAGGCACAGCCTATCCTCCAGCCATCCCTAATTGCTCTACTTCCCAAAGACAGTATCTTCTTTTGCTTGAGTATTTAGCAGGCCGCTGCTCCGCTCCCACCAGAATGGGCATTCCACCCTCCAGTACTCTCCTTAAGGACCCAGTGCTATGTCAACCTCTCTGATTACGTTCCCTGGTACACCCTGAGGCAAAGTTTTGAATCCTCCTCAGTGCACCTGTACACTTGTTTATACTTGCGTCACAGTACTTATCAGAACGTACCATGCATATAAGTCTGCAAGTCAAATTCCATTGGTACTATATTATTTATCCTTCTCTTCTCAGTGCTCAGCACATAATTGCCTCTCAAATATGTGTTGAACCACACTGAGCATCAGAGAGCGAGTCAGAGGGGCTGATTAGAATTCTCATTCAGGCTGAGCAACCAGAAATCAAGGCTCACTGAAGAGTGTCTAGAAGCCAAACAAGGAGAGCTGCTCATTCAGGGTTCAGCAGGCTATGGAAAGGCCAGATTAGAGATGGAGCTCAGCGAAAACCAAAAAGCAACAAACCAAAAAACCCCCATTCTCCTTAAGGAGAACAGTTAAGTCAGGAAGCTAAATTGCAGGTAAAAACACATTCGAGTTTAAAAGCCCATTCTGAAGTTGGATTCACGACTTGGCAGAGTACCTGTAAATTATACATGGGCATGTGGCTCATTACCTGTAGTCTGAGGAGTTTCAAGGTGGCTAGAATTTTCAGGCAGAATGGCTGACTAAGCACAAATGACATATGCTAATGTCTACTATGGCAGACCTGAGTAATAGGAGGCAAAGCTCCAATACCAAGGTCACAGGCATGAAGAAAAACTTCCCCCTCTCATTCCTCTGGGGTGGAAGCAGCTGCAATGACCAGCAGTAAACAAAGGGAGTTTCTGTTTAGTGGTATCCCGAACATTTTCATCATAGGAATGCCTTCCTTGGCTCTGCTTACCTAGTTTTTGGTTGTGTTTTTTTCTTTTTGCTCTTGTTCGCTGTCCTTTAACACTCTGCCTTTATGATCTCTCCCCTCTCAAACTCTCTCTTCCTTGTTCACTCTCTGAACTCACTTCCTTCTCCTACTCCCACTTTCATTAATTCTTAAATATCAAAGCCCTCCTCTTAGGCTCCTCCTGCACTAGCATTGGTTATACAGAGCATCCTATTTTTTAGTATATTTTAAGAACCAGTTCTAATTGATGGGCAGTTAAACATCTTTCTTTGACCAATAAGTTCCCAGTGATTTTTCCCTGTGGTACTTTTCCTATTTATGGGGACAAGGTGAGAAAATATAAACGGATCCCTGAGAAACCTGGTTTCAGTATCCTTGACACATAATATGCAGCACTGTAGTCAGTGGTGATATGCCTGTGAAATGATACTCTGGCCCTGGCAGAGGTACTATGCTTGGAAAGCATACAATCAAAATTCAAACTGGTCTGGGAACCAGTGGAGGCAAGAAATTTAGTAATGAGAAAAAGATCGCTATTTGAAACATAACACAGTCCTCTCACTAGCAAAGTCAAACAGTGAAACAAACCTTTCTTTTTCTAGTAGGTCTATTATTCTACTGATATATGTGCAGTTATGTGCCTGAAACTGCTCAGAAACAAACTAGAATAGACATAACCAAAGAGGTTCATAGAGACTCCCTTTGCATTTTTATTTGCTTCCCAGAACCACCTGATCGAAGAAGAGATAACAAAAGGCACTTTCCTGAGGTGCATTCCCAAAAGGATCAGCAACTGTTTCTTATACATTATTCAGAGGAATGGGGATATTGCCTTAAATCCTATCGAAATCCACATTCGGAGATCCTGAATTTTACCTAGCTTTAAAAATGCTACAGTACTGAGAAATCAACTTCCTCAAATTACAACCATCTTTAAAAAAAAAAAAAAAGCAAAGCCAAAGATGATTTTGGCTTTCAAATGGGACATACGTGTCATGTAGGGGGCTTTTTTTTTTTTTTTTTTTTTGGCGGTACACGGGCCTCTCACTGTTGTGGCCTCTCCCATTGCGGAGCACAGGCTACGGACGCGCAGGCTCAGCAGCCATGGCTCACAGGCCTAGCCGCTCCGCGGCATGTGGGATCTTCCCGGACTGGGGCACGAACCCGTGTCCCCTGCATCGGCAGGCGGATTCTCAACCACTGCGCCACCAGGGAAGCCCTAGGGGGCTTATTTTGCTATCACTCCAACAGCCATAATTACTTCCCAGAATTGTGAAAAAGGCTTCAGATGTCTAATCTGGAGTAAAAAAAAAAGGATCACTAAGACTCTGGCTTTATCAACACCCCGAAACCTGAAACCTACAAATTTGCAAAATAGAAAGCAACCCTGCACTTCAAAACAAAAATAAATAACTTTAACAATGTTATAGTAAGCATAATACAGCTATAGAGCTATAGTTTTTAAAGTTAGTTGGCATATATTATTCCACTCAAATTTCGTAACACCTCTGTAAGGCAGACAGAGCAAGCATCTTTGTTTTACAGGTGTTAAGCAACTTGCACAAAGCTGGATAAGCTTAAATAAGTGACTTCCATCCTTTAGTAAAATCTCTCTACCTACTCCTCTAATCTCTGCTTTCTCAAGTCACCAGATTTCTTGGAAGAGTAATCTATTCTTGCTGAATTTATTTCCTCATCTAGTATCCATTTTTTAATCTTGGCAAACGATAGTTAATTTGTTTCCCCAAATAGCTACTATTCTCAAAATCTGCTATTCTCAAAAAGATCACCAGTGACCTACAAGGTATTATGGGACTTTCAGTAGTCTCAAATATTCAATGAGTGAATGAAATTTCCAGCAATTTCAAGGACTTGTTTTTGATCCTCATTCTTCCTCATTCTTGACTCCAACTCCCCTCTGAAACCCTCTCTTCCCTCATTTTTCATGCCATCACCTTCCTTCCTCTCTTACTCCCCAGTATCTTTATTTTTACTTATGTATGTATGTATGTATGTATGTATGTATTTATGTTTGGCTGTGTTGGGTCTTCGTTGCTGCACGCTGGCTTTCTCTAGTTGTGGCGAGCTGGGGCTACTCTTCGTTGCGGTGCGCGGGCTTCTCATTGCGGTAGCTTCTCTTGTTGTGGAGCATGGGCTCTAGGCGTGCAGGCTTCAATAGTTGTGGCACATGGGCTCAGCAGTTGTGGTTCGCGGGCTCTAGAGCGCAGGCTCAGTAGTTGTGGCGCACGGGCTTAGTTGCTCCGCAGCATGCGGGATCTTCCTGGGCCAGGGATCGAACCCGTGTCCCCTGTGTTGGCAGGTGGATTCTTAACCACTGCGCCACCAGGGAAGTCCTCCCAGTATCTTTAAAATTAAACTGCTCAACAGCTACTCATCATCCAAGCTGCGATTAAAATGACAATTCTGAAGTCTTCCAGAACACCTCCAGCAGCAGGTCCCACATTACTTCTGAGGTTCCACAGTACTTCATACTACTAGGCACTAATCACACTATATTTTGATTGTTAACATCTCTGTCTCTGTCTCTCCCTCCCTCCCTCATAAAAGTTCTTTGGATATAGAAACTGGCTTATCATTTCGTATCTCTTGGGTTTAGCAAATTACCTGGCACTTATAGACCCTGTTAACACATGTCTGAATGAACCACCAGATAAGCGGCAGCAGTAAGGCCTCTGCCTTTATCCTTCTCACAGAAGGTGGCTCAAAAGCAAAGGCTTTTAAATCTCTTACTTCTTATTCCATGAAAGTAAGTGATCAGGCTTGATTCTCACATTTAGTCCCTTAAAAATTTTTTTTCTTTTCCTTGCAGTGATCTATGAACCACCCTTTCCAAGTAGAACAGTCAGACAGGTAGCGGTGCCACACATGGTATAATAGTTATGACTCCTACAATTTGCGCATCCACTCTCTACCATGTGAGGACACAGGGAGAAGGCGGACATCTGTAAGCCAGGAATCAAATCAGTCAGTACCTTGATTTTGGACTTCCTAGCCTCCAGAACTGTTGAGAAATAAATGTCTGCTGTATTTTGGTATTTTGTTGTGGCAGTCCTAGCAGAAAAATACATGCTGCTTCAATAGTTTCTGGAAAATGTCTTTTTTTCAGCTAACGCTAATTGTTAGAAAATTCTTCCTTATCCCAAGCTAAATCCTGCCCTCTGTATCTGAGAGGTGAGGAAAAACAAAGAAGAATATAGGGGATGTGATCACTATTGAAGAGAATAATGTTCAAGTGAAAAATAAATCTGTGACTTAAACACTGAGGAAAAATTTTAAACTCCAAATCGGTAATACGGTAACAAAAATAAATTCTCCAGAGAGGAATCACGGTATACTACAGAAAACAGTAGTTTGTAGAAAGACAAACCAAGGTTTAAATTAAGGTTCTGACTTCATCTGAGTGACAACCTTGTCAATCCTTATTTCCCCCATTTATAAAGTATGGATAATAATGTGTAGAGTTGTAATATTGTAATAATATGTGAAAGTGCCTTGAAAAACTGAAAAAGACTACAAGAATGTCAAATATTATTAGGCTATCCCCTTTCTTCTTGTGGCTATATTTAAAGTGTTATTTATATTAG
This sequence comes from Delphinapterus leucas, assembly GCF_059928025.1. NCBI lineage: Eukaryota > Metazoa > Chordata > Mammalia > Artiodactyla > Monodontidae > Delphinapterus > Delphinapterus leucas. Next base: position 8,335,962 of record NC_143136.1, on the reverse strand, counting down.
AGCTATTTATGTTTAGTTCTCTAGACTTTATCCAAATTCAGAGGCAAAAATTGCTCTCCCTAACTTTGAAATCAGTGGATCCGCAATGCACTAAACAAAATACATCATTAATACTGAGTAGTATTAATCTAAAAAGAGTTGTCTGAAAAACAAAAAGGAAACAATATCATGTTTTAATTATATCAAATCACACAAAAAAATGTTTTGCCTATTTTAGGTGTAGTACATACCTTAATAGAAATATTGCTGAAAAGAGTCCTTGTTAACTAAGAAAGGTTGTCACCAAATCAAAGAATTGCAGTGTTGAAAGGATTTGAGTCCTTCTGGAGTTTATCTACTCTAATGCCTTATCTGATGCATACATAATTTCCTTCTGCAATACTCCTGATGGACAGGCATCCATCTGGTGCTTAAAATATTTTCTGAAACAATTTTTTTCTTCAGGTAACTCTAATTATTAAAACTGGGCTAAACTCTGTCCCCTGTAACTTCTAACCTTGTATCCTCTGAGAGCCACACAGAACACATTTACTTTTTCTTCTTTAGACAGATTTTTTTTTTTTTTTGGCTGCATTGGGTCTTCATTGCTGCGCGTGGGCTTTCTCTAGTTGAGGCGAGTGGGGGCTACTCTTTGTTGCGGTGAGCAGGCTTCTCATTGCGGTGTCTTCTCTTGTTGCAGAGCACAGGCTTCAGTAGTTGTGGTGCACGGGCTTAGTTGCTCCGCGACATGTGGGATCTTCCTGGACCAGGGCTCTAACCCGTGTCCCCTGCATTGGCAAGCGGATTCTTGACCGCTGTGCCACCAGGGAAGCCCCTAGAACAGTTTTTTAAACTTTAGAATACTCATATCCTTTGCCCAACTCATCTTCAGGTTAATCCTCCTCAGTTCTCCAGTTATTGTACTGACATGTTTCAAGTGCCTCTCCTCTGGACCAGTTCCACTTTGCTGTACCCCTCCCCCACACAGCAGCCTAAGCAAATTCCTCTATAAACAGCGTGCTTATTTAGTCCAATCCACTGAGATCTTTATGGATGTTGGACTATAAGAAAATATATTTGCTTTTCCTCTCAGCTTCAAAATTATCAGCAGATCAAAAGCAAAAGAAGAATGTTGCTCCTAAAATCTTGATAATTTGAGTTTTAAGCATTCAAGCAATGCTTGGAACAGTCAGATTACCAGAAAGATGGCCTTGCCTTTACAATATCTTCCTAGGATGCTAAAGCTCAGGAATAGGGACAGGTCCATACTTTAAGAAGTCAAGGCCTCCTCTAACATGGGGATTTGTGGATGCAGAGTGCTGACAAGTGAAGCCTGTGAGGCAAAAGTGAGGTCAAGCCTAATAAGAACCTAGAGCTGGCAAACCTCAGCCCTATTGACAGTCCTTTACCAAATATAGTGATGATACAACCAGAATTTTCCATGAGAGTCTTACCATATTCTGTTTCATTTTTCCAGAGGTTAATATAATATTTCACTAGAAACACAATCCTGGAAAGAAATTTAGAAGGTCTGAAGAAGACTCTAAGTATCTAATTATATTCCAAATTCCTCCCCCAAATGCAAAAGCAGCAATTCCTGTTTAAAAATCCTAAATAACAAAATCAATAGGACATTATAGTCATTTAATCCATTCAGGATAACGATAACAACTTCTCGGAGCCCATGCAGGAGGATTCTGGAGAACAAACTATTGATCACAATCTACATGAAGTCTATTACTAGACAATCTGTGATCAACACAATCTGTGTATTTATTGGCTGTATGGGTGGTATGTTTTGGTTGCTTTCCCAAAATTTGAGTTGATAAGATAAAAACTATATTTTAGGAATTATAAACCCCAGACTCATTTTTAACACTTGGCCAAGGCACCTCTTAGGCAATACTGACATTCAAGAAAAGTTCAACAGTCTACTATTCTTAACAAGGAAATCTAAGTGAATAGAAGATGTAAAGCCAACTATTTTTGACTGGAGGTAAAGTTAAAGATCAAGGTGCTGTGAGAAAGAGAATGTGGGAGATCCAGGAGCAAACTATGGAGAGGAAATGCAAGAACACAAGTGAAAGGTGCTTTCAGAAACCTTCTGAGCCAAACTGGTTCTTTTTTTGCTCACCTGCCATAAATTGGAATGTGATTAGTTGCTAGAAAACAAGCTAAACACTAGGTACACAACAATGCTTCTCAATTGATTAATTTCTTCAGAGGCAAAACAGATATTACAGTTGCTCAGTTAGAAAGAGAATGATAGCATGAAGTCATTGGTTATACCTCAGAAAAATAAGTGGTTTTACAGAAATATTAACGCTATTATTATCGTTAATAATATTAAGTATTAATAAAAAAAAATACAGCAGTTAACATTTATTGCTGTGTGCGGGGCACCGTACTAAGCATTTTATATGCAGTCTCATTTAATCCTCATATCAGCCCTCTAAAGAAATGAAATGGATAGTGAGGTTCAGAGTTTGAGTGCTCTGCCTCGGGTCACAGTGGTGCGGGTAATAAAGTCTGAACCTAGAGTCCGCTGATGACAGCTCTCAGCTTTACTGCACTTACACGTAAACTTTTGATAGATATCAATTACCTTCCATAAAGGTCTCTCTCTCTCTCTCACACACACATACACACACACACACACACACACACACACACAGCAAATGAAGCATCCCTTTTCCACAATAGTTGTCAACACTGAATATTATCAGTCTTTTAAATTTTTGTCAGTCAATTGGGAAAAAAGGGATAGTCTGTTATTTTAATAGGGTTGAACATCTCTGAATTTATTCATTGGTCATTTGCATCTTTCTTCTGTGAACTATTTGTTCATATCCTTTGCCTATTTTGAGTTAAATATTTATCTTATTGATTTGCAGGCAGTCACTTATATTCTGGATATTATATTAATATCTGGAGTATAAGTAAAGAAAGAAATGGAGACAATTAGCTAATCTTTAAAAAAATTAAATCTGCTTCATACCTTATACCCAAGCAAATTCCAGATGGATCAAAAATAATGAAATCATAAAAGCATAATCCTTTCTTATGGCAATGTGTCAGTTTCTTGGTATCAATTTAGTAAAATTATGGACTTATGTTGAGGAAAAAGTAATTTGAACAGGCTGAACAGGGCATTACAGCCTATACTAGAAAACTAGTATAAGAAGACTTTTAGTGACAAATCTACGTCACTGAAAGCAACTGAAAGCAACTATCTTCGAAAATTATGAACGTAGTAAATTTATTAAGTTTAAAAGTTTCAAAATAATACTTATGATTCCATTTTAATAAAAGGAAACACATTAAACATTAGGTACATCAGAAGGCTATATTGAAATATTAACAAAGGTCATTTCTAGGTAGCTGGAGTTTGTAAAAGAAAAATTCAATACTATTTTAAAAAATGCATTGCTTTTGAAGATATCCCCTCTAAACAGATACAAAGATGGTTAGACTTCTGGAAATAAGGGTTTGTGACTCATTCATTTTGATGTCCTTTAAGCGCACAGTGCCTGTTCAGAAGTCTCCCGAAAGACCTTTGTTGAATGAATGAAATGGGGAACACAGGATTTACAAACAAAATCTCCATATCAGCTACTTAAAATACTCAAATTCAAAACTTTGCAGGAGAATCATATTTGTTCCTCAAGTAATATTTCATTCACAACTTTAGTTTATAACTACAAAATGTTATGTTTTTAACAAACAAGAAAGAAATGTAAGACTCTTAATGTGTATGAGCTAAAAGCAGTGGGGTGGAGATGATGTGAAAAAGAAATCTTGGGAATTCCCTGGCGGTCCAGTGGTTAGGGCTCCGAGCTTCCACTGCAGGGGGCACAGGTTTGATCCCTGGTCAGGGAACTGAGATCCCACAAGCCCGTGTGGCCAAAAAAAAAAAAAATTTTTTTTAATATTTTATTTTTGAAAAGACTTATGACAAATACAAAAGTTTATGTTGAATTCTCTCAGACACAAAGACTATCCCTGATTTATGAAGTATGTTATTCATACTTACTGAGTATCTATTATGGGCATATGGGCAAGCTTCTATTTGTATAAAAAGGGCATGAATATTTACAAGGAACTTATAATATGACTTCAAACACATAACTCTGTTCATGACATATCAATCCTATTGTAAACTGTACTAAATCATACTATAAAACTATAATAATTGAACTAATGTGTACAGGAAAGGAATGGGAAGAGATAAACAGACCGATGAAACAGAAATATTCCAAAAATAAACCCATGTCTTATGAAGGCTGAGTATTTGACACCAAAGATAGCTTTCAAAACAGAGGGGAAAGGATGGCCTAACTACTTAGTAAACAGTAGTGGGCAACTGGCTATCCAAAGAGTAAAGGAAGTTAGATTTCTACCACATACCATCTGTGTAAATACATTTCAGATGGATTAAAGAGCTAAACATTACAAAGAGAAAAAAACAAAGGCTATTAAATTAACCTGAAGATAAGGAAGGTCTTCTTAAAGGAGACACAAAATTCAGAAGCCACATGAATAATACTGATGAATTTGAAGTGATAATTTAAAATTTCTGTTCAACAAAAAACAGACAAGCAATACATTGAGAGAAAAGATGTGCAACGTACAATACAGGCAAAGGATTGATACTACAAGAAAGAACACCTACAAAGCAGTAAGAAAAATAAACAATTCAATATCAACAAGCAATTCACGAAGAAAAAGAAATGGCCAAACAGAAGATTCCGTGACTTCTCTACTAACAACGACGACAACCATAATAGCTAATACATAATGATTACTAGGCATCAGGAGCTTGGCTACGTGTTTTAGATATCAACTCATTTAATCCTCCCAACAACCCTAGGAGATAAGGTGTTATTTTTATCCCTTTTTACAGTGGAGAAAATTGTGGCAGCAGTTAAAGAAGCTGCTCAGGGACACACAACCAGAGTGCAGGGCTAGAATTCCAATGCTGAGAGTATAGCTCTACAGGCCAGTATAGCACCGAACCACTGTCCTATATGACCTCTCCAGGGATCTAGGCATCAGGGAAATACAAATTAAAACAAGATGTCATCTGTTGTTCAAACTGACAAAAATAAAAAAGACCAACATAGTCAATGTGGCAAATGAGGATTATCAACATTGTTGGTAGAAGAATAAAATGGCGATTTCTTTTTGTAGTAAAAACTCTTCAGAAACAGATGCTGTGAAAGTTCAGAAAAACAAGTTATGCAATAAAAGGTGGACAATAGTCAGGTAGTTTCTTACTAAAATGTTAATTTTATTTTCTCCTGAAGGTAGTAACAAATCCTAGAACTCCTTTCCTTTTCTCTCTTAATTCTCAGATGCCAATAAAGGCCACCAGAGGATGAGCATTCCTTTGCTCCCATGCTAATTGTTTTTTGGTGGCTGCTCCCCTTGTGATTTAATCAGCCCAGGTCAAATTTTCCCTGAAAACCTGTTTCTTGATGCACTAAACGACACAGATTCTGCTTTCTATTCTTTTCCATATTTGTCCCTTAGCCTCTTTCTCAAGAGCCAAAGTTTCTCTTGAACAAGGTTCAAGAGACAAGACTGAAGGTGAGAAGCTCAAACTTTCCCTTTTTGGGGTGTTCAAAAGCCATTAAAAAGACTCTTACTTTCAGCAACAATGTTAACTCCAGACAAAAACATGGCTTGTGAAATCTCTCAATTCTCCATAGTCTCCAGTTTACTGTTTACAGCATAAACGTTAAGTAATAATATAAATTACTTAAGGGAAAAATAAAATCCATGTCATAGCTTTTCTACTACTTCAGCCATGCCTATCTACTTATAGGCACTATTATGAAGAGAAACACGGGAAGGTACATGGAGCTATAAAAGAGGCTGTTACTAAACATCACTGCATAAAAGTACTGAAAGTTCATCATGAATGGCAGTATGTAAAGGCCTTTTTTAAAGGCCTTCCCTTAAAAAAAAAAAGCACAGCAGGTCAGCTTCCATTTGAAAAGTTTCATTTGTACATCCAAAACTTCCTGTAACTTTTTTGCTGTTGTGTTCTAAAACTTACTACCAACTTGGTTTCTGATTATGACAAAGCAATTAAAATTTGCAGGGGTGAAATGGACACTGTGGAAACACACTGGCAGCTCAGAGAACGGTGCTTGACGAAACCTCCAGGAGAGGAACCCTACATCCTCACTGAGAGACGAATTTAAGAGTGTTCCATATTGTAGCCATAGGATGTAAGAAGAGATTAAGGTCAGCAGGAAAATGTAAGACTGGAATGAACGAGATTGCGTTTTTTCATCTGCATCATATGGTCACAGATTAACATTCTATTAAAACACAAAGCTTCACTACGGAAGGGGAGAAGGTTGCACCCGCGGCACCACCACAGGCCTGAGGCAATGATTTCGATATCCTGCTAAATGCTACCGTGTCCCCAACGTCATCAAATAATTGCTGGACAGCTCCACCATGTCTACGCGTTAACCACACAAAATCGAGGGAGCAGACACCTTTGCCAGGAGTCCCAGTGCAAAACCATAATAACTCCTCAAGGCTTCGCACGCACAAATTTAGGGTTCTCATTTCGCTGGAAAGAAAACTGAGGAGCTGAGGGAGAAGCAGCGACCGTCCAGTGCCTCCAAGGGCCAAGACAGAGTTAAGATGAGGTCCACCTCGGACTTCTCACTCCCCACCTTCCTCCGCTCCAACCCTGGAAAGAGCCACAAGTGAGCAAGAGAAGTCGTGGAAACAAGACCGGGGTTGGGGGTAGGAGGGGAGAACCCGAGAGAGTTCAACACCAGCGCCTGCATTTGTCCCACACAAGGTCACTCGCTCCAAGTCACTTTTCCCTGCTGCCCTGGTGGGCTTCCCGCCAAAGAGGCAGCTAGGCTTCGAGGCCAGCCCACCGCGCCCCCTCGGCCCTCCCCTGCGGGCCGCAGCCCCTTCCCGGCCTCTCTTCTCGGACCCAAGCGCGCCTCCTGACACCTGTCTCCGACGCCCGGCCCCTCTCTCAGCCCAATTCCGCGGCTCCTCCGCCTCTACCCACGGGGCCCCCATCAAACTCCCCTCCCTCCCTCCGGACGCCCCTTTCCCCGCCTCCCGCGCCCGGTCCCGCCGGCGGCCTGGGACGGCGTTCCTTTTTTCCGTTCCCGCCGCCCTCTCCTCGGGTGCCCACCTGGCGCGGCCGGCCCCCAGCCGGTCTCCTCAGCGAGCGGCCGCCTCCCAAGTCCTCCCGGCCCAGCCCCGCTCCCGGGAGGATACAGTTTGAAGCCCCTCAGGATCTCCCTGGCCCGCTCGTCCTTGGTTGACATGATGCGGCGACCGCCGCCTGCGACTCTCCCACGCTGGCCCGGCGGAGCCTCGTAGACTGTGCCCAGGAGCCGAGGACTGAGCCGCAGCCCGGCCTGCAGACCTCGGGCGAGCAGCGACAGCGTCCAGACCCGGACCGACCTCTTTTCCCTCAGCTCCCGCTCCTGATCCCTTCTCCTTCCCTCTAGCCTCGGAGCGCCCGCTCTGAAGCCAATGGAAAGCCCGCCTCGGCGATTGGCATCTTGATCAACCAATAGAAACATTCAGCGGCTTCGCAGGGGGACGGAGAGCGTCAATGGGAAGGGCCCTCCCCGGGAAGTCCCGTAGGACAAAATTTTCATTTGGTGTTGTTGCCTAGAGTTTGACCCTGCGGAGGGTTGGCTTCAGATCTGCAAAGGCTCGCTTCGAGCCCGCTCCTGCCGCTGGGCACAGTAGGGCTCTGAGATAACAGCAGGTTGCCCTGTGCGATGTGGCGGAGACTACACTTCCCAGCATTCCAGGGGAGAGCCCGGGGGACCACAGATCCCAACACGCAACAGAAAGCCCAGGGACTACAAATCCCAGCGTTCCCTGCACTCAATTCCTCTGTAACTTAGATTCCAGTGTGCCGCGCAGTGCGCGCAAGTTCGTAAACCTGCTTCTGGGTTTCGTGGTTTCTGAATCCCTAGACTTGAAACCAGGCGGGAAGATCCTCTTCAGCCTCAAAAGATGACAGCCCACAGAGAGGTAACTTCTATTTGCATGGAACTCAGAAATCTCCTGCAAATCATGGTAAGGACGAAACAACAAACACAAACACTGATTAAATTATGAAAGATAATATAACAAATGACTCCTTCAAGTCGTGCTTGTTCGTTGGCCTGGGGCGCCGTTTAGGTGTTTTGCAGGGGTTTCTGGTGTGCTCCTGCGTTGGACTGAGAGAGATATCGATTGTACACTCAGAATATCAGTACAGTTAGACTTCAGAGAATTTGCTAATCCAACCCCTGTTATTTTTATATATGAAGAAACTGAGGCCCAGAGAGGCAAAGAGATTGTTGAGGGATCACAGCAAGTTGGGGCAGAGTTAGAATTCGGCTCTAAGTCTCCTGCAGTCTGGGCTTTTTCCACTACACTAGGGTGATGATATTTTTAGCAGCATGGCTATGCGATCTTACTCTCCTTGGTGAAGTCTTCCCATCACGGTTGAAACACCCAGAGGTGTTGTCTGCCATTTTCAGTAAACAATGTTGCCTGCCATTCCAGTAAACAACAACAAATTTTGGCCACCATCAAGCCATCAGCCACTGAAGCCACCCTTGAAGATGGGCCCAGAGGGGAATTCAGGATGGAGAAAAACAGGATACTTGCCCCAGATAATTAAGATGCATATCTAAGGAATAATTTCAATGAGCTCAGACACTTGCATCTTCCCATACATAGAAAAGCACTAAAATCATTTATTTGAGATGTCTGTTTTTTGTTGATTAGCAGTAATCTTTTGATGTTCAATTACATATTTTCTTTTCAGCAAAAACTCCTTTGTATCCTGGTTCCTCTGTTACCTCTTCGGAGCAGTTCCTCAGAGCTATCTGAGAGGCTGTCTCCTGGGCTATAGTCCTCAGTAAGGTCCCCAAATAAAACATAACTCACAACTTTTAGGTTGTGCGTTTTTCTTCAGTCGACATTAGGTAAACATTTATTTGGTGGCTTTCCTGCAAGTGAAGGAGTGCAATGTTTGTTTATCCTCAGTCTAGGTAAGACTTGGTATTTTGATTTGTTCTTTTTTACTCAAGGCGACATTTAATATGATTTCAGAAACTAGGTAAAATTGTAGCTTAAGGTTTCCTTGGAGATCTGCTATCTCTTTTCCTAGGCCTTCCTTCCTCTTCCTGTACCCCTTTCGCCTATCTGGGCACCCACCCAAGTTTTCCTTCCATGTAATTCAACAAACACCTTTTTCAGCTTATGTTATTTGCCAGACTCTCTGTTGGTAGAAGGTGGAAGGCATGGTCACTGCCACAAGCAAGATAACCATCTAGTTAGGGAAAAAAAGAGACTCCACTGAAATTCAAGATGAACTGTGATGAATGGCACAAAAGAAAGGACATTAGAATGCTACAGAGGCCCGCCTGGAAAGATATATTTCAGCTGGCAAAACTTGATGGAGGAAGTGGCATGGGTAGGATTTTTTTCTGTGTTAAAAAGTTTTATCTGTAAATCTTTTTTGTTAATGAAGTGTAACACATACAGCAAGAGCACAGTTTTGGCATATGTATACACCTGTCACCAACCCCCAAATCCAGATATTGAACATTTCCAGCACCCCTCCCAGGGTGCCCCTTCCCAGTTAGTGCTGCATCCTTCCATCCTGATAACCACTCTTCTGACTTCTATTACCATAGATCACTTTTGCTGTTCTTGAATTTCATTTAAATGTAATCATACAGTAAGTACAATATGAGTCTGGCCTTTTTTGTTCATCAATATTTTTGTGAGATTCATCCATGTTGTATGTAGCAGTATCTTTTTTTTTTAATTGCTAAGTAGTATTCCATTGTATGTATGTAGCACCATTTACCTTCTCTAGTGTTCATGGGCATTTTGGTTTTCATTTACCAGTTTCTGGCTTTTATTAACGAAGCTGCAATGAACATTCTTAAATGTTTCTTTTTGTGGACTCATGCATTTATTTCTAGGAGAGGAGTTGCTGGCTTGTGTGGTCGGCATACGATCAGCAATAGTAGATATTGCCAGTTTTCCAAAATGTTTGTACCAATTTTCACCTTCACCAGCAACATAAGAGAGTTCTATTTGACTCTTACCCTTGGCAATAGAGGGTGGTGTCAGTTTTTAAAATATTAGCCATTTTGGCTAAATGTGTTATCTCATTATAATTTTCATTTACATTGTCTTTGGTGTTGAGCCCTTGTCATATGCTTGTTGGCTACTTGATGTCCTCTTTTGTGAAGTGCCTGTTCAGGTCTTTTGCCCACTTTCTCAATTGGGCTAATTCTTATTGATTTGTTGTCCTTTATATAGTCTGGATATGGAGTTCCTTGTCCGATACATGCTTTGTATATATCTTTTCCAAGTTGGTGGCTTGCTTCTTTAGTCTTGTACTCGTGTCTTCTGAGAAGAGAAGTTCTTAATTTTAGTCAAGTGCCATAGTTCAATGCTTCCTTTTTATGATTAGTGCTTTTTGCATTGTTTAAATCTTTGCCTACATGGTTGGTGGAATTGGAACAGACAAATATGAGGGAAGAGCACTGCGAAAAGGAAGAGAGAGCAAGTTTGAGCATAGGCCCTGGTGTCAGAGAGGGAAGATGTGAGTCCTGTTAGGCCGGGAAGGCATGGAGTTTGGGCTCTAATGAGGTGGGGCGAGACAAAGCTGGATAGGTAGGAGGGAGGCATACTGAGAAGGGCCTTAACTGCAGCCTTGGAGTCTGGACATTATTCTGGAGGCCGGGGAGGCACAGCTGGAATATTTATGAACTTAAACAGAACTTAGTTGTTCTCCTTCCACCACTGACTTTGCTCCTTCTCCTCTGCAGCCCTGTCCTCTAACACCACCTCCAGACAGCTCTGGCCTCCCCAGCCAGAATCCTGGGGGGTATCTTCCTTTTCTATCCCTGCATTCAACTGGTCACCAGGTCTGATAGGTTCTGAGGTATCTAAATGTCTCCAACAATGTCCCTTCTATTTCATGCCCAGCTGCAGCTACCTTTGTTCAAGATCTCACAATCTCTTAACTGGAATACATCAGTCACCTCAAGGGTTTCCCAGCCTCCAGTTCTCTCCACATCCAATACATTCCTATAGCAGCTAGTGTCCAAAATGGCAATTATTCAGACCCCTCCACAGCTTAAAAACCCTAAATAGCTCCCCAGTGCCCTTAAGGTAAAACAAACAAACAAACTCTAAAAGAGTTGGCTCTTTCTTCCAGGCTCAACTCAAGCCTCATTTCCTCCAGAAGCCTTCCTTAAATCACCTCTCTCCAGGACACAGCCAGGAGCCTTATCTGTACCCCTGGGGCTCCTTGTGGCACCATCTGTCCTAGCCAGATGGACCTGTATCTCCCAGGAACCTTGAGCTTTCCCAGGTAGGAACTTTGCTGTATCTAGATTTTTACTGAGTATAGGGCTGTGCATGTGGTTTCCAAGAGCCTTGATGACCTGACTCCAGCTCTGTAGCCCTCATTTCTTACCCTTGAACCCTGGGTTCCAGTCACTGTGGGTTTCTTCTCTGCATTAGTGTATGCTGCACAGTGCAGGCCTCTGTGACTATGGTCACTGCCCTCTTTTCTTCCCCTTTTTGCCCATAAGATGCCCACTTTCTCTTCCCCAACACATTCCCTTCTGTGCTTCCAAAGTATTGTCATCTCTCTCTCATAGCACTTAACACATTGAAGCTTTTTGAGGGCAAGAACCTTGTCTTATCTTCATATAAACTTCTAGAACATAATACGTGCTAAAGAAAATTTTAAAATAGATGAATGCGTTGGTGCTCGTCTCCTTTGTATCTGTCTAATTTCTGCACTCGAATGCACGAAAGGTAAATAGGGTTTTTTTCCTCATCTTCAAGACCTGAAAGTCTGTGGTGTATACTTTAAAGGAACCAGCCTAAGTGTTCAGTTACATGGCATTCTTATCCATCTTCCAGGGGAGTTGGTAAGTACCAAATGCAACGCCACGAATGTCATTTTGGTCACAGAACCATTGTTGGCTCAACCCATCTTCTGCTTATTTTAAAATATTTTCTGAATAAAGATGAAGAACATGGTCTTGGCTTCAGATAGCCTGGGTTTCAAAGCAGACTTTTTTTTTTTAATTATTTTTGGCTGAGTTGGGTCTTCGTTGCTGCGCGTGGATTTTCTCTAGCTGCGGCGAGCAGGGGCTGCTCTTCGTTGTGGTGCGCGGGCTTCTCATTGCGGTGGCTTCTTTTGTTGCGGAGCACCGGCTCTAGGTGTGCAGGCTTCAGTAGTTGTGGCACGTGGGCTCAGCCGTGGTGGCTGGCAGGCTCTAGAGCGCAGGCTCAGTAGTTGTGGCACATGGGCTTAGTTGCTCTGCGGCATGTGGGCTCTTTCCGGACCGGGGCTCGAACCCGTGTGCCCTGAATTGGCAGGTGGATTCTTAACCACCGCGCCACCAGGGAAGCCCTCAAAGCAGACTTTCATACTTGCCGGCTTTTGGATTTTTTAATTAATTAATTAATGGCTGTGTTGGGTCTATGTTGCTGCGCGAGGGCTTTCTTTAGTTGCGGCGAGCAGGGGCTATTCTTTGCGGTGCGCGGGCTTCTCATTGTGGTGCCTTTTCTTGTTGTGGAGCACGGGCTGTAGGTGCACAGCCTTCAGTAGTTGTGGCATGCAGTCTCAGTAGTTGTGGCTCACGGGCTTAGTTACTCCATGATCTGTGGGACCTTTCCGGACCAGGGTTTGAACCTGTGTCCTCTGCATGGGCAGGTAGATCCTTAACCACTGCGCCACCAGGGAAGTCCCTGGCTTTTGGATTTTTAGGCTTAGTTATGTCACCTGAAAAATGGGAATAATATGACAGGCCTAGAGTTATTATGAGAATTCAGTGAGACAATGTACAGCACCTGGCACATGGAAAAACGCTCAGTAAACGGTAGTTATTAGGCTTAGTATGTCTCTGTACCCCGAGGGTAGCCACAGTCGCCCTACGGTACTTCTGAGGGTAAAGCTCGGACAAAGAGGATGGATTTAGGGCCCAGGATGGTGATGGCGATGGTTGGGGGACCAAGTACTGCCTAGGCTATATTCCTCTCCTCAGGGCCCCCACCCTGTCCTGGGCTACAGCCCAGTTCGGGACCCACTTTCCCCGGCCGGGGCCGCCCTGGAGGTCTGAGGCTGCAAACGCGGCGGGGGAACCTAGTGTGGGCGGAACTCGAATGCAGCGGCGGGAGGCTTCCGGGGGAGCCACAAGGGCAACGGGTCGGCGGAGGCAGAAAAGCGTCGGACGCCGGGCCGATCATGGACGCTTGACAACCTGCGGGCAGGCGCCGGGAGGCCAAGCCAGCGACCGAGAGGACGGAGAGGCGGCGAGGACAGGTAGGGGCCGGCGAGAGGGTGGGGCCCGGCGTGCCAGGTTCGTCTGGGCCGTCAGGCTTAGCGCCAGCCGTGGGAAAAGCCCTCGGCCACACCGCCCCGCCCCCGCTCCGGGGAGCGCGACCCGTGGCTCATCACCCTGCACCCGCGGCTCTGCTTGGAAGACGCCACCCGCCCTGAAGTCCACCCCAGTCCGCGACTCTCAGCATCCGCACCGCGGTTGCTCTCGCTTCCCCACCCGTAAAGGCTGCTCCTTTGCTCCTCTGCCGTCCATCAAAATAGCGCCTCCCCCTAGGACGGGAATTCATCTCCCCTGAGTTCCTAGCCGCCTCCTCGGGCTCTCCCACTACAGAAGAAAGCGATTATCGGCGCTTCCTCATCTCTTTGCCCCCGCGGGCTTTGCTCCTTAGGCCGAGGTTTTTTTGAGGGACCGAAGTTCTGTCCGTTTTTCTACCCCTTCTCCATCTCCACGCCCTGTCATTCAATGTGTTCGCACGTGTCCACTTGGAAGGAGGTTTTTGTTTTTCCTCTCCTAACCATCACCTTCCCCCGACATCTCCTTCCTACCTTCTCCCCCCAGTTTCCCCTTCCCTCAGCAACCTTTATTCCCTAGCACTTCATTTTTGCTGTTTCCGACAAGACCTTCTTAGGTAACCCTGGATGAAGCGACATACTTGATTTTGTAGTACTGTGAAAGGGCTGCCCCTCTTGATGCCTGCCTCCAAAGGAAAACTTAGTTTCTCTTGCACGAAGCTAACCTTTTTTGATTTATTGTCTTTTTCACTGTACTATACTTATTCATTTTGTCACACTGCCCAGTATATTATCATTTTTTGAGGAGTAATCTTTTCTCACGGAGAACTCCTGTAGAATAGGTACGCAGTGTGTGTGTTCACACACCCAGCTTGTAGTAAGTAGATTATATAGTTGAGGGACCCTCCTGTCCTAATGTCTTCAGGGTGGCAATAGTATATCTTCATTGTTTTCTCAAATCTTTTTATTGTTTTCTTGAGATTTTGTACAAATTCTGAAGTCGTGTTTGGTAAAATGTCACATATCAGTAGGAGGCCAAATAAAGGGATTTTCCTCATGGACTTACACAGCATGTATGTGTGTATTTTCTTAGTTTGAATATGTTGCTGCTTATCTTTCAAGATGATTTCCCCCTTTTTCTATCTGATCAATGACTTATTTGATAAATGGGCCATCTTTCTTGTCTGCTTTTTGTCTTTCCTTATCTGTATCTGGCTATAGGTGGGATTCTAATGACACACCGAAGCTGTAACTGATTGCTTTTGCTTACATCTGCTGCCTCTGTGTTTTGGCAAGATTCTCTGCTTCTTAACCAGAGTCTAAAAATGAGGTAGATATATCTACCTCATTTTTAGACACCTACTGAGATACTCCTGTGTGTTTCTTTAGGTCCTGGTTAGGTTTAAGGGCTTAGAAGGTGCTGCCTTTGGCAAAGGGCCAGATGGAATGAAGTGGCTTTTACTAAATGTATTTCAAACCTCAGAATAAGGACAAAATCCCTTGAACTCCCAGTTAAACGCTACCCATCTCACAAAGTGAGATCTGGACTGAGGAGCTGTTTTTTCCTTTTTGAATACTGTAAAATTAAAGTATTCTGATGTCTGATCCAGCATTAAATAGGCGTAGACTTTGCAAAGGAGAAGGAAGAATGAAATACTTTTCTTTGGACAGATCTCAAGACCAGAGAATGGCAGGTGAACAGAAACCCTCAAGTAACCTCCTGGAACAGTTTATCTTACTAGCCAAAGGCACCAGTGGCTCAGCCCTCACTGCTCTCATAAGCCAAGTTTTGGAGGCTCCTGGAGTATATGTCTTCGGAGAACTGCTGGAGCTGGCCAATGTGCAGGAGGTAAGAACAGTTTCTAAACAATTTTTCTATCTTCTTTGTTCTCAACCTTCCTGTGATTCTCCAGGTTTCCAAGGAATTTCCGTGCTGAAGCATTGTGGACCCATGAGATATCCTTTTGAGGAATTGGTGAGGCAGGGGAAGAGAGCAAGGATAATGTCCTGGGCTCCTTCTGGTCAATATTTTCATCTGAATTTGGGGCAAATTTTGATTGGGTTGCTAGTAATTTGAAAGATAGGGGAAAAAATCCAACTGAACCTGATGAATTAGAAAAGAAGAGTATAAGCATGGACTGATGTTTAACAGTCATTCTTAGGGACAAAAAACCTCCAGTGCAAATATAGACATTGAAAATTGGTCAGGTACATACATAGCAGAAAATGTTTGTTATTGAACATGAGATGGGCATGAATAAAGAATATATTGTTGGGCTTCCCTGGAGGCACAGTGGTTAAGAATCCGTCTGCCAGTGCAGGGGACATGGGTTCGAGCCCTGGTCCAGGAAGATCCCACATGTCACAGAGCAACTAAGCCTGTACGCCACAACTAATGAGCCTGCGCTCTAGAGCCCACGAGCCACAACTACTGAGCCCGCGTGCCACAGTTACTGAAGCTGGCATGCCTAGAGTCCATGCTCCGCAACAAGAGAAGCCACCTCAACAAGAAGCCTGTGTGCTGCAATGAAGAGTAGCCCCTGCTTGCCACAACTAGAGAAAGCCTGTGCGCAGCAACGAAGACCCAAAGCAGCCAAAAATAAATAAATTTATTTTAAAAAAAGAATATATTGTTCCTGTGAAAAGGGCAGTGTTGTGCTGAAGAAGGTGTGTAAAAAAGATATGACAGGGCTTCCCTGGTGGCGCAGTGGTTGAGAATCTGCCTGCCAATGCAGGGAACATGGGTTCGAGCCCTGGTCTTGGAAGATCCCACATGCCACGGAGCAACTAGGCCCGTGAGCCGCAACTACTGAGCCTGCACATCTGGAGCCTGTGCTCTGCAACAAGAGAGGCAGCGATAGGGCCCACGCACCGCGATGAAGAGTGGCCCCCGCTCGCCGCAACTAGAGAAAGCCCTCGCACAGAAATGAAGACCCAACACAGCCAAAAATAAAAAAAAAAAAAAGATTCCACATCTTCCCCCAACGTTGGCAAAAAAAAAAAAAAAAAAAAGATATGACATGAAAAGCTGGGAAGTAGTCCTTTTTGCTTTGTTTGCTTGTTTGATGTTGTTATTAAAACCTTGGGTATCACTTTTGGTTGTTGTGCCTTAAAAATGAGAAGATCTGGTGAAGAGTAATCAGGTGGAACAGACATGTAAAGCAACCTATACTTTTTCAACCTCTACTTCCCATTTTGGATATTTTTATATTTATTGATTGATACTTTTATATTGATTGATCGAAAAGTCTGGTGACATCTTTTTACTTTGGAGGATGTGCTCAGGAGCTCTTGGTAGGGTGGGTTGGCTTCCTCTTCACCATCACAGCTTCTTCCTGGCTGCCCAGGGTGGTGCCTGCTCTGCTGACGGCCACCATGTGCAGATCTGGGCAGTACTTGTTCTTGAGGATCATGTGCACGATGCTACTGAGCGTCGCCCAGGCATTCTTGTTGACGGTGGTCCACACATATGGGGTGGCTGACTTTTGCTGGCCAGTTCTTTTCTTCATGACACTAGGACACCTTTGCCATTGGCTGCTGGCTCCATGCCTGTAGCCCTGCTGTGAATCAGCCCGCTGTAGCAGAGGGAGTATGGGTCTTCACGTTACTGGACTTGCTGCTGTACATCTGCTTATTCCTCTTGGTTAGTAAACTTGAGCAGTTCCCCATGATCATCCATTGCAGATGTGTGGATGTAGCATCATTTCCTCTCCCTGCAACAGCTGGAAACAGGAAGACCTAGTTTTATTTATTTATTTATTTATTTGCGGTACGCGGGGCTCTCACTGTTGTGGCCTCTCCCGTTGCGGAGCACAGGCTCCGGACGTGCAGGCTCAGCGGCCATGGCTCACGGGCCCAGCCGCTCCGCAGCATGTGGGATCCTCTTGGACCGGGGCACGAACCCGCGTCCCCTGCATCGGCAGGTGGACTCTCAACCACTGCGCCACCAGGGAAGCCCCTAGTTTTATTTTTTAATTGTAAATTTTTATTTAATGTCAGCCTGGCTTGCTAGACTGTAAGCTCTGTGAGGGTAAGGTCAATTGTGCTCACCATTGTTTTCCTTAGAGCTTATTATGTAGCCTGACACACAGTAGGCTTTCAGTAAAAATTTAATTACCAGAGATAGAAAAGGAATCCTGTGAGGGAAATTTAAGAAAACTGAGTTGTTTTTTTTTAATAGGCTTTATTTCTTTAGAGCAGTTTTAGATTCACAGCAAAGTTGAGAGGAAGGTACAGAGAGTTCTAATATACCTTGTGCTCTTATACATGAATAGCCTGCCCCATTACCAATACCCGCCACCAGTGTGGAGCTACACTGGCACGTCATTATCACCCAAAGACCATAGTTTACATTAGGGATCACACTTGGTGTTTTATAGTCTATGGGTTTAGACAAATGTATAATGACATGTCCCATTACAGTATCATACAGAGTATTTGACTGCCCTAAAAGTCCTCTGTTCTGCCTCTTCATCCCTTCGTCCCCTCTAATCCCTGGCCACTGATCTTTTTACTTCTTTCAGAATGTTGTGTAGTTGGAATCATACATATGGAGCCTTTTCAGATTGGGTTCTTTCACTTAGTAATATTGCATTTAAATTTCCTCCCTGCTCTTTCATGGCTTGGTAGCTCATCATTTTTCAAAAGAAGAGATGACCAAAGGGTAGTGTGTTTCTTCAAGTTTGTGAAAAGCCTGAATGAATATGCCAGGTGGTTGTTTCATATGGAAGTTTGGGTAAGAGGAGATGGATGAAAATTAAAGCCAGAAAGACCTTGTTGACTTAGGCCAGTGGGAGAAATTTTGGAGTGTCTGCTTTAGAGAAAATAGTCTTTTATGGCTAGCTTTGTAATCGTCTGCCTGAAAAGTGGGGGCTAGATTTGATGGTCTCTTCCACTTATGATTCAGGGCCTCAGGAGATTCTCGGTAACCTGAGACAGTAGGCTGGGGTATTCAGATGCTAGAGTTCTCGTTGGAGTGCTTAGCAAATCACCCTTATCTTCCCATAGTTTGTTTTTTTCCATATGTGAGCTGGTAATAAGCTAGCTGCCTTTCAGTGGTCAGAAATTACAGACGTGGTTTTTGGAAGCTTTTTTTAAAAGATGGTTAAAATCAAGTGGTATTGTTGGTGTCCACAGAATACCACTTGGTTCCTGTTTAGACTTTATTGAGTTTGGTAAATTGGAAGAGTAACAGGTAGATATTCGTGAGTAAGGGAGACACCCAGTTACGGTAACTGGCAGCAGAGCAGAGTAGAGCGGTTCCTGGCAGAACAGTATCTCTTTCGTTTTTCTTCTCCAGATGATGCTTTGCCATTAGCATTAGCGAGGAATAAGTAATTCTAATGAAAACTTTTATTTGGGGCTGGTATCCTGGTTTCCTGTCGCAGCTGGGCTGTTCTCTCATGCCTTATGCTGTGCTAATCTCCAGCATTCACAGTCCACATGTAGTCCTGAAGCTTGGAGCCAACCCTACACTTTTTTCAGTTTGGATTGATAGTGGCTTGTGCTGTACCCGCCAAGCTGGTATATTGACAAGGCTGCTCCAGTCTGTTTTTTTTTAAACTTATTTATTTGATTTATTTTTGGCTGTGTTGGGCCTTTGTTGCTGTGCACGGGTCTTTCCCTAGTTGTGGAGAGCGAGGGCTACTGTTCGTTGCATTGCGCGGGCTTCTCATTGCAGTGGCTTCTCTCGTTGTGGAGCACAGGCTCTAGGCGCGCGGGCTCAGTAGTTGTTGTGCATGGGTTCTAGAGTGCAGGCTCAGTAGTTGTGGCGCACGGGCTTAGTGCTCCGCCGCATGTGGGATCTTCCCGGACCAGGAGTTGAACCCGTGTCCCCTGCATTGGCAGGCGGATTCTTAACCACTGCGCCACCAGGGAAGTCCCTCCAGTCTGTTTTGATGGCAGGGGAATCCTGAGCAATCCTGAACTGCTCCCAGTGCTTACTGCTTTGTGTGTGGGTGCGTCTGTGTGACAAAAGTAGCTCCTGGGCATGCTCTGTGCAGTATAAAGCATGTATTCCTGAGAGAGAAAAATTAAACTTGGGGCCTTATTTATTTTTTCCCGAAGACTCAAAGAGTTGGGAGGGACCTCAGGGACCAAGCAATAAAACGGTCAGAACTGTGGCATGTGATCACCTGCCCTCTTCTTGAACACTGCAGTGATTGGTAGCTCGGTCTGTGAACTGCTTTTTCTTTTCCTCCTCAGCTTGCAGAAGGAGGTAATGCTGCTTATTTGCAGTTGCTGAATCTGTTTGCCTATGGAACATACCCAGATTACATAGGTGAGTTGGTTAAGATCCTCCAAAGACTTTTCTTTATTTTGTTGCTCTGTCTGGATATGTTGCCTTCATGAGGGTCACTGAGGTCTGGGATATAAAACATGGGGTGGTATCTTCCTAACCTGGCTGTTTCTCATTTTACTGTGCTCTGTAAGTGACCTCCCATGAGGACTTTCGTTCCCACCTTTTATTTCCCAGTGGGTAAATGGGGACTATGTTAATGCTCATCCATAAATATAGCCCTTGTTTATTTTCCAGATGAGATTCTTGAGGACTGGTGTTTGTAGAACACTTGGAGTGTTGTGAAATGTCAGAATACTTTGTAAAGTATTTAAGCGTTGTAAATATTATCTAAATACTATCATCATATTGAAGAAAGTTTGGAAAACAGGGAGAAAGTCACTTGTACTCCCATTAAACTACTGTTAGCATTATGGTGCTGGACTTTTCTTCCTTGTGCTTGTGCTTTCTGATATGTAGGTGTAAGTAGATTATGTATACCATTTTATATCTTGCTTTATTCACTTATTTCATAGGCATTTATCCATGTTTTAAGTCTTTGTAGTCATTTTTAATATTCCATAATCGAATACTCCATAATCTACTTACCCCATTCTCTTTTGTAGATCATTTGAGTCATTGTATTGATAAATTAGAATCTTAAATATCAGGAATGAGGTGCATGAATGTCCAAACACTAACTTACTTTCCACCCAAGCCATTTTTGTCTGGCTTCCCTAGTTTATTTTAGTGATAATGACATAGGCCTGGCAGTTTTTTTTAGTGGTATGACTCAGGGTCTTCTCTACTATGTCCTCGACTTCCCCTTTTTTCTCATTTTCTTTCTCCATGGTCACTTCTACTTACTCGGTGCTGCTGCCAGACTGGACAGTTTGCCACTTGCCAGCTTTTTCTGACCTTCACTTTGTTCCAGTGTGTGTATCCTTTGTTTCCATCCTCACTAAAGAGCAGCATTTTACAGACTCTAGAACCAGGATTCTTGCATTATATTCTGTGTCCACTTCAATAGTTGTGTGTTCTTTGGTAAATTAAATGGTCTTCTGTACCTCAGTCTCCTTATCTGTAAAATGGGAGTAATAAAAAGGTCCACAATCCCTTATCTGCACTTCTTGGGCTAGATGTTTCATAATTTAGAATTTTGGGGACTTTAAAAAGGTAATATGATGCATATACTTTTTTATGTAACACCCTCGAGAGATGTGGGCAGCACCGGTAGTCAATCACATTCACAGTTTTGCAGCAAAACAAATGAATATTCACAACAAGTGGGATAAAAAGCCTAACTCAATTTAGGTCATGATTTGCCACCAAATGAATTTCAGCACCGTGCTCAAGGGAGGAAAAGCAGTGTGGATTCACCTTTTTGGAATCCAGCATTATGGATAAGGAATTGAAGACATTTGGAATCTGTCTTGTGGGGCTGTTGTGAGGACTAACTGGATGTGTGTGTATATGAATGGATCTGTGTGTGCACTTACACTAAGTAAAGCTTGCCATATACGTTGCCTTGGCTGGTGCCATTGCTGTTGCTATTATTGTTATTGCTAAAGTTTTGCCTGTCCTTCAAGGATCATCTCATAGTCCACCTTTCTTTCTTTTTGTCTCCTGTACCTCCCCAGTTCCCCAGTGTGACTGCACTCGCTTGCACTCTCTCTTTTTTCTCTCCCCCTCTCTCTGTTTCCCTTTCTGCCTCTCCCCCACCTCCTCACCCTCTTGTTCTCTTCTGGTAGTTTGTACCTTTCTTCTGGTAGTTCTCTTGCATTTGTAGCTGTTGAAACATTGGATGGTAAGACTGAGGACAAGTCCAGGGCCATCGAGTTGCACAACTCTGGGTGGTAGTTGGTGCTCCTGGAGTTGCGGAGTGTAGCAGCCCTGACAAGCCCCGTCTGTTCCCCTTGAATCACTTAAGACAGTGCATTGCACATAACAGACGCTCAGTGAAGACATGTTGAAAATAGTACTCCAGTAAGAGAATTGTCATATCGTTTCGTGCACTCATGCCTGGCTTCTTAGGAGACTAAGGTTCTTGTGTGTAGAGATTCAGTTTTGTCTTCTTTGGTAGCACATGGTATTTCAGAGAAGATGGGAGGTGCTTATGGAACATTTGCCTAGTGAATAAGTGCAGAGTCATGACAGTGATTCAATAGCAGGTTTGATGTGGGGAGTTGGTGTGCTTATTCCATGAAGAAATCCTAATTTTATTTTGTGTCTTGATTTTTGTGGTGGGTGGGACTGAGCAGCCAACAAGGAGAGCCTGCCAGAACTGAGCACAGCTCAGCAGAACAAGCTGAAACACCTTACCATCGTGAGCTTGGCGTCAAGGATGAAGGTACGGTCCAAACCCTTTCCTGTCTTCCTCCTTACCTCGAGGCAGGTGTCGCATTGGCATCAGGGTGGGAACTCCCAGCTACACACAATAGAGTTGCATCATAAATGCATAAAATTTGCCTGGCAAAGGACAAAAGAGAAAAACATAACAGTTAAAATAGTGTAGATAATTACTCACCATTCCATTTAGGAAAAGTATGCCCAGGAGTGATTGTGAATCAGCAGGTCTCAGCTCTGGCATGCCGTGGTAGCCCACGTGCTGTGAGCATTTTGCCGTGCTTAAAGGAGACTGCTGTTTCAAGAGACAGATTTTTCAAACAGCAAGGCATCTCAAGGCAAGTTAACTGCTTCAGCTGTTGCTCAGTGCACAGTGAACTGTTCCCATGCTGGAGGAAGAACTTGCTATGTTGAACTTACTGAGAGATGGATTTTTTAATATGCTGCCTTCCTCTGGGGATTTTCAAGGTTAATTATACTAATTGGAATTTTTGCCTTCTATGCTAACTTCTCACCCTAACCTTCTGTAAGATACCACTCCACTATATCTCTGAGTTCTTCTTTTTAGAAGAAGACGTGCAACCAACTGCTCATAGCCATTAACCAAGAAGATCCAGGTTTGATTAATTTATAGTTGATTTTTGGCTCTCTGCCCAATCCCAGCCTAAATGTCTATAAGTTTTTGTGGGGCTGTGCCTTTGAAAAAGTTTGCTTTTTGCATTTCCCCTCTGTGATTGAGCTGGAGAGATGTATATTTGTTCTTGGATTGCTGTTTCACGTGATAAAATTATTTTATCTGGCCTAATCACAAATTTCTGATTCTCAGCTGGGCACTTCAGGTGGGAGGCCTATTTTGTTAGGAAATGAGGACCTGAATTTTTTTTTTTGTCCTGATCATGAACTTCTCAAGTGTAGCAAAGAGTAGGAGCGACTTTTTCCCTCGTTTCTGCAACCTGTCATTCTTTTTTTTTTTTTTAACATCTTTATTGGAGTATAATTGCTTTACAATGGTGTGTTAGTTTCTGCTGTACAACAAAGTGAATCAGCTATACATATACTTATATCCCCATATCTCCTCCCTCTTGTGTCTCCCTCCCACCCTCCGTATCCCATGCCTCTAGGTGGTCACAAAGCACCGAGCTGATCTTGCTATGCGGCTGCTTCCCACTAGCTATCTGTTTTACATTTGGTAGTGTGTATATTTCCATGCCACCTTCTCACTTTGTCCCAGCTTACCCTTACCCCTCCCCGTGTCCTCAAGTCCATTCTCTACCTCTGCATCTTTATTCCTGTCCTGCCCCTAGGTTCTTCAGAACCATTTTTTTTTTTTTTTTAGATTCCATACATATGTGTTAGCATATGGTATTTGTTTTTCTCTTTCTTACTTACTTCACTCTGTATGACAGTCTCTAGGTCCATCCACCTCACTACAAATAACTCAATTTCGTTTCTTTTTTATGGCTGAATAATATTCCACTGTATATATGTGCCACCTTTTCTTTATCCACTCATCTGTCGCTGGACACTTAGGTTGCTTCCACGTCCTGGCTATTGTAAATAGAGCTGCAGTGAACATTGTGGTACATGACTCTTTGAATTATGGTTTTCTCAGGGTATATGCCCAGTAGTGGGATTGCTGGGTTGTGTGGTAGTTCTATTTTTAGTTTTTTAAGGAACCTCCATACTGTTCTCCATAGTGGCTGTATCAATTTACATTCCCACCAACAGTGCAAGAGGGTACCCTTTTCTCCACACCCTCTCCAGCATTTATTGTTTCTAGATTTTTTGATGATGGCCATTCTGACTGGTGTGAGGTGATACCTCATTGTAGTTTTGATTTGCATTTCTCTAATGATTACTGACGTTGAGCATCCTTTCATGTGTTTGTTGGCAGTCTGTATATCTTCTTTGGAGAAATGTCTATTTAGGTCTTCTGCCCATTTTGGATTGGGTTGTTTGTTTTTTTGTTATTGAGCTGCATGAGCTGCTTGTATATTTTGGAGATTAATCGTTTGTCCAACCTGTCATTCTAAGCCCCTGTACCAACCCTGGATTTCAGACCTTTAGTCATAGAAAACCCCCCAGGTATGTTTGCCCTCTTCTCCTCATATATCTTCCTCCTGTTTCTGCAGATTTGATTGCTGTGTTAATTTTCAAACTAATAGTGCTGTGTCATAGGATTTACAGAAAACTGGTATTTAGATATCCAGTTGTCTTGGAGTCATGCCGAATGTTGGTACAGTCCATTACAGGACTACTGTTGGGGAATTGACATTGGTTGTCAGAGACCAAGAAAACATGTAAACTTCAGGATGACCTCTGAGCTTGCAGTATCCACTGGCCACCTGTAGGTGGATGCATTAGACTGTAAGATTTTTAATTGTGCTCTGCTGGGCAAGCAGCCAGTTTGTGTGTCCAGTGTCTGAGATTCTTTGGAGTTTTTTTTGATGATCTGGCGTCTTATACAAATTCTGCCAGCTTCCAAAAGGCAGCAGAGTGCCAGATACTGAGGATATCCCTTTTTCCTCTAGAAAGAGTCTTTGGGATCTCTAAGAGTGTGCTTCAGAGCATGAAAGCTGGAAGCTGAGCAAAGTCCAGGAGGCAGGGGATGGAGGAGAACACATTCCTAGATGCTGTGGGTCTTGTTTGGATCCCACAGGTCTCAGCTCATTTATCCATCTCTTGTTGCCATAGATGTTAATAATTACCACTAGACTGCATTTCCCAAAGCCCTGAGGCATATGTTGGCTATCTGAGTAATAACTTGAATTTTCTTTAATGTTTACCAATGGTTTTTGTAAACATCACATGTACCTTATCTGTAGTGTATCCCCTACTCCGTGCTGCTGAAGGACCTGGAGATGCGGAATCTCCGGGAACTGGAAGACCTCATCATCGAGGCTGTCTACACTGATATCATCCAGGGCAAGCTGGATCAGCGAAACCAGCTGCTAGAAGTGGATTTCTGCATTGGCCGTGACATCCGAAAGAAAGATATCAATAATATTGTCAAGACCTTGCATGAATGGTGAGGCTCAAAGAAGGAGGTGCCCCCCTCTTTAGGGAGGGGATACCTAGCATGCCCTCTATGCCTCTGTTTGGGGAAATGTGGTCTCCAGGTATCAGCTGGGGCTGCCTGGGAGCTGGGGCCTTGGGACAGCAAGCTAGGGAGTGGGGCTGCATTTGTGACTACAGCTGTGTGGCAGTAGGAATCACTTCAGGCTTCCTAGTGCCATGGTTGTAAAATAGTTCTTGTCCTATGCAGTTGGGGGCTATTTAGTAGCAGGCTGTAAAATGCCCAGAGTTGGCAGGTGGAGCCTCTGAAGCCTCGCTGTGTGACACTGATCCTGTGCGTTGCAGACTCACCCTCAGTGTTTGACCAAGCTTGGGAATTAGTGTTGGTAAGATTCTTTGGATAAGAGAACCAAGTTCGGCATCAGTAACGTTGGGCTAGTGTTTGTAAAACACTGTGAAGGATATTAAAGGCAAGGAATGGGTTATTCTAAGTTGGAACACAGACTCATATACAGAATATTTGATAACCATATTCTGGTATATGAAAGGAAGTGGAACATTTGCATGTACTCCATTTTAATGGAATTTGATGTTCGCAAGAGCTGTTGCACGTTCTACACGGATTTGTCATGGTGTGATTCAAGACTGAGTTGTGAAGGAGGGCCAGGGTGAGAGTATAATTGGAGGTGAGGAGAGTGTGTTCCCAGGCGGCACATGGCACGTTGGAGGCCATGAAGCAGAGTAGGCAGACTGTGCAGAGGGCTGGGGTTCATTTTGTCTTTAAACAGACTG
The DNA here is from genome assembly GCF_059928025.1 of Delphinapterus leucas. Classification (NCBI taxonomy): domain Eukaryota; kingdom Metazoa; phylum Chordata; class Mammalia; order Artiodactyla; family Monodontidae; genus Delphinapterus; species Delphinapterus leucas. The sequence goes on along the minus strand of NC_143136.1, from coordinate 8,310,163 downwards.
ACTCTCTAGCTTAGCCTCTAGGGGTGTGTATCCAGGGATGTACAGACTGACTCTCTGGCTTAGCCTCTAGGGGTGTGTATCCAGGGATGTACAGCCCAGCTTTGACCCTCTGGGGGTCCACAGCCCCCTAAGTTTCCCTCACTTCAGCTACTGTTGGATCCCCAGGCATGTACTTGCCCACCGTTTACCCCAGGTTCTGTCCCAAGTGTGACTCCAGACCCCTTCCCTTTACAACATCTGACACAAGCAGGAACTTTCAAAAGATTTTAAGATGGTGAAGTCAGACTAAATGGGAAATAAACTTAGAAAACACCCCTAACATGAAAATGGTCTGGCATACAAAATCTAGGTTTCCAGTCCCACTAAAGTTGGCTGTCTTTTCCCGTTTTTGAGATGACTGACACCGTCTTTCACCTCCATAGTCTGGCTTCAACGTGTTTGCATCCAGAGGGCCTATTCTAGCCCCCATTCCTGGATGTTTACTAGTACGAATTCCTACAACTTGTTTTTATGCATTGGAGTTAGATTTGAAACAAAATTGGTATGTAGAGTGGCACCACAAATACGCAGAATGTTCCCAACTGTTGACTCTAAAGTGGAGGGTATGTGGCTATTTATTGTACTATACCTTCAACTTTTTTTTTAACGTATTAAAATTTTCAAAATAAAAAGTGGGGAAAATGATATAATGAGGAGGGGGTGGCAGTTGGGAAGTAACACACTTCTGAGAAAAAGGGCAATCTTCAAAATAGGATGCTTTTAGAAAGAAATTTTTCTGTTGAGAAAACTGATTGATCAGTGCCATCTGTGAAGTCCCTCCTAATTCCTTTAATTGCACAGTCCGCGAAGCTTTCACATGGGATACAAAGGTTGGAAATTAAAGCTGTATTCTAAGAAACCACCCCACATCGTCCATGTTTGTTTCCATATGCCCTATGTTATGTATTCAGAAACACCTGTCTTTTGGAAGGAGTGAAGGGGCAAGAGCCCTGGCAGACGGAGTGTTACAGGAAGTCTCTAAGGAATCGGGGAGGGAGATTTGGGAGGCTGCAGGACAACTACCAGGCTTTTCTGGGGCTCAGGGCTGGTTATCTCTTATATAGGTGCGATGGCTGCGAGGCAGTCCTGCTGGGCATCGAGCAGCAAGTTCTGAGAGCCAACCAGTACAAGGAGAACCACAGCCGAACTCAGCAGCAGGTAGAGGCTGAGGTGAGGAAGAGAACGCCTGTCCCCACTCCAGGGTATCCCTGTTTGTCCCTTGTCTTGTGATCTTGGCGTAGATGAAACAGCACTCACTCGCTTGTGGGCACTGGGTGAGGTGCTGGGGTAGAGGTGAGTGTGACCCAGGCACTCCTCTTGGTGCTGTCCGTCTCGTTTCTGATTCCTGGTCACCAGAGCGTGAGCGGGCTTGGAGAGCGGAATGTTGTAATTCCTCAGTTTACACGCACTTTGCAGCTGTAGAGCAAAAGAAACAAGTTTGGGGATGGGTCTTAAAGATGGATGGAGGGATGGTGGTTACCAGGCGGGGCAGAGGGCGGGGTGCGGCTGGGCTGGGGCACATGGGGCTTCAAGGCCCCGGTGCTGCTCTGCCTCTTAAGTTGTGTGGTGGGTGCACAGTGTTCATTGTATTCTTCTCTAATCTGTATGTGTATGTTGTAACCTTTTAAAATGCATGATATGTTTCATCTTGAAAAAGGAAAAAAGGGAAAAGATTTGGTGGATGAAATGCAGGTGAAGATAAAAGTGTGTGATTGTGGTGTTAGACGCCTGGTTGTTCAGGACATTTTTAGCCTCTGGGAGAGACGCAGGCTCCAGCCCTTGAGTTAGTGGGCGTTTGTCTGCCTATAGCCTGGACACCTGTGGAGCCATCTCCCAATTTGTTTGGAGCCCTGAAGATCAGAATTTTAGCACTGAAAGTCCTTTTCTAGCGTGATGGAGCTTGAAGCATTAATGGTATTTAATGAATTTTAGAAGTCAGGTATCCTAGAGTGTAGCAGAATGGGACCCAGAGTTACAGCTAAGGAACATAAGAAATAAGTAGTTGTGCCTTTCTAAGGGGGATTTGTAAAATTTGAAGATTTCCCCTGCTCTGTTGTATGTACTCCTTGAAAATAAAACCTGGTCTTTGTAAGCCCAGCTCCTTGTCCCATGCCTAATGAGCACATAACAGGTGCTCAAATGAGTGTTTATATTTCAGGCACACCCTATAAGTGTCAGTGGACTGCTGAACTCTGCTTTCATGAACTAGAGTGCATTTATTTCAGATACACACATCCCTGTATATATATGCATACCTACTCTGTGAATGTTCCATCCACTGTAAATTTTTAACTCTACTTCTAGCCAAAGAAGTGTGAGCTATATTTAATTTAGCATTAGTCAAAGACAGATGCAATTAGGAAAGTAAGCCTGCGGCTTCTCTAATAAGCTCTGTGATCCCCTTCTTGAATATTTTGGTCTCTTCTCTGACCTGGGATTGATGTCTGAGCAAAGTAGGACAGTATTCACTGATTCTTCCCTGTACATCAAACCCTGGAAACAGTAGATTTGCAGGTGAAACGCCCACCTGACCTGGGATAGCCTGAAACACTCTTAAACCTGGTTGGTGGCCCAGGAGGAGGAGTCTGATCGCTACTGGCTGCCCCATTGTGCTTGGACTGTTGCTAATTGTGTGGCAGGTGGTGGGCTTGACTGTGGTCGTTTGCAAAACTGAATGATAACTGGTTTTAGAATTTTGAATGGCTCAAGTTTATTTCCAGAAAAAATGGCATCTGATGAAGGAAGACACTGCCTAATGTTGAGGCACGACCAATACGTAGACAACGGTGTGAGCTCCCTAGATTATGGTTATTAAATGAGAGCCAGCACACGTGGATTAGCTCTCAGTGGCCCACTGCTGGAAAACACAGCTGGCAGAGCCTGATGCTGCCACCAGGTGGCAGTAAGGATTTGATTAAGTTTGAGAGAAAGAAATTTGAGGAAACCTCCAAGGTCACCTCCACTACCAATTAAAACAGTTTACTAATTTAATAATCTTCTAGGAAATCTAGAACAGACAAGTATGAGAAGAGTGGGAGCATGGTCAAAGCCCAGAGCCTTGACAGTTTTTCCATTCACAAATGCATGATCTGGCTACTATGTGTAGGATGCTGACCGTCCCCCAGCTGAAGGCACATGGAAGGTGCTCACTAAATATTTGTTGAGTTGAAAATAAAACAGATCTACTACAAACACAGCTGTAATTCTGTCCTATTCTGCTTGTATTTATGCTTCCGTTACTCTTGACTTAACTTTTTTTTTTTTTTTTGTGGTATGCGGGCCTCTCACTGTTGTGGCCTCTCCTGTTGCGGAGCACAGGCTCCGGACGCACAGGCTCAGCGGCCATGGCTCACGGGCCCAGCTGCTCTGTGGCATGTGGAATCTTCCCGGACCGGGGCACAAACCCGCGTCCCCTGCATCGGCAGGCGGACTCTCAACCACTGTGCCACCAGGGAAGCCCTTGACTTAACTTTTATAGTCATTTTCTCAACTGAGTTGATCTTTTCTTTATTTGTCCTTAAGTTGGATTGCTTGTTCCCAGAGGGGAAAACTTGACGTTTTTCTCCCAAAATCTTATAACAGCAGCTATCTTCTGTTGAGGATTAGCTTTAAGAGTCTAACCTCTTAGCGAAGGCAGCCCTATCACAAACTGCCTAAGAATATTCTCTCCTTCTAGTTTTTCACAGAAATAGCGCATAATTAGTTACAATTCCAGCATGTTCTATCTCCTGGAGGAGATAGAACAATAACATTATGAGCTGTGTCATTACCTCTGAGCAGATACTCTGGAGGGGAGGTAATGATCACCTCCACAAAGCACCTCCTCATTTACATTTGATTTTGGAGTGTATTTTTCTTTATATTTCAGTGTGCTTATAAGTTTGATATTCTCTGGAATGTCAATCTGTAGTTCTTGCTGCATTCACAAAATAGGCTGTGTTCCGGTCAGGTAGGTAATAGAGCATAACTGGACAAAGTAAGCTCTGTTTTTCTTTATGTAGAAAATGCCCCAGGAGTTAAGTTAGTGACAGATCTTGAGCCTGTTGGCTGTGTGGTGCGCCAAGAGTGTGCTTCTCGGTGCTTCCGGGAGTGCTTCTCTCCATCTCCCCGTTCTTCTTTTCTATGTAACCCTTTCCCCACTGTGCACTCTACTTCTGTTGTCTCCCTTTGCTCTGCCCCATAGCTCAAAGAGGTTTTCCTACCCTAAGACTCTCTTCTTTCTCCTTTTGCCTGAATATTTAAAGTCTCTAGTAGAACTAGGCTGTGATTTTGTTAGCAGGCGCAGTCCCACCTGAAAATTCCTGAGGTCCATGATTTGAGGGGCTTGACAAACTCTAGGTCATCTGGGGTAATGGGATGGGGATGGCCTGCAAGCCAGACTACTCAAGGAAGAAAATAAGAAGGATCAGGGGCATTTAGGCCAAAGAAGACAAGTCTGCGGGATATTAGTCGTCGTTTAAAGGGCGGCTCTGTGAAAGAGGAGTTAGACTTCTCAGGATTGTTTCTTGAAGCTGAGATGGGCTTAACTGGTGGACCTACATGAGTGGCCACTCTTGGGTCCCGGAAGGAGCTATCTGCAGGTAGACCTGCACAGCTATTACAAAAAGCTAGTTGACTCTTAACTCCCCTTCAACTATGAGAGTCTGTTATTGGCTCAGCAGTCTACTTTGTGAGTTCCCTGTGTTTAAAATGCTAACAATCAAACTGATTGAGCATGACATAGGGCCCACTGTGAGCCATGTCATCCCCCCCATCCAGGCTGAGGCCTTGTTTAAGATAAAGGGCCTCATTTCTTAGGCTAAGAGACACTTGCCCAAGAAGCCCTCTTTTTCCCTATGGCGCGTTTACCTGACTGTGGAGGATTCAACTTTGTCAGTACGTAGTCTTACTGGAAGCTAGATGTGAACTCCTGAAACACAGAGGAGACACAGCACACAGGAGGCCACCATCTGAGAGTGAGAGGGTGCTGCCAGGCAATATAGGTTGAGGGGAGGCTAGTGGTCAGGACGGGTTTGTGGAAGAGGTAGGGTCAGAGGTGGCTAGCGAAGGAGGAGGCTTGCCCAGGCTGGAATAACAGGGTGCAGGAAAGGCAACAAGGCAGAAGAAATGACTGCTTCTGGGTGTGAGGCCGGGGACTAGCGTGGCTCTGGTGGAGGGCACATGTTGTGGAAGGGAAGGAAGGTACAGGGTCTTGAGTGGCGTGTCAGAAGTGCAGAACAAACCAGGTTTTTCCTTGGGGTAAGTCTCATTTCTTTTTCTGGCTTTCCAGGGTCACTGAGCACCTGAAATAATAGCTTACTGGGAGATAGTTTCTATAAGAAAAAGCTGCTTGAGGAGGTAAATAGGCATTTGAATGAATGCTTAGAAAACATATCAAACTGGACAAACCTTGTTATTTTATAAAGCAGTGATAACGGAGAAATCACATTTCTTAATCTCTCCCCCAAGGCCTTCAAAATACACTGAAGTGAAACAACAGTCTCTTTTATTTATTTATTTAAAAATTTTATTTGTTTATTTTTGGCTGCGTTGGGTCTTCGTTGCTGCATGCGGGCTTTCTCTAGTTGAGGTGAGCGGGGGCTACTCTTCGTTGCGGTGCGCGGGCCTCTCATTGCGGTGGCTTCTTGATGCGGAACATGGGCTCTAGGCACGCGGGCTTCAGTAGTTGTGGCTCGCGGGCTCTAGAGTGGAGGCTCAGTAGTTGTGGCGCACGGGCTTAGTTGTTCTGCGGCATGTGGGATCTTCCCGGACCAGGGCTCAAACCTGTGTCCCCTGTTAATTGAAGAAAGGAACGCTGAAAACAGTACTGTGGTCGCATTTTTCTTTTACTACATTTTTTGTCATTTGTCACTTAGTTGGCTGAAGTTTATCCTCTAGTTGCTTATTCAAGAAGGGCTCGTGGGAATTCGGGAATTGTATTCCCAAAGTTCTGGTGAAAATATCTGTGGTTTCATATGTGAACAGTAATGAGCTGAGTATAGCATCTTGTGTCACCCTTTCTTTTCCTATGGCCATTTTTACCAGTGCTTTCTTTCACTTGCTGTGTTGTACCTTTTTGCCAAATGGTCCACTACCACTTGGCTTATTCCCCATTTTCAACCAAGAAAGCATTAGTTCCACTTTTTTGCTTGACTCATTTCCATGTATCTTCCATGAGCAGCCCCTGCTTGTTTCTCCTCATCGGAGTTTCTGAAGATAATCTCAGATTTTCTTGCAGAGGATTCTGGCTTCTTCCCTTGAGTGGCCCCCTTTATAGCGAGAACAAGTTGCAGTGAGTTTCTGGCGCTTACAAGCTGACCACACCAATTCTGTGTCTCCCTCCAGGTTACCAACATCAAGAAGACACTCAAAGCTACCGCGTCCTCCTCAGCTCAGGAGATGGAGCAACAGTTGGCTGAACGAGAGTGTCCCCCCCATGCTGAGCAGAGGCAGCCCACTAAGAAGATGTCCAAAGTGAAAGGTCTGGTCTCCAGCCGCCACTAGGGCCGGCTGGGGCAGCTGGCACTCACCAGGCCTGGGTCAGGTGGGGAGGGGACACCAAGGGCCTATTTCCTCCCCTCTCTACCTTCCATGAGTTCCAGACCTGCCCATCCCCTCACCAGCGCCTCCCCCCACATTGGTACTGTTCCAGAAGAACCATTAACTCCCTTCCCTCTCCCACTCCCTCTTCCCCAGTTGCTCCCTTCAGACTCAGGGGCTCCACGGATGCCATCCCAACAGGGCCAGACACTGCCCAGCTTCCCTCCAGGAGGTTCTTGTCTCTGTCTAAGGGCTTGTATCCCTCCCAGTTTTTCTTTTGCTTCGTGTCATTTTGTCAGGCTGGTCATAAGCTGGAAGCAGCTTTAACTGGCCCACAGGGATGACTGCGAAGGAGGCCCCTCTCTGAGTGACGGGAGGCACTCCTTCTCCAGCCCCATGTGCCACAGTGCCCACCATGGTGCAGGCGCTCTAGCCAGGTATCAGAATGCTTTGTTTTCCCTCTCCTGCCTTATCCCTTGTTGGCAGCTCAGATCAGGCCATGGAGGGATGTGATGCTGGGCTATGTTTACTAAACCTGCGGGTTTTCAGCCTCTTAACGCCCAGCTCCAGTCTCTCATTAGTTGGGAGCACCGGGCTGTTAACCTCTGGAATCTGAGCACCCGTAGGGGTCGCTGCGGGTCTGCTGGGTGACGGAAGTTTCTTCCGGCTTGGTGCTCTCCGCTGGCCTCGCTCCCTGCTGCCTCTGACCACTCGGACTGGTTTTTGGTGTGAAGGCCCCGGCCGCCCACTGGGGCTGTCTGCCAACACTTGTTCTCCCGAGATCTTTAATTCTTCCCGCCTGCATCCGTGGTGGGGATGGTGGTGTTGAGGCCCCTCTGTCTGGTGAAGGATCTGTTGCTGCTTCTGTCTCTTTCTTCCCACCCTCCCTGGCTGGTGACCCAGAGCCCTCTGATGATGGCATTCTCCTGGCAAGAGAAAAGGACTTGACTAGCCTTTCTGAACTTGAACAGTTTCAGGTTATATTTTAATTTTTTTTTTTTTTTTTTGTACAGGTTCTGATTCTAATACATTTCAACATGCTTTTTTCCCCCCTCGTGTCAATATTTGTTATAGACTAATCGCCGGGGAGTTTCACCTGGTTGGAGGGTGGGGTGTGTGTATGTGTGCGTGTGGTGGTGTTTTTTTTTTAAGGGGAGGTGGAGGTCCTGGACTGATATTAAAGAGAGAAAAAGCACATTTTAGAGAACAAAATAAAAGTAGATTTAATGTATGTGACTGTGGAATGTGAGGTTGCATAGCTGGTAGATCCTGAGGGGCTAGAATTAGGGTGGTTCAGGGAAAATGTGATACTGTTTCAGTGCCATGGTTAAAAAATGGATTTCTCCTTTTTCCAAAATGTCCAACAGCTGCCTACCATTGATCAAATGTTAACAAAACACTCATGTTTCCCTTTTTATGATTTATGTCCCCATATAACATTATGCCCAGCTGGAGGGTTTAATTCCCAAAGTATGTTTCATGAAACCCTTTGATAGATGCTCTGTGGAAAAGGGGTTCTGTTGTTAAATAAATTCGGCACATCCTGCATCCCATATCCTCACTGGAAATTCATTGTTAAGGTCTCAAAGAAGGCCTGGGGGAGGAAGCCTGTTCCCAACACTGATTTCACCACCAAATCCTTTTTTGGTAATATTTAGTGGAACACATTTTGGGGAAATTTTTGGAAACGTATTTCTCAAAAACACCTCCCAGCCTTATAGGTTTTTCCAGCTATTCTTTCCAGACACAAAACAGTCACTCTCACTCTGGCAAGTGGTCTTCCATCCTTATCTTTCCCACTGGGGAGTGGACTAGGTAGGAAGCGTGACTCACTTGTATGAAATGTGTGACCACTAGTTGTTTGACTGCCCCAGGCCCTAGGAAGCTCTAGGTTCACCTTCTCCATGGGTCTGCTGTTCCTTAAAAAAGAGTAATGACAGTAATAAGAACAACATTCATAAAGTGCTCTGCAGAATGCCTTCATCTACAATAAGTCATTGGATCCCTTCCACCAAACAATCTCCCGAGGTTGGTAAGGGTAAGTATCGTTACAGTCATCCTCACTTTATGTGTGAGAAGTGCCCTGGTGTTCAGTGGTAAAACGAAGCCTCCTGGATCTCCTTACTTACGTGCCCTGCCATCTTCTCTGTGTTGCATTCTGATTTAGAGTTTGCTCCCCAGACTGACCCTTGGTACCTTTCTAGCTGCTTATTCCTCTGAGGGCTCATCTTTCTCTTAACTGACACCCAACACATCGCAGCCTCTGCTTCCCAAACCCACCCAGCCCCTTTATATGGAAGCAGAGAGTGTGGCAGTGGGGCTCCAGGAATTGTGGGAACAGCTGGAATGTTCTTTGCTCTGTCGGACTCTGGTAGGAGGCCTGGCCTCCGAGCTCTGCAGTTCCCCGCCTAGCATGCTGTGACAGCTGGGCTTGGGTCTGGAATGCGCATGGGTGTTCGACATAACAACACAGTGCTCAGAAGAGGTGTCCTCAGCAACAGGGAAGCATCTTAGGTCAGGGGGGGACACTGCAGTGTGAACACTTCGCTTGGTAGCGGTGCTTACCGCCTGGCTCTGGCTACTTTAAGCGGTCTGCTTCCTGAAGGCCTGTTTGGCCTTCTTTACTTTCTTTCCAGATGAGAGGCTTTATGGTTCTCCTTGGGTAACATTAGGGAGGTGGTCAAAGCCCCCAAGTACAGGCTGTTGTGTTCCAAATCCAAGATGACCACCACTGGTAAGAATTTCCATCCCCAAACTTTAGAGTCATAGGAAAGGGTAGTCATCAAAGGAGCTAATATGACAAGCAGCTTGTGATATTTTACGTATTTGCTGTTTTCTCTTTCATGTGCTGGGTTGCCTGAAACCAAACCACATTCCAGTTTTTGTACGTAAAAGTCATTATTCTCATAGCTTGAGACTTCAAAACTTTTTTTTTTTTTTTGCGGTATGCGGGCCTCTCACTGCTGTGGCCTCTCCCGCTGCGGAGCACAGGCTCCGGACGCGCAGGCTCAGCGGCCATGGCTCACGGGCCCAGCCGCTCTGTGGCATGTGGGACCTTCCCGGACCGGGGCACGAACCCGTGTCCCCTGCATCGGCAGGCGGACTCTCAACCACTGCGCCACCAGGGAAGCCCACTTTTTGTTTTTTAACGTAGCAATTGGTTGATTTTTACTGGACCTGATGGAATGTCACAGTGCTCCTGTGTTTGAGTTTCAAGTATAGCATACCCTGCTCAGTACTTGATTGTACCTGTCTTCCTGGGGATCTGTATACAGCCATGAACATCTGACTGCTTTATTAATTCTTTTCTTGTAGTTATGCTTGAGATTTACAGATTGAAACATATGTATATATTTTAAAAATTTATTTATTTTTGGCTGCGTTGGGTCTTCGTTGCTGCGCATAGGCGTTCTCTAGTTGCGGCGAGCGGGGGCTGCTCTTTGTTGCAGTGTACAGGCTTCTCATCGCAGTGGCTTCTCTTGTTGCGGAGCACAGGCTCTAGGTGTGTGGGCTTCAGTAGTTGTAGCACGTGGGCTCAGTAGTTGTGGCTCGTGGGCTCTAGAGCGCAGGCTCAGCAGCTGTGGCTCACGGGCTTAGCTGCTCCATGGCATGTGGGATCTTCCCGGACCAGGGCTCGAACCCGTGTCCCCTGCATTGGCAGGCAGATTCTTAACCACTGCACCACCAGGGAAGCCCTGAAATATATTTTTTATTATAAATTTCATTTTACATTTCCTTTACATTACCCTGAGAGCATTAAATGGATCTTTTAAACCTGTGTCTGTTAAGCAGGTTATTTATAATGACCTCAGGGCAATAAAAGTGGGTATAATGCGTGTTCATTATAAAAAAGGAATGTTGGGTCTATTAGGGATGAGAACTGTTGTCCTTTGGTTAAGGATGAAACCCACAATGCAGTGATGGGGAGAGCCAAGATAGGAGGCAGCCCAGATCTTCTTGGGGTCATTTGTGCCTGTCTTTACATTGCTTTTTCCTAGCAAAACCCTACTATGGATTCATCCAGTTAGTTACCTTTACAAACTTTTGAGTCATAGGAAATGGGCTGGAACCATGGGGGTGAATCATATAACCTATGGAGGATGTATAGAAGTAAAATAAGAAGGTCACAGCGGAACCCTAGCAAATACCTTCAGCTGGGTTCTAAAGGAAGTGATGCCCCTGAAGAAATTTTAGAACAGGCAGAGAAACACAGGAAGATCTAAAGAGATTGGGGCCTCATACAACACCTCATACAACGGCTGGAGAAATCACACAACCGCAGGGCGGTGCCACTACACTCGTCTCTAAACTGGCTTCTCAGAGCTGTTGGGCCATCACATCATATGCCCCTTGTCAGCTCTCATTCGTTCCCTATAGCTGTTAAGTTTCACTGTTCTTTTGGCTTTTTAAATTAATTTATTTAATTTTTGGCTGTGTTGGGTCTTCGTTGCTGCACGCGGGCTTTCTCTAGTTGCGGCGAGCGGGGGCTACTCTTAGTTGCGGTGTGCGGGCTTCTCATCGCGGTGGCTTCTCTTGTTGCGGAGCACGGGCTCTAGGCACGTGGGCTTCAGTAGTTGTGGCGCGTGGGCTCAGCAGGTGTGGCTCATGGGCTCTAGAGCACAGGCTCAGTAGTTGTGGCTCGTGGGCTTAGTTGCTTCACGGCATGTGGGATCTTCCCCGACCCGTGTCCCCTGCATTGGCAGGCGGATTCTTAACCATTGCGCCACCAGGGAAGCCCTCCCTGTTTTTTTAAAACCAATTACTCCATACCTCTCACTCTAAGCAGATGACTGTATTCCTACTTCAGAGTGAAAATCACACTAGGTGGGGAAACTGTCAGTTTCTGTCTTCCACCTACAGAATCATCTACATCCACCCTTTACACTTTTGTTCTTATCACAGTGGAAAAGGCAACCCTCCTTCCATGGGAGTGTCATTTGTCCACCTGTGTGGTATTGATCTGCCTCACCTCTTCTCCCAAGGGTTTTCACTCGTGTCTTTGACCTCTCCTTCTCTAGTGGCTGTATGTGATGGAGAACTTTACACGTTAAGGAGACCCTCCCTGAGCCTGATGTCCCTTTGCAGCCACCACTGTTTTTCTTCTTATCAAACAAGCTTCTTGAGAGTTGTCTACCCTTTCTGTCTCTACCTCCTCCCTCATCCACACCTGAATCCTTTGCCACATGACTCCTACTGCCAGCCATCTGCTGATGGTTTTCTTGTCAAGGAGACCATAGATCTCCAACTTGCTAACTTTTTTGGTCTTTGTTTGGCTTGATCTTTACGTTACGATTGGCAATGTTGAGTCCACTTCTTTATGTGTTCTTCTCTTAGTTTTCATGGCCCCAATAATCTCTCTAGGTTTTCCTTGTGTTTTTCTGCCTATTCTAAAATTTCTTCAGGGGCGTCTCTTCCTTTAGAGTCCTGTGGAGATGTCTGCTGGAGTTTCATTGTGACTGTCTTATTTTACTTCTGTGTAAACATCCCATGGTGTTCCACTTCCATTTATAACACCCAAATCTCTATCTCTGGCTCATTCTGCCAACACGTATGGTCAACAGACAACTGGGCATTTCTACTTGCTGTCTCCCAGGTCTGCTTACGTAGTCAGCAAATGGTGCCCGCAGTTCACCAAGTGTATTATTTTATAGGGCTTCCATAACAGAACACCACAGACCAGGGGGCTTCAACAACAGAAGCTTTTTCCCTCACAGCTCTGGAGGCTGGGAAGTCCAGGATCAAGGTGTTGGCAGGTTTGGTGTCTCCTGAGGCCTCTTTCCTTGGTTGCAGATACCACCTTCTCACTGTGTCCTCACATGGTCTTTTCTCTGAGCATGTGCATCCCTGGTGTCTCTTCCTCCTCGTATAAGGACATCAGTCATATTGGATTAGGGCCCCACCTTTATGACTTCATTTAACCTTAATTACTTCTTTAAAGGCCTAGCCCCAGACAGTCGCATTGGGGTTAGAGCTTCAACATATATGAGTTTGGGGAGAAGATAATTCAGTCCATAAAACAGTTACCTGAGCCAGAACTTGGGGTTCATCCTTAACTCCTCCCTACCCCGTGTCTGATTCACCACATCCTGACAATTCTATTTTTATATTTTTTGAACCCATCCTTTTTCCATTTTTCTGAGACTTCACGTCTTTGAACATTCATTCATTCATTCAGCATACTCTTTGGATACCCATTATATACTAGGAAGGCAGCCAAAGAAAGCTAAAAAACACAAGATTAAGGAAAGTATATGGAAGGAAATGATGAAGATAAATGCAGAAACAAATTAACCGGCAAGATCAAAAGTTAGTCTAAGGGGTTTTTTAAATAATGAAAAAGATATATACCTGGAAAATCTAATTAATGAAAGACAATAAATGAATAAAGGGAACAGTTAGGATTTTAAAACTGTAAGATGTTACCCACTATCAATCTATCTGAAATTCAATGATAAAAAGAATTTTCTGGAAAATTGAGTGGCTGTAATTCACTCAAGAAATAAAATACTGGAACTGGCTAAAAATCAAGAAATGAAATGTAAAAGCTACTGAGGATGTATCTAACAAGGCTCTGGGTTCATATTGTTTACTGGGTGAACTCTTGTTATTAAAGGATTCAGTGATTCCTTTCATCATCATAGGCTGAACAGGTTTTTGTAAAAAAAGAAGGAATGGAAAACTCAATTAAAAAAAATGTTTTGGGCTTCCCTGGTGGCGCGGTGGTTGACAGTCTGCCTGCCGATGCAGGGGACGAGGGTTTGTGCCCCAGTCCGGGGGGATCCCACGTGCCACGGAGCGGCTGAGCCCGTGAGCCATGGCCGCTGAGCCTGTGCGTCCGGAGCCTGTGCTCCGCAACGGGACAGGCCACAACAACAGTGAGAGGCCCGCATACCGCAAAAAAAAAAAAAAAAAAAAAAAAATGTTTCTAGGGAATCCCCTGGTGGTCCAGTGGCTAAGACTCTGCCGAGGGCCCGGGTTTGTTTGATCCCTGGTCAGGGAACTAAGATCCTGTAAGCTGCCTCATGCGGCCAAAAAAAAAAAAAAAAAAAAAAAAGTTTCTAGTTGAGCCTTATTACCAAAATCTAACAAAGATAGGTTTTTTTCTCTTAATCTGGTTTATGAATATAGATGAAAAGAATTCTATAAAGTTAGATATACAATCCTAATAAAATCTTTTAGGAAGCTAAGGAAAAGATGCTTCCTTAACATGATAAAGTACTATGTATATTAAGTCCAGGGACCACATTGTCATTTCAGTAAATACACCAGGGTGTTCCCACTAAAGCAGTGGTCATGCTGTGCTGCTGGCCGTTCAGAATGAGATGTGAATCTGAACGGTGACTGATGGTGCAGGGAAAGCGCCCTTCAGTCACCTGACAAGTTTCTTGAACACCTGAAGTCTTGGGTGAAGCAGAGCCAGTGAGAGGCAGTGTGCCCTGATGGTTAGGGGAAAGAGACCTGTAGCAGGCAGTGTGACCTGCCGCTCTGGCCTCTTCCCTCTTCTGCAAAGGGAGCACAATAGTAACACCCCTTCTTAGGGAGATTGTGAGGATTACAGGAGGCAAAGCCAGACTTGCCATGAGCACAGGTGTTAGTGGTTGTTAACTGATGTTCGTATTTTTGTTGTAGATGTTTGGGTTCCACTGGTGGTCAGGATCTTAGCACACTTCATTTCAGAACCCTCTATCTTGATGCTTTTGGGTTAGAATGGAGATCTTTCAACAACGTGGACCCCAGGAAATAGGCTGATAGCTCTGCAAGCCCAAATCTGCCACGTCCCAGTGTTCTATCCCTGTGCTGGCTGGTCCTCCCTCCTCCCCAAGCCCTGCACCCTCACCTCCTTGCCCCTCCCTTCCCCCGCTCCCCCCGTGCCTCCCGCGTCTCTCAGCCCCTCCGTACTTCCCTGTCTATGGCGGCAGCCTCTCCTGCAGTCAGTGCAGCCTCCCCCTGCCTCCCAAGTCCTCTTTCAGTTAGTCCCTGCTGCACACTCTCCAGCGTCCTCCCAGAGCTTGAGAAATCCCTCGAGCTGTGTGGCACGTGTCCCTCTTCTCCTCACCCCAAGTCTCCAGTCTCCCTGAACGGTTGTTCAGAAAGCGCCATGCGCGTCTGCCCGTCTGCCCTCTGTGCCGTTTGCCTGGGTTTCCTGCCTCCCCTCCTCGTCCACCTGGCACATGCTCATCCGTGGAGCCCTATTGGACCTCTCGCTGCCGAGGGTAGTGCCTCCTTCTGCACCGTTTGGCGCCCCACATCTTCTTCTGTGCTCCCGCCCCCACATCTTCTTCTGTGCTCCCGCCTGTGGCCTGCAGTACAGCCCTGTGTTCAGTCATCTGCACCCGCTGCCAGAGTGTGAGCTCTTCCAGGGCAGGGGCTGTGCTCTCCTCTCCTGTCTGCGTTGCCTGGCGGGGTGCTCAGCACGCAGAACAATGCCTGTCCTATGGGAGGGAACTAGCGGGAGCACAGTCTGGTCCTGCTGTGGATGGAGGGTGGTGTCTTTGCTTACCCAGAGCTCCGGGGAGTGGGAGTCGCACTTTGCCGTTTGGGGGCTTACAGCAGTGGCGCGGCATCCTGTCATTGCCGCAAGCTGTTCACCAGGGGCTTGGCTCCAGTTGTGTAGCCTCCACCAGGTGAGGCTTGTGCAGGTGGAGCCACAGCACTTGAGCACTTGTTATGTGCCAAGTGCTGGGTTAAATGCTTTTAGGGTAGCTCACTGGATCCTCACAGCAACTCTAAGGTCGGTTCTGTTATAACTCTGGTTTTACTCCTAAGGAAACAGCTCTGAGTAACGACATGGTGGAGCTGGGTTTATATCCAGATCCCACTCCGAGACTAAGCCTGAAGCTCAGGCATGGCTGCACCTCCAGAGGCTGGGAGGCAGGGAGGCTTGAGGTGGCCGGGTTTAGGTCCTGGGACTAGGTGTGGTTGGACAGCAAAGGGGCTACTAACTCTGCCAGGCTGTTCACACTGTTCTGTAATTTGCTTTTTTCTCTTAACGTATTGTGAACGTCTTTCCATGCTGTGGTGGTTTTAAAATATGTCTACAAATTTTTGGACACTCCTCCCACAAAAGAGAGAGCCCAATTCCCTTACCCTTGAATGTGGGCCTGTCTCAGTGACACACTTCTATTGAATAGAATGTGGCAGAAGTGATGCTGAATGACATCTGAAGCTG
Source organism: Delphinapterus leucas (assembly GCF_059928025.1). Classification (NCBI taxonomy): domain Eukaryota; kingdom Metazoa; phylum Chordata; class Mammalia; order Artiodactyla; family Monodontidae; genus Delphinapterus; species Delphinapterus leucas. The sequence continues at coordinate 8,294,436 of NC_143136.1, read as the reverse complement.
GATTAGAAAAGGTGACGCAGCTTCCACGCAGCTCTGTCTTTCATGGGATGCATGCCTTGGGGTCCCTTGGCTTTGCTGAAGCGACCCTGCTGGAGCGTCACCTGGAGGGGCAAGGGCTGGAGCAGAGGAGAGAAAGGAGGGAGAGAGATGCCCAAAGGGTCTTCACAGTACAGGTGCCACCTGGGAGTGAGTGAGCCTTCAGGTGATTCCAGCATCCAGCCTTCAAGGCAAGGGCCAAATGGAGCAGAGACGAGTTCTCCCTGCCCAGCCCTTGCAGACTGCAGATTGGTGAGGAAAATAAATGCTGCTGTTGTCTAAGCTACAAGCTTGGGAGTAGCTTGTTACTCAGCACTGGCTACCTGGAATAGTTGTCAATAAGAATAATGCTACTCCCTCGTTTTGAATTCCACCTGTGGATGTCAATTTGTAAAGGGTCATCCAGTATTGTCTTTTATTATAAATAACCCTGTGAAAAAAATCCCTGTTCACGCAGGGGTTTACACACACATAACACAGAAGTCACTCTTGTGTTTTCGCAGGTTGTCACCTTCCTCTAGCATGTTTGGGAGGCGAGCGCATGGTCCTTCACCCACCTGGGTCAGTTTAACACTGTAGCTCCTCAGCGCTCATTTGGCTCCTGGGGCCTCAGGTCACTATCCCGCTGCTGACCACCCCTTGGAACTCCTGGACTGCATCTCTGACTTCATAGAGCTTTTGTTCTGTGGGGAGATGGACAATAAATAAGAGAAAAATAACTAAAAACTGGCCCCATTCCTGTGAGTGTGGAGGGAAGGTTGGGGAAGGGTTTCAAGCAACAAAGACAGCCTCTCGGAGGTCAGCCTTAAAGAAACCACATGCCTGGTTGTGAATTTTGACATGGCTTCCTGGTTGGCTTCTGGGAGAATGGGGGCACCTTGCTTGAGAACGTGGAGGCATGAAGATTGGCTCTTCTGGTTATAATTTCTTCACTCAATTGTCTGATAACTGCTTTAGGAAAAACTCCTTGAAGTGGAATGTTTGAGATTCAGAGTAGTTTGGATTTTAAAGGCCATTGCTACAGGGAACCAAGCTACTCCTCCAGAAAGCTTTGCTCAGTTACATTCCCCCAAGCTGTGCAAGCCGGAGCTTCACAACAGGGCCAGGGCGCCAGGGTGCCAGAGCCCGAGTGAGTTACAGGTGCCAAGAGCATAAACGCTTCCCACCCCTGAGACTCAGTTGAGCCCAGGGTGCGTTGCTGAGGTGATCACTTCTATGTGTGCCTTGTGACGAACCATGTGTTCCCAGCCCTGGACAGCACTAGATAGACATTGTCATTCTTTTCCATTATCCACCTACCTGATTGAGGGGAGTATTATCTCCTTGATGCTGTAGTTTACATCTTCTTAATTACCAGGGAGCATATTTTTCATACGCTGATTATACCACTGCATTTATTCTTTGGTGACTTTCTTGTTCTTGTCCTTTACTCATTTCTCCACTGGGGTCGTTGCTTTTTTTATATGAATTTTTAAGTACTACCTAGAAACAACCAGCAGAGGGCAGCAGTGCATCAGGGTGCCAAGGGGATAGTGCTGGAGCCTGAACCTGAACAGTATATTTTGGACAAAGACACAGCCTGGGCCCTGGGGCCTTGGCATCAATGGACTAGGGGAACTTAGAACAGATAATGTGGTTAATTTCCTCTCCAAATTGAGTTATTTGTCTGAAAGTCTGTAGGTGGGCTAGGGACAAGAAGATGACTTTGAAGGGATAAAACTGTAGGTCCCAGAGTGGTAAATGAATTCTGTCTGATGGTAGACCCAGGTTGTTGCCAGAGTATGGGATGTGTGTGTGCATACAAATGTGCGCCCCACCCGCCAGAAAGGTACCTGAATAAATTTCACATATGCCAACCTCTCTCTTTGAGCTGTCTTGTTCTCTGTCTCATTGGGAAATTGAAGCAACTTAATAGGCAGGGCCTGGGTGGTAATGCAGGAACGTGAGGTTTTAGAGAGGAGAGAGCCAGTGAATGCTGCCCCGGCCTTTCACTGTAGGAAGCTAGGTGAGCCTCAGGGAGATGCGAAGCCCCTGAAATCATTCACAGAATTGTCTATGCACTTACATATCTTATTTTAAAAAACACTTAATTTTGAAATAATTGTAGATTCAGAAGTAGTCTCAAAAATAGTAGAGAGGCTCTGTGTACCTTTCACCCACTTTCCCCCAATTATAACATTTCACATAACTTTAACCAGGAAATTGATATAATTCAGGCCTTGTTCGGATTCCGTGTGCTCATGCGTGTGCGGGCACGCATGACGTTGTTGAGCTATACGAGCGGCTCTGGATCACCATCTTTTGGACTTTGTGTCCTGTGCCAAAGGTGTGCCCATGTTTGCTTAAGTCATCATTGGTAGAGTTTTCTGTTACCTGAAGCCTCAACATTCCTAACCCTAACATCCAATTACAAGGTGCAGAACACCTCATGCAAACCGGCTCAATTAAAAAAAAAAGAGGTCTTCCCTGGTGGCGCAGTGGTTGAGAGTCCGCCTGCCAGTGCAGGGGACGCGGGTTCGTGCCCCGGTCCGGGAGGATCCCACATGCCGCGGAGCGGCTGGGCCCGTGAGCCATGGCCGCTGAGCCTGCGCGTCCGGAGCCTGTGCTCCGCAGCGGGAGAGGCCACAACAGTGAGAGGCCCGTGTACCGCAAAAGAAAAAAAATGAAAAGGAAGGGGAGGAATATTGGTTCATGTAATAAAACCCAGAGGAATGACTGAACCGATGCCAACGGTTCAGGATGTCATCAGAGAGCTCACTCCTTTTCTCTGTACCGGCCACTGCTCTGCGCACCTCTGAGTTCTGGCTTTTTTCTCAGGCACCCTCCCTCAAGATCCCAACAGTGGCAGTGGCGATTCCAGACCTTTCATCCTCACCCCACATCACACAGAAGAAGAGAGGGAGTGGGGGGATCTCATCATTCCCTATAGAAGCTGTAAGATTCATTCTGATTAGACCAGCCTGGGTCAAGTGCCCATGTCTCAACCAATCGCAGGGCCAAGAGAATGAGATACATTGGTTGGCTCATGCCTGGACTCCTAACCCCTCCATGAACACCTCGTGATTGGGATAATTTATTGGTTTAATCTAATCTCAGATGGGAAGTGTCCACCCTGACCACATGGGACAGGGGAAGTGTCTGAAGAGGAATTTGAGGTGATGTTACCAGAGAGAGGGGAAATAGATGCTGGACAGTAAACCACAGACGTCTTCCATCTTTGGCATGGAGTCTTGAGTCCCTCCCTGGTCAAATCAGCTATGACCAGGAGGACAGGACCATATAGTAGAGACATGACTACTGGGATGGGTGTGCAGCTTTTGCATCAGGGGGAGTGATTGCTGGACAGGAGGTCTCTACCACAGTAGCAGCTTATGTCTCTAAAACACCGTTCTGCTGCAGATCTCCACACGCCTCAGGACGTTAACCTGGTCATGGCATCTCTAGTCACTCCCACTGGCCTGGTGTAGGTCTGCAGGGGCCCAGTGGGCAGCAGAGGAGATGCTATGGTTGAAGCAGGATCCTGGGTTTCAGCTGCATATGTTCGGTAGGGCTGGGGATATATTTCGATAGGACCCCCCCGACCCTACCACACCATGCCCACTGGCTGCCCCTTGTACCCTCCTGCTCTCCAGTACGGACAACAGTTTCCTGCTGTACTCCTCCCTACTCACCACCATGAAGTCCATCCATTCCAAGTGGACACAGAGGTCTTCAGAGAGAGGCTCTCCTGGGGCAGGGTGGCTTCTAGCACCCCGAGATACTCAGGTTTATGGAAAAGGTCAGCATTTCTCCAAGCATGCTGTTCATACCATTGTGGTATGCGATGTATTTTAATAGATACGCATCAATTCTTAAACACTCCTTGTTTTAAAAATCTTTTTATTGTGAAATGAAATAGATACAGAAAACTCTACAAGACAAACATAGAGCTTAATGAAGTATAATAAGGCAAACACCGCAAATGCTCTTGTAATGTAATCCGAGAGGTAGAACGTTGCAGGCCCCCCGCCCCCAGCAGCTCCTCCACATTCCCTGTCCCAGTCCCAGCCCCTCTCTGCCACTGCAGAGTAACCACTACCTGGCTTTTACTGCAGTCGCTTCCTTTTGTTTCTTTACAGTTTCATCATCCAGGTGTGCATCCCTAGACTATGGTTCAGTCTTGCCCCCTTAAAAAAAACCCCACATATTTTACCTCTTTTAATCCACAGGTTCTTCCTTCATCCCTTTCTTTTCCTTTCATTTTATTGGTTGAAGAATCCAGGCCATTTGACTGCAGCGTTTCCCGCAGTCTGGATTTTGCTGGCTGCCCACTCATGGGGCCTCTCAGCGTGCTCTGGTGCTCGCTGTGTTTGCTGCCCATTGTCATCTGGATCTAGAGGCTCGACCAGACCCAGCCTCTCTCCTTTTGACGAGACTCAAGTGTGATGTGTTCCTTCATCAACTGCCTCTCTTTCTGGGTGTTCTTAGCCTTGGAGGTTCAGCCCCTAGATCCGTTACTTCCCTGGGGGTCCAAAATGGTGACGTACATTGTTTTCACTGTGCTGTGATTCACATTTTATTGCCTATTAATTTTGTCACTCCACACAATTTATGAGTAAACAGGCTTTGAGGAAATATACTGAGTTAAACAGGTGATGGCAACATTGATGAGACTGTTCCCGTGTTTTACATAAGGTAATGAAAAGAACCACAGCTGCCACTGCTACAAAATGATCATGATATTCTAATTCCATCATTTCTTTTTCATTTATTTGCTGGAATTCTTTATAAACAGATGCTTTCTTTCATCTATCATGAGGTTACCCCATGGTATAGCTCACATAGGAGAGGCAGGATAAATGCTTTCCTCTTTCGCTATGTTTGCCAGTTTGCAAAATAATAGACTGGCTCCTTATTATCCTCTGGAGGTGACCAGTTCAGTTTTTCAGTATCATTGTGAACTCATGGATTTAACTAAATTTGGTGAGTTGTAGTTTGTTGTAATTATTACTATGTTCAAAGCTCAAATTGTCCTGTCTCTGGCCAGTGGGAGGGCTCCTGTGTTCTTTTGAGACTACCCTAGTCTACACATAACCTTCCTGGGATGGCTTGTGTGCTGTCCTTTATGTCAAGATGTTCCAGGCTCCTTCTGTACACTTTCTCCTCAGACCAGTAGTCAGTCATTTATCCACACAGCCCTGACTTTTAGTGGGAAATGGCATTTCCTGACCGCAATGTGTACTCCAGGGATGCTCACTGCTACTGGCTTGGTCATGGTTTCTAGGTCGTTTCAGTGGTCAGAGCTAATAGGTATAAGATAGAATGGTAGATAAAATCCCTCGTAAGGTCATTCTGTTATTTCCAATTAAATTTCAGGACTATAGATTTTATATTTAAGCTTTAAAAAAATTACAGCTGCATCTCCTTTCTTCCACACTGAGAATCCTGATTTTTAGGACACAGGGGATGATAGTTAAAATATCCCATAATTATTCATTTGTTTCAGGCAACATTACACACACGACAGGGAATACTAATGCTGCCGCCACCAGAATGATAAGCGAAAATAGTTTTAAAGTTCTCACCCCCATTTTTTTTTTTTTTTTTTTGCTGTACACCGGCCTCTCACTGATGCAGCCTCTCCCGTTGCGGAGCACAGGCTCCAGACGTGCAGGCTCAGCGGCCACGGCTCACGGGCCCAGCCGCTCCGCGGCATGTGGGATCTTCCCGGACCGGGGCACAAACCCCTGTCCCCTGCATCGGCAGGCGGACTCTCAAGCACTGCGCCACCAGGGAAGCCCCCTCACCCCCATTTTTATAGCTATTCTATATTTACATCAGTCGAGCTTATAGCCCTCTTATACCATATTCTCTTCCATTTTATTTTATGTTTTTTATTGAAATATAGTTGATATACAATATTTTGTTAGATCAAGCGTACTACATAATGATTTGACATTTGCGTACGTTATGAAATGATCACCATGGTAAGTCTAGTAACCATCTTTCCCCATAAAGTTATTACAGTATTATTGACCATATTCCTTATGCTATATGTGACATCCCTGTGACTTACTTATTGTTTAACTGGAGGTTTGTACCGCTTAATCCCTGTTGTCTCTTTTCCCACCACCCGCCTCCCTTCTGGCGACCACCTGTTTGTTCTCTGTGTCCAACAGTGTGTTTTTGTTTTGTTTTGTCTAGTTTTTTTAGATTCCACATTTATATTCTCTTCCTTTTAAGCCTCATATAGTTTTGGTTCTCCAAGTAATTATGTATATAACGCTCTCCACTAGTTCTTATGCTGTCTTATGCTGAAGTGTCAAGTAATTTTGTCAGTCTGAGGCTTGTTTTCTGGTAAATTCTTCAGGAAGAGTTCATAGGAACAATATTCCCCGAGTTCTTGTACACTGATAACAGTTTGTACCTTTTATCCTCGATGGTTTTCCTGGATAAAGTCAGTTTTCTTTGGCCCACGCTTTCGTCCTGTTGGATGGGTCACGCCGTTTTCCTCTGGTACCAAGCAATGTTGTTGGAAAGTCTGATGACGATCTAATTTCGTCCTCTCATAAGTCACTTTTTCCTTTCCCCATCGATGTTTAAAGGATTTTTCCCCTTTAATATCCAGTATATTTACTAAAATATGTCTTGGTGTTGCTCATTCTGAGTCAGTTTTCTCTGGTATATCACGTACTCTTTTAATACATGATATGTACATTAATATGTACAGGTTATTAATCTATTGTGTCTCAGCTCCCAAAGCCATCCTTTACTCGGTGCAATCATGGAGGTGGACCCTGTACCTGTTTTTCCTTTTGAGGGCTGGCCCAATGTTAAACTTTGTCAGTAGAGGGCGCTCTAGGAGCAATGGAGGAGGAAGGGGCTTCCCTTCTTCACTCTAGCGTGCCTCATGCACCAGATTAATGCAGCGCATGCAGCTCTTCGCTCCAGCTGTGCCTGGTGATCGGCAGCACAGAGCACCTCCCCCTGGGGAGCTTCCCTTGGCATCCCCTTGGGTGGCTTCAGAGCCTCAGCTGACTTCACCATTCAGTGAGCCACAGCTGTGTCCTCTCCCAAGGTCTTAGTCTCAGCCCTGGGATGAGGGACCTTTTCTTGGATCCTCTGTCTCAGACCTAGGTGTAGAGGCTTCTGCCTTTATCTGCTATTTTGTATTCTTTAGAGTTCCTTTTACTCACTAGCCATTCCCCCGTTATTCCAGTCTGCTGTTATAGTTAGTAATTCTTCATGTGAAACTTTCCCCATTCACATTACTTCGTGGTTTCTCTCTCCTAAATGGATCCTGACTAGTACAATGTAGGTATCAAATGGGTTTTTTTCCTTTTTTTTTTTTTTTTTTAATTTCAGGAACGTTTCCTAGAATTTTCGTTTTTAGTTTTTGTTCTGTTCCCTCGCTAGGAATGTCATCTTCAGGACTCCTCTGCCTATTTCCAATATTCATCATTTTCTCTTAAATCCCTTTATGTGTTCTTTTGGATTTAAAATATTTTCTACTTTTCACATTCTATTTCTCATGAGGCATCGTTTGATTCACTCTTTTGTTTCTTCTGATTCTTTATTTCTGAGTTTATTTTTCTTTTATTTCTAAATTTGTCCTAAATTTGTCATCTCACTTCTGAGTTTTTCTAATTCTAAATTTTATAACGTCTTTTTTCTTGAGTTGGTATAGTTGGTATAGTTTCGCTCATTGTATTGATGTTATTCTGCTCCTTATTCTCTTTTTTTTTTTCTTACAGACACTTTGGATGATATTTGACATTGATACTTTGTATTCCTCGTTTTTTATGTGAAACTAGTTCTTTGGAGCTTTTGGAATGAGGTGGGTTGAGGAAGCTTTCCTAACTTCTCCTGTTGTTATCATACAGTGTTAAAAAAAAAAAGTATGGCAAACCATTAGAACTAATAAATAAATCCAGCACGGTTGCAAGATACAATATCAATACACAAAAATCAATTGTATTTCTATACACTTGCAGTGAACAATATGAAAATGAAATTAAGAAAACAGTTTCGGGGGCTTCCCTGGTGGCCCAGTGGTTGGGAGACCGCCTGCCAATGCAGGGGACACGGGTTCAATCCCTGTTCTGGGAAGATCCCACGTGCCGCGGAGCAACTGGGCCTGTGCACCACAACTGCTGAGCCTTCGCTCTGGAGTCCGCGAGCCATGGCTGCTGAGCCCGCGGTGCTGCAGCTGCTGAAGCCTGCGAGCCTGGGGCCTGTGCTCTACAGCGGGAGAGGCCACCGCAATGAGAAGCCCGCACACTGCAGCGAACAGTGGCCCCCGCTCGCCGCAGCTAGAGAAAGCCCGTGCGCAGCAACCAAGACCCAACACAGCCAAAGATAAATAAAATTAAATTAAAACAAACAAACAAAAAACAATTTCATTTACAATAACACCAAATTATTAGGAATTTAGGAATAACTTTGAAAACAGAAGTGTAAAACTTATACTCTCAAATATTATTGAAAAAAATTTAAAATTCCAAATAAATGGAAAGACATTCTATGTTCATGGATCAAAAGATTTAATATTAAAATGCCAATACTCCGCAAATTGATCTGCAGCCTCAGTGTAATCCGTGTCAGAATCCCAGCTGGCTTCTTTGCAGGAGTTGACAAACTGATCTTAAAAATTCATATGAAAACTCAAGAACACCAAAACAATCTTGAAAAAGAAGAAAGTTGGAGGACTTCCCAAGTTCAAAATGTATTAAAAAGAACAGTGATTAAGAAAGTGTGGTAGTGGCATAAGGACAGAAATATAGATCAATGGAATAGAATTTAGAGTCTATAAATAAACCTTACATTTGCAGTCAAATTGATTTTTCACAAGGGTGCCAAGACAAATCAGTGTCTTTAACAAATGGTGCTGGGACAACTGGAAATTCACATGCAAAAAAATTAAAGTTGTATACCCACATCACACCAAATACAAAATTAGCCCCAGATGAATCACAGACCTAAATATTAGCTAAAACTATAAAATTTCTAGGAAAAAAACCCATAGGGATAAATTTTCATCACCTTTATTTGGTAATGGCTTCTTAGATGTGACACCAAAAGCATAAGAAACCAAGAAAAAAAATGGGTAAATTGGACTTCTTCAAAATTAAAAGCTTTTGTGCTTCAAAAGATACCAACAAGAAAAAGACAACCCACTGAATGGGCAAATTTTATACCTGATAAGGGACTATATAAGAACTCTTACAACTCAATAATAAAAAGGCAAATAGTCCAATCCAATTTCTGGCACAGAGCTCCTAAAACCCTTGAAATTTCCCGAGTGATAAGGGTAATAGGAACATCTTTTGTTACTTATGAGGTGACTTTCGGCACACCTCTACGTAGCTCAGGATGGGAGCTGGTTCCCAGAAAGACCAAGCCTTGATTAGAAACTTGGAACTTTCAGCTTCACGTGGAACCCTCAGGGAGGAGAGAAGGGCTGGAGACTGAGTTAATCACCAATGGGCACAGTTCTCCATAAGTATCCCTAAATGATGGCATTTGGAGAGCTGCTGAGTTAGGTGAACACATCCACATGCTAGGAGGGTGGCACACCCCCATCTCCACAGGGACAGAGGCCCCTGTGCTCAGGACCCATTGGCATTCTCCTGAGTTCTATGAGTCATTCTATCAAACCATTGAACCCTGGGCAGGTGGGAGCCTCCAACTTTGTAGCCAAGTTGGACAGAATTATAGGTGACCTGGGGACTTGATACTTGTGGCTGGTGTCTGAAGTGGGCCAGTCTTACAGGACTGAGCTCTTAAACCCGTGGAATCTGATGCTCACTCCAGGTAGTTAGTGCCAGCATAGGATTAAATTGTAGGACACCCAGTTGGTGTTGGAAAGTTGGAAAAGTGAGGTTGGAAAAGACACCATGCGTTTTGTGTCAGGAAAAATCCACTCACGAAAAATGGGCAAAGGATCCAAATAGACATTTCTTCAAGAAGATATATAAATGGCCAATAAGCACGTGAAAAGATGCCCAACATCTTTCATTGGGGAAATGCAAATGAAAACCACAATCAGGTACCACTCCACACCCACTAGAATGGCTATAATCAAAAAGACAGATAATAACAAGCGCTGATGAGAATGTGGAGATATTGGAACCCTCATACACTGCTGGTGCAGCCACTTTGGAAAACAATATGGCAATCCTCGAGAAGTTCAACACAGAGTTCTCATTTGACCCAGCAATTCCACTCTTAAGTATATACCCAAGAAAATAGAAAACATATGTTCGCACAGAAATCTGTACACAAATGTTAGCCATTCTCTCTGTTGAGGTTGGTGGTGGTCAGGGACGGATCAGACAGAGTCCTGACTGGGTATTCTTTCCAGGCTCTTTTTGATACCGCTTAGAGGACAATCTTTTCCCCCCTGTCTTCCACATTATTGGGGAATTGGGAAAAGCCTTATTGTAAGCCCCGAGGAATGCTGTGAAACACTAATCTGTGACTAATCTAGCACTATCGCAGGGCCTCTGGGTGTGGGACCTGAAACGTGACTCTAACCCCATGAAGACAGCGAGTATGGTCACAGCCATGTGCACTTCTCATTGTTCGGTCCAGCATCCCAAAGGGACAGGAGTGTGATTACCAGTCCTTTTCTGCCATGAGGAGTGAGTCCATGGGCGTCCACATCGGAAGGTAAGTTTTTTAGCAAGTTCTCTAACACAAGAATGGCAGACAGTGGGTGGCTGTCCTCTCAGAGAGCTTTCCTCTCAGAGGCATCTGGGAGATTAAATTCCATCCATGATATAGTTCACCAGAGACATTCATCTTCCCTGACATTCTGTGACCTCATAAAAACGCTAACACCCTTTTTCTCATCCATATGTAACCCTAGAAAAAATTAACCTGGCCTCAGCCGTAATTTATATGGGCATACAATACCCCACTTATACTTGAACACTGTCATTGAAAAACTTCATTATCTTTGTCACTAAATGGCACCCTGAAAGTTCGTTATCTGGCACCGAAGCTTTCCTTTCATAACTTTGAACATGTATGGCCCTCCAGTGCAAACAGGAGAGTCAGAGTGCTACAAAACAAACCAGCCTAACTTTCACCAAGAATGTGCTCCCTTTGGGCTTCCCTGGTGGCGCAGTGGTTGAGAGTCCGCCTGCCGATGCAGGGGACACGGATTTGTGCCCTGGTCCGGGAAGATCCCACATGTTGCGGAGCGGCTGGCCCCGTGAGCCATGGCCACTGAGACTGCGTGTCCGGAGCCTGTGCTCCGCAACGGAAGAGACCACAACAGTGAGAGGCCCCCGTACCGCAAAAAAAAAAAAAAAAAGAATGTGCTCCCTTTGTAGCTAAATTCCTTTACAAATAATATGCTTCCACAGCAATGATTCTTCTTTTCACCTGTCCCCTGGGGTCTGGTGTTCAGACCCCCAAGTGGAGGCCTAGGCAGGGCAGGACTTACTTTTGGGCAGTGGGCTTGTGGCTTGTCTGAGGTCTGGAGGTTCCTTTGCAGGACAGGGAAGGGTTGTTTCTTTGGGAACTGGGGCCAGGGTGTGAGCTTGACCCCGCCTTACACTCTGCCCCACCCCCAGTGTGAATGTATGCCCTGCAGTATGGCAACCCTTGTCTCCCCAGCTTTATCTCTCACAACACTTCAGCCCAAGTGAATATATTCCTGTCACCTGGCTCTTCCTCCTCTGCTAGTCTTCCCTGTCCATGAATCACCTTCCTTCAAGGCCAAGTCCTCCCTGAAAACTTCTCCCCAAAGCTGAACCTCCACCCAGGGCATCTCTCCTTCTGTACCCCACCATGGGGCCTCGTAAGGCGCTTACCTAAATTCCTAGACGGCACTTGTCTGATCCCTTATCACCACCCTCTGGATGATGGGCTCGTAGAGACTCACTAGACTCCATTCCTCTCTGTATTACCTCCGGCACCTGCCCTTCACAGGTGCTCTATTTGATAAGAGGTGAGAAATAGTCTCTCATTGCTGGATTAAGTTGCAGATGTTTTTATTTCTGGGTGGAATATATTTCCTATACTGTGTTTTCGCTTTTGAGAAGGGTCTGTTTTTATCCCTTGCCCATTTATTTTTAAGGGTTTAGTGTTGTCTGTTTTTTAAAATATATTTATTTATTTTTGGCTGTGTTGGGTCTTCGTTGCTGCGCACAGGCTTTCTCTAGTTGTGGCGAGCGGGGGCTACTCTTTGTTGCGGTGCGAGGGCTTCTCACTGTGGTGGCTTCTCTTGTTGCAGGGCACGGGCTCTAGGCGGGCTTTGGTAGTTGTGGTTCGCAGGCTCTAGAGCGCAGGCTCTAGAGCGCAGGCTCAGTAGTTGTGGCGCGCGGGTTTAGTTGCTCCACGGCATGTGGGATCTTCCTGGACCAGGGCTCGAACCCGTGTCCGCTGCACTGGCAGGCGGATTCTTAACCACTGTGCCACCAGGGGAGTCCCGGGCTTAGTGTTTTTATCAGCATTTATGAACCCTTTATATAATCTTGCTGTAAATATTTTCCATACTTGGATAAGTCTTATAATTATGGTAAGGTACAAGAAAAATCTACACAAGTTGTACATTCCTATATAATCACACCTGTTCATGTTTTCTGTTGTGATTTCTTCCTTTGCATCTTAGCACAGTATATTCCTTCTGCCAGCAGAGTTTACAGTCAATCAAGTTTTCTTTTGGTCTTTTTGTCTTCATTCTACCTGTATTCTGGGTAACACTTCCAGGGCTGATCTGCTAATAACCCCGGAGAAGTTCTCTTGGTAACAGGCCTCCCTGCCCTTCTCCCCCAGGAAAAAGGGCCGGGATGGGAAGAGGGACCTTCTTATTGTTCAGGGCTGTCCCCATACTTAACTCTATGTTCACTTACTCAGTGTTTAAAGGTTGTCTGCATCTTGCCTCAAACCAATAGATTGGAACCTTCTAAAAGCATGGACCATTTTTGCCTTGTTCACTGCTACATCCCAATTGTTGGGCGAGTAATTAAAAATAAACTCTCCTGCTGCTATGGTCTGAATGTCTGTGTCCCCCCGCAAATTCATATGTTGACACCTAAACCCCAAGGTAATGGTAATAGGACAGGAGGCCTTTGGGAGGTAATTATGTCATAAAGGTGGAGCCTTCAGGATTGGAATAAGTGTACTTATGAAAGAGACCCCAGGGAGCTAGCTTGTCCCTTTCACCACAGTGAGAAGTTGGCAGTCTGCAACCTGGAAGAGGGTTCTCACCAGAACCTGACCATGCTGTACCCTGGTCTTGGACTTCCAGCCTCCAGAACTGTGAGAAATGAATTTATGTTATTTTGCTATTGCAGCCCAAATTGACTAAGATACCTGCCAACCCAGAAAAACTCTCCACAAAGGTAGAAGAGAAAGAAAACAGTTTTACTATTGAATAAATATTGAACCAGGCTGCATGCACATTACAGGCATCCACCAAAGAGATTGCAAAGACAGAAAGAAGTCTCACCATTTCATGTAGCCAAGCAGATACAACCTATTACATAGGTTAGCTGTCTTTAGCTGAAGGAAAGATAAAACAGCTCAGATCTTTTCAACCAGCAGGAAGTTACATCTGGAGCCAAGCACCTAGGCTAAAACTCCCACAGAGACAAATAGAAGGGGGCCACCCTTCTTGATGTTCATATTTCAGGGATGGCTTCAAGACCCCCTGCAACTGCAAAACTAGCAACAGGCTCATTTGGCCTTTAAAAAGATTTACATACATCTCAGAGACAGAGAAAGCATTCCAATTTCACGTTTTCTAAAGGGAATGCTAAAGAGGATGGAAGTTCTCTTTTCCTTTTTAAATTAGATCTAATTTTTAAATTAGATTTGTATTTACCCTCATATTGTAGAAGCACCTAGCAGAGTATATGGCACATAGTAGATGCTTGATGAATGAACGAATGCATGATGCGTCCCTTCCTGCTGGAGAGCAAGACTTGCCCCGAGCTGTCCAGGTTCAAGCAACAAAGTTCTGGCTCTGGCTGCCGGTGTTGCCCTTCTCTAGGGGAATGTGATCCCCTGGCCTCCAAGCTCTTGTCTCCCCATCTACTGTTCCTGGCTTTTCCTCCAGGACTCAGAAGGCAGGTGAGACCAGGAGTGACAGAACTTCTGGGAGGGGGAGTCTGTGTTGGGTGGGCAAAGGCTCTCCAGTGGTCTGGGGGCCTGGTGGAATCTGGAGGCTCAGGTCTGGGCCCAGCAAAGAGAACTTGTTGCCCCTTCCTCAAGGATCTTGGCTTCTGGTCACACAGAGTCTCCCGGGGGCATGCCTAAGGATTTCCAAACAGCTGACTGTCAGCGTGTGGGCAGCCCGGCCAGACCCAGGAACAAAGCCCATGTTCCCCAGCCCGAGGATTCCAACAGGGACCAGCTTGGAACTGGAGGATTTGGGGAATCTCCACCCAGATGTTGACAGTGGTTTCTCACTTTGGACCAGTATGAAGTCAAAAGCTGTTCCTTGAGCGTTTTCTTCTATTGAGAGGGGGCAATGGAGGTAGCAGTTCTCCTAGAAACTATTAAAAACCTACCATTTTAATACTTTTCTCAGACAAAAACTGTTTTCTGAAAGAATTTGCATCTTCATATCAGATCACTAAACTGAGAGCATTTCAAAGCAGAAACCAACGTGGATTTTTAAATTAAGACGTAACATGGTTTCTGCACTTGTCATTATTTGCTGAGGACAGTCACTTGTACTAAGATAAGACATCAGGGTCCACGTGGAGGCCCCCGTGCTGCCCACCCTTTTTTTTTTTTTTTTGCGGTACGCGGGCCTCTCACTGTTGTGGCCTCTCCCGTTGTGGAGCACAGGCTCCGGACGCGCAGGCTCAGCGGCCATGGCTCACGGGCCCAGCCGCTCTGCCGCATGTGGGATCTTCCCTGACCGGGGCACGAACCCGTGTCCCCTGCATCGGCAGGCGGACTCTCAACCACTGCGCCACCAGGGAAGCCCTGCCCACCTTTTTGACCCGACTCGGCCATCACCAGCCCCTTTATCTGCAGGAGAGAGAACACTGAGGGCAGGTGACTTGAAGGTCTTCCATCCACTCTGTTCAGTCTCAGAATAAACCTGCATGAGATTTTGTTGTTCCTGCCAGACTCTCCACATTTGAAGCTATACTACGGGCTTCTCCCACCACTTCTTTTCCCTCCACGACAGGAGTCAGCCTGCTTCTTGAGAATATTAACGGCACGCGATTTCAACAGTCACTGCCTTTGTTTTGGGAATGCACATCTCCTGGTTTAGAGTTTAAAGATTGGATTTGAAGGAGACGCCTCAAATGCAGTAACGCTGCCAGAAGACATAGCTCCTTCATTCCTTTAGAATCTGTGACGTGCGTGACAGGAGAGACTAGGTGCTGGCCATAGGGCTTGATATATGTTTCAAGAGCAAAATCGCTGCTGCCCTCCCATCGTTAGCAGCTGTAGATCACTAAACCATAGGGTATTTTAAGGAGCAAATACTCACTGGGTGGGCATTGAGGGTACAGGCCAACAGGCTCTGCCAGACATTGCTGGTGTAAACTGGTAAAATCCCTTTTCCCCAAGCAGGGAAGTCCTCTGGCATGAACGTTAGTGTTTTAACTTTCTGACCCACTCATTTCTAGGCATTCTATCCTAAGAAAATAATTCTAAACATGGTGAAAGCTCAGTGCCCAATTATATCTAATGTATCATTATTATAATAGAAAGAAAAAGCAGAAACAACCTAATTATACATGTGCGTGGGGTTAGGTAAATATTTCATTTGCTTGTGCTCTGCTTTGGTTTTTCCAGCTGCAAGGAAGAAAGACTCATATGGGGTTTGTTGCAAGGCGGCGGGGGCCTGGACAGGCCTCTCGCCCTTCCTCCGGCGCTTCCTGCAGGCGGCTCCGCTTTCCTCGTGTGTCTGCTGTAACCCCCACTTGCTCCTGACAGCCTTCATGTGCACCTAATATCCATCGCCCCTTCCTCCATTGCTCACGATTCTCCTCCCCTCCTTCTGTCCCAGCCTCCCTGATCTCCTTTCTATTGTCTCTCCATTGCTCTGGGGCAGAGGCAAACCGAACGTTCCTTAAAATGCCATCTGAAGACAAAATCAAAACTGCTTTCAAATATTTTTGAAATACATAAAGTACAAATTGTTTTGTTCCATGAGATACAGATTGCTTGTCAGCTTTATAAACAGTGAGAAGCAATGGGTCTGGTACATCCGTACATTTGCTGAATTCATCAAATTGTCATTCAGAGAAACTGGCACAAGAATCCTAAAGGTGCTAAATATTGGCAAAACAGAAAATAAGTTTTAAAAGAATTCAAGAGAAAGCAATGCAAACTGAAAATTCTTATATGAAATGTTATAAATTTGAAATATCTTAATACAAAGAGTGAAGTCAAAAAGACTAAATTGGCCTAGTTTTCAACAATTTGAACATTTCTTAAAATTCTGGTAAGATATTAAAGAAGAATATTAAATATTTATTTAAAAAGCATATTCCCTAAAACAGTGCTTGGAAAATCAGTGTACTAGCTACGTTTGGTGAACTGGTCACTTGGGGACCAATTGATAAAAGATGGATTCTCATGGAATCTATTGTGAGACCCACAGAGCTGAGTGTCAGGGCCCCTGGAAAGTCATGTGTGGTCTCTCTGTCTCTCTGTTTCTGTCTCTCTCTTGTCCCTGTCTCTGTCTCCATCTCTCTGTCTTTCTGCCTCTGTCTCTCTCTATCTCCCTGTCTGTCTCTGTCCCTCTCTATCTCCCTGTCTGTCTCTGTCCCTCTCTATCTCCCTGTCTGTCTCTGTCCCGCTCTATCTCTCTGTCTCTGTCCCTCTCTGTCTCTGTCCCTCTCTGTCTCTCTGTTTGTGGCTTTGTCTGTCTCTCTCCAGGGGATAGTCAAGCTTCTGCTTTTCCCCTGAACCCCAGCTCCTGCGTTCAGCTCCCCACTCCTCTGACCCTCACTCCAGCCCCCCATCCCCCCACTCCCACCACTCAGTGCCCCTTTCCTCAAGGACTCCGCTCAGTCAGTGCGTCTGATTTCAAATTCCTGGAGAGAGAGACTGCCTGGCTGCCGCAGGTCAGGCGGCTCCGTAAGTGGGCGTGGCCACGCCTTCCAGGGCAGCAAGGCCTCTGTAAACAGAGAGTGCAGCCAGGAGGAGGGGATGGCATCTGGGGTCCAGCCCAGCCCCTCCGCTGCCGGGCTGCTGCCCGTTCTTCTCATGGGTCCAGTTCTGGAGATGCCCTCACCCTGCACGACCCCACAGCAGCCATCCCCGCTCCCACAAGTGGCTCCCCTGCCTACTCCCCTCCTCTGGCTAGAAGTCCTCACAGCACCTTGATGTGCTAACACAAGTTCGTTGTCTGTTGTCGCCTCCCCACTGAACACCCTGAAGCTCCTCAGAGCAGGGGCTTTGTCTTGTTCAGAGCTCCAGCCCTGGTTCCTACAATCGTGCCTGAAGCTCAGTGAATATTTGTGGAACGACTTAAATAAACTCGCGTGTTCCTCAGTGGGAAACACCCAAGTCTCCTCTGAGCTTTGAAAGTTCAGGCACGGCAAGGCCCCAAGTGGTGGCCAGTCCTCTGTCCTGGCTTGTGCCCCCCACCCCTGCTCACCTCCCACCCCTGCCATCTAGGCCTGCCTCACCCAGACCAGCAGGAGAGGTAGGGAAAGGTATGTCTCTTGGTCTCTTTATTTTTCCAGATGAGCTTCAGAATCATTTGGGCACGGTTCCCAAAAGCTTCCACTGAGGTTCTGATTAACATTGCTTTAAATATATACATCAATTTGAAAAGAAATGACATCGTTACAACGTTGAGTCTTCCCAGGAACATGACGTGTCTTTGTATTTCCTTGTCTTCTTTTATGACTCTCAGTTTTCATATAGTTTCTGCATATTTATTGTTAAACTCGCTTTGAGGGTATTTTACTTACACAGTTGTTATCGTGGAGGTGTCTTCCCCCCACTCTTTTATTTTCTAACTGTTGGTATAGAGGAAAGGAACTGAATGTTTAGTTTGTATCCATTCACTTTAACTAAACCCTTATCAATCCTAAGAATTTTTCGTTTGATTATCTTAGGAGTAAATTCACATTCTCAGCAAATGACTGTTCTATCTCCTTCCTTTTCCTTCCTCTAGTTGAACCTCTTTTTCAGCTGTTTCTTATTGCATTTGGCAGAGCAGATCCTTTCTTGAATAAGCCTTTCGTTAGGGAAGACATTTAGGACGCCACAGAATATTTAAAGAACCAAAGCATGCAAGTGACATATCTAGATTTCTGGGATGCTGCCAATGCAGTACTTAGAGGAGATTTATTGTTCCCAGTGCTTATATTAGGGAGGGAAAAAAAAGAGAAACAATAAATCAAGTCGATACCTGATGAACTTTGTTGCCTTTAAGTTAGGAACCAAGAGAAAGGAGAAAAAGGAAGTAATAAATTTAAACAAAATGGAAGAAGAAGAGAGAGAATTGATAAACTTAATCAATAGCATGTGGGAGGAAATGGTCCTTCTGCCGAGTGGGGCAAGGTGGGACAGGATGGAGGAAGGGGCTCAGGTCCCACCAGGCAGCCTGGCTCTCGTCACATGCCTGGGGGTTCTGCCGTGCTCTTGGCCACCCACTGGACATGGACTTCTGACTGGAGTTCTTGCCCTGACCAGTCCCCGGAAGTACTTGGGGTGGGGTAGAGAGTGCTCAAAATCAGGAAAGCACCCAGCAGACCCTGTATCCAGGGAGAGGGAGGTGCAAATCTTGCGGTGAGCAGTGAGTGCGCCCTAGCATGGGGCTCACGCCTGTACTTATAAACCCATCTAGCCTTACACTGCCTGTTGCGTCTTACTTTCCCTCTGTCTTGCTTGTTTTCGGTAACAATTTAAAAAATTTCACCCTGATGGAGAATAGATTTTTCCTGCTCCCAGGCCAGAGCATTTGGGGATCAGGTACCCTGGGCTGGGTATAGTTGGGGCACAGAGATGGGGAGATTGGCTATGCTGGGCTCACAAGTTCTTTTGGGGCTGGTTCTTTAGAGGATTTAACATTATGGTTATATGCAGGGAAAGTTCCCTTACAGTCAGCCTTACAAAAATTAGTGTCATTAGCCAAATGCTAAAAAGGACCAAATGCAAATTAATATACTCTGGAAAAAGGAATGAACTAATACAAAACATGTTTTACAAACAAAGTGAGGGGATCAGATTCTCAGCAGTCTGCTTGCATGTTTTTGCTGCAAAATGGAAATAAATATCTTCCCAGGGGTTCATTATCCATTCCCTCAGCTCAGTGTAACGTGCAGCCATTTTTTTATTGGAGAAGAAAAATCTCCCAGCTGCTTTTTGGAACAAGCCGAGACAGAAGGACATCTTGGAGTAGACCTGGGTCTGCAGAGAGTCACTGGGTGGCCCCTTTGTTTTACGATGGAAGGAGGGTGGGCTTTCACTTTCCAGGTGGGGGCAGGTGGAGAGCAGGCTTAAGAGGTGCTGGTCTCCCTGGTGTGCAGAGCTCTGGCACAAGCAAACCAAGGGCCTCCTGAGACCCCAGCCCCTTCTCCCTGAGATTCGAAGTTTGGGAGGCCTGTAGGGTCATCTAGCGTGCTCTGGCCAAGGCGGCCTGGTTGACAGGACTGTGTGGTTCCCGGTACAGTGTGGGCTGAGGCTGGAAGTCCAGCACCCTGCTCGTGTGGAGGTTGGGGGAGAATCCCAAGCTGGTGAAGATGGCCTAAGGAAACTGAGGCCTTGGAGACCAAAAGAGGGGCACCCTTGGGTCAGGACCAGCAGGGGCATCACTTCAGTGGCCCACAGCATCCTGCAGACTTTGGTACCAGTTTTCAGCAGTGACACTGGGTGGCAGCCTCAGTGGCAAAGATGGGAGCTGACTGTCCTTGTCTGGTGTGCAGTTATCTGTTAGGGGGGTCTCAAGGTAGAAGTACTGAACTTCCTGCTAATAGAAGCTTGCGGACGTGTAATTAGAAATTCAGAGAGATGTGACTCCCTTTTGTATGCTGAGCTGGTGAAGCGAATCGTTCTGTTCCTCTCCATGCACTTAGCACCACAGACTAATTTTCAGTATTTTGCAAAATCAAATTAGTTTGGGCAGATTTTGGAAAGGAAACAGATGTTTACCACAAACACATCTAAGTTTCAAAGTTTTAGAACAGAATGACCTTTTCTCTAAAGATCAAATATATCTTCCAGCTGGTTTAATTAAAGTAATGCTAGTGGCTGTAACAAATAAACCTCAAAATACATCGGGCTCAAACATCTAGAAAGTCCAAAGTGGGTGTGCTTGGCATGCTGGTTCTCTTCCAAGCACTGGTTCTTGGACCCAAGATTCTGCTCTCTTCAGCACGTCGCTTCTAGGGTCACCGTGCTTGTCCACATCGAGCTGACTGAGGGGCGAGGAGCGTGGAGGACCACACACGGGGGCTTTCCGTGGGCCAGGCCTGGGAGCAGCACGTGTCAATTCTGCCCACATCCCATAGACCAGAACTCAGTCATAGGGCCGCACCTGACTGCAGGGAGGCGGGGCAGTGAAAACCAGCGATGCCTGGGAGGAAGGGGACATCGATTGGTGAACAGGTCACAGTTTGTGTCCCAGACAGCACACTGATTGTCACAAGACACCCAGAGCACCCGTCACAAAATCTGGATTGGAAATGCCAAGTTCAGTGTAAAAATGTCAGAGCTCTGGAAGCACGTGTGTTGGATGAAGGAGTAAAGGAGGCATACGTTTCTCCTGTAGGGGAACGAGTCTATGATTGTTTTCTTTGGGCCAAACTCGCTAGCAGTGCTGAAGCTTGCTCCCATCCTATGCCTTGACCACCTTTTCAATTGGGGGTTCTGACATTTTTGGGTCAAGGAGCAGAAGGACACATTCTTTAACGCTCACGTCTGAACCATCTTTCTGGGGATGTTTCACAGCCCCACGAGTGTCATCGGCGCAGTGGACACTCATGCAGCTCTGGCCCTCTGAGGCATCCAGGGCATCAAAGGCCCTGCTGAGGGGAGACGTCAGGACCTACCTGGTACAGGTGGGGTGGCTGTCACACACCCTGCAGGAGCCACCTGGAATTATCCAGGAGCTCATGTGTGGTAACCTCCGGGGTTGGCTGGAGAATGCCTGCAGGGAACTTTGCAAAGGGGAGGGTCCTTGGGAGTAGATAGGCGTTATTCCCATGGGGATACGGGTTACTCCCCTCGCGAGACATGGGCTGGGGAAACTTGGGCCACGCAGAATCCAGAGCATGTTCGTCTTTCAGGTGGCACCGTGGTCACTTTGAGGCATTTAGCCCCTGATGAAGATGCTTCAGGGCCATTTAATTTTCTCCTGACAAATGCACGTGCCCTCTCAGCCCTTGAGTCAACAAGGCCGTTGCTCATCCCAGTAAGAAGTCCCGTCTTTGTTTTTGTGATTGTCGTGTGTTCCGCCAGGGGATACTCTGGAACTGGTCCTGGATAACTTCCGCGTGATGCGTGTGCAGGCACTGTGCTGGCCACTCGGCAGACACTGTTTCCCTGGTCCTTGCAGCCCACGGTGGGCAAGGTTCTGCCACAGACTCTTTCAGTGCCAGGAACAGGAGGCTTGCTCCAGCTGCTTTGGGCAGTGGATGTTCGTTGAGTGATCCAGAAACTCTCAGGTGCTCTGTCTTCTGGGTTATCTTTTAAATGGCTATTTTGTACTATTTTACTGAAGGTGTTGGATGGTGAAAGGGCTTTAACTCACGGTGGCACAAACTGTTTCACTGTGGATATTTTTGTAGTCTTAAAAATCCTCTAGGTTTCAATTGAAATTACCAGGAGCCACATGTAAAAATGTTGCCAGGGTAGTTAATATAGATTTCTTTAATAAAATCTGGTCAGTCTTCAGCAATACTTATTAGGCTACCCTGTCTATATGACTTTGGGGTACCTGCTATAGACACAAAGGAGCTGTACACCTTAGCCCATAAAGCTAATTATGAAGAGAAAAAATAAAATGGAAACTACTTATTGCAAAAAAAAAAAGCAACCCTCTAGGTTTCCACCACCAGGAACTTCCCCGTATTCCTCTCTTGACAGCCTACAGCTTCCTGAGCGCCTGAGGAGGTGCCTCCAACTTATCCTGATTCCATTTTGGGGGTCCCCCTTTGCTTCCTTAAAACTCGGCCACCTCATTATGCTGCACAATTTAACTCCCGCCACGCTGGGTACTGGGCCTCCCTGGGCACCCCAAACCCAATAATATTCTCAGCTAAACAGAGGGCTGCCCTAGCCCACATTTCAGAGGCACCGAGGAACTGCCAGAGGCATCACCCTTCCCGTTCTTCTTTCTCCCGTCCGGCAAGCGGGCAGCCTCCTTCACCCCTCCCCCACCCCAGGCGAAAGTGGCTTGTCAACAGGACAGAGAAGTGTCCAAGCACGGGGCCCCCGTGTACCCCCACTTGAAGATGAGTTGTTGTGGATTTAAGGCAGCTCCAGCACCAGGCATGCTGTCGTCTGTTTGAAAGAGGAGCTGCGGCTTCCCGGCCAGGCTTCCTCGCTGCACACCAGTGCCTGGTCCCCGGCCCATCTCTCGACCAACTAAGTGCATGATTTGCTCCTTATTTTACCAGTTAAGATTTATTTCTTTTTTTTTTTAAAGAATCCCACTCTTTTTTTTCTTTTTAAAATATCCTCAAGGTTTTTATTTATTTATTTTTGGCTGCGTTGGGTCTTGGTTTCTGCGTGCGGGCTTTCTCTAGTTGTGGCGAGCGGGCGGCTACTCTTCACTGCGGTGCGTGGGCTTCTCACTGCGGTGGCTTCTCTTGTTGTGGAGCACGGGCTCTAGGCGTGCGGGCTTCAGTAATTGTGGCACACGGGCTTAGCTGCTCCGCAGCATGTGGGATCTTCCCGGACCAGGGCTCGAACCTGTGTCCCCTGCATTGGCAGGCAGATTCTTAAGCCCTGTGCCACTAGAGAAGTCCCCCAGTTAAGATTTCTGGAAGGAGACCTGATTGGCTTAATGAATTTCCACTCTCCTTTCATGCCCGGCACTCATGCGTCAGATGCCCACCCTGGCCAATCAGCTGTGGCCAGGGTAGCACAGCACACGGCCATCCTTACTAGGAACTGCTTCTTTCAGAAAGGACCGAGGGAGTGGGGGTTCCCCTTAGAACGGTTCCTTGCTGCCCCTGGGACTGACTGTGTAGTACAACTCTCCTATTCACATAGCTATTAAGTGTCAGAGGCAAGCGGCAAACCCTGGCATGCTCCCGCCAAAACAACGTAAGCCATCGGCCCCGCATTCTACACTGGCCTTTCAAAGGTGGACGTGGGAGATGCAGGAGGGTGGAGAGGAATTCTTTGGCCAAGACTGAAGTACAGCCGGAAAGGTAGAAATAAGAAAGGGATATTTTTGATTCCCTCCTTTAGTAGATACGTTTACAATGCCCCTATCAAGAACGGTTACCAAACCCCTAAACAAACAAAAAACCTCACACTGCAAGAAAAAACACCAATAAATCATTACCCGAATTTTGGAAAAGTGTCGTGAATTGCATATTGAAAAGTCAAGGGAATGGGGTGAGGTCATCTTAAAATGGCAGAAGGCCCCTCAAATTAGAGCCAGCTGTGCTCAGGCTCCACACCTGGCTCCACACACGGGCCTGTCCGCGTGAGAGAAGAGTCAGGAAAAGAATACAAACCATCCCAGGAACCCACAGGAAATGCGAGTCCCTCGCCAGGTAGGAGCTGAAGTGGGAATGAAATGATATTAGCAGCTCTCTCAACTCTCCATAGTTCAACACTTCAGAGAAATCCTCAAGGGTTTTTAAAGCTTTCCACCCTTTTGTTTTATTTTCTGAATTTTAAAAACTGTTTTCTCCCAACCTCTTTCTCTTCCTTTGGTCTCATGGTTACTTCCTGTTCCAGGCACCTGCAAAATAGTCCCAGTTTCCCTTGATTCAGACCCCTGAGTATTTATCCTAAGTCCCCGTGGCAACCTCTTTGGAAGAAGGACTGTTCATGGAAATATTAAATGATTTTGACCAAGGCTATCTGGGTTTGAATCCCCATTCTAATTCTCATCAGCCTAGTGAACTAGGGTACATGCCTTGTTTTTCTCATCTATAAGAGGGGGATAAGTATAAGAAGATAAGTACAAGAATCTTAGGGCTTCCCTGGTGGTGCAGTGGTTAAGAATCCGCCTGCTGATGCAGGGGAACATGGGTTTGATCCCTGGTCTGGGAAGATCCCACATGCCGAGGAGCAACTAAGTCTGTGCACCACAACTACTGAAGCCTGAGCTCTGCAACAAGAGAAGACACCGCAGTGAGAAGCCTGTGCACTACGACAAAGAGTAGCCCCTGCTCACCGCAACTAGAGAAAGCCCGCGCACAGCAACAAAGACCCAACACAGCCAAAAATAAATAAATTAATTAAATTAATTTTAAAAAAAGTTAGAAACTCCTTAACACCCAGCTTTATTCTTCCTTCCTGACACTTTGCAAACTCACTCCTCTCTTTCCATTCCATGCCTGAACTCCTGCACGTTCATCTCACAGGTCTTCTGCCTCTGGTCTCTATCTGATCCAAAGCCATCAGGCTTGTGGCAGATGGAACTATCTGGGTATTGCAGACTCACGATGGCTAGAGCTGGAGGAGATCTTGGGAACCAACCAAAACAACCATCTTATGTGGAGGAGAAGGGAAATGGAGGGTCCTGAAGATGAAATGACTTGCTAAGCTGGAGTTAGAATCCAGGACCCCAGACCTTCCTAGGCACTCCTTTTATTATGCCACATGGCCACTCATGAACCAGGAGCTAAAGTTGTTGAAGAAGGTAGGTTGGTGATGGCAGTAATGAGAGCTTGTTTCCAGTCTCTGACCCATGTCCTTTGCAGGGAGATGCTGAGTTGCCCCCAACTAGAGTAGGCAAAGTGTGATTCTCTGCTCTATGGCTGTTGGGTTTGGCCATGTGACTTGCTTTGACCATTGGAATATGGGCAGAAGTCAGTTCCAAAGAGCATATGTGTTGCCACCCACCCCTCTTGCACTTTCTGTTACTTATCATGGAAAGAACATACCCCAGGTGGCCACTGGTCCCAGAATGAGAGACATGGAGGAGAACTAAACACAACCCAGAGCTTTAAGTAGAGCTGCTGCAACCAACTTGCAGACCTGTGAATGTGAACTAGATGGCTGCTGTTCTAAGCCACTCAGATTTCTGAGTGTGTTTGTTACCCAGCAGGACCCAGCAGGAGTGAGTCTGTGTAGTGAAGTCCACTCTCCTTGGCTCTGGAGGGAAGGCTCCTCTCACTTGAACTGCAGCCAGTTCTTCAACCTCATCTCCCTCTTCTTTTCTCTGCCAACCTTCCTTTCCAGCCACATCTGAACCACCTGCACATTCCTACCTGAGCCCCTCTACTCCACCTAATTAAGTCCCAGACCTCATGAAGACAACCAACCTAGTCCCATTTATCCCTCCTTCCTCTGAACTCGGGTCACCAGAGAGCGGATTGCTCAGCGATGCTTCCACGCTCTCACACTCTCCCTCACCCTGTCTCCCCGTCCTGGGTCCTCCATCCTTCTATGTTAGAAGAAGTGTCTGGCACAGCCCTACCTGCTCCTAATTCAGATTCCTCTGTTGCACAGTCCTGGCTGCCCTGCATCACCCCCATGCCACCACTAGGCACTCTCTCTGGTCCATCCTCATGTTAACAGGACCCAGATGACTCCTGGTATGGAGGAGAGGATGTTGGAAGCCAAGGGGAAAAGCCCTCAAAGGGACGACCAAGACAAAGGGAAGAGGCCCAGTGGTCTGGGGGCTTTGACAAGACCAACCTGGATGCCAGGCCATGCCTGCTAACTGAACCTGAGAGCCTGCTGGAGGAGGCCTGGGAAAGCCCTGCCTTGACACCTGGTGGTGACTTAGAGCTCTTGAAGGCCTTTCTTTCACTGGCAGGTGGGCATCAAGAAGTCAACGCATGCAAAGGAGAGGGGGAGAGAGGAACTGCCTGATCATGGCAAAGGAAAATAGCCCAATGTTCCATTGAAAATATTTTACCGAATAAAAATTTTCCTAACTGGCAAGAGTGCTCTAAAAGTGGAGCATTCAGATCATGGAGGAAGTCCTCTTGAGGCCAGTGCAGCTCCTGATGCCCTGCCTCAGAGCATGAAAACCACCACCGGAAAACCTGAACACTCGGGACCACAGTCAGCAGTGCAGTCGAGAGAACCTGCAGCCCTCCAGGGCCCAAAGCCAGAGAATGTGCTGGAGGAGAGTTTTATTGCAGGAACCAAAATTTAACCAGCTGGAGGTCTCTTTAAACAATCATCCTATTCATATATTTAAAATAAATGTGCGTCTATTAGCAGGCAGTCAGCGTTTCATTATTAAGATGGAAGATGGAACAGAGTGTTCTTGGCTGAGTTGGTCCCAGAGTCCCAGGCTCCTCTTCAGGATTCCTCAGCATGTGGTAAAGACATTTATTAAGGTAAATGTGTTTCAGGCCTGACAGACTGGAGGCCCTCATACCTACACAGCAAACAGCTGCCAACCAACTGAGTGACACACAGAGAAACCTTTCCGAAATGATGTCATTATCTCCTGACGTTCTACCAGATGCCCGGAGGGAGCAGGGAAGGTAAGGAGAAAAGAGGAGTTTTAGAATGCTCAGCGGATTTACCAGAATCTCTTGGTAAGAGATACTAAAATACTTCATAGAGCTACAATAATTAAAACAGTGTGAAATGGTTAAAAAAAGAGACCGTTCCAATAGATTCGTTTTTTTCAAAATAGACTTCAGGTTGCATACGGTGTCAATACATAATAAAGGGGAAAAGAGGCTCATTCCTTGACATGATGAAACTTGTGGGCAAGTTTTACAAAGAAAAAGCCTACAGAATTAGGAATGAATATGGAGTCATAACCACTGAGGCAGCCCCGATACCAAAACCTGACAAAAAAACTTTTACCAAAATGGCAAAAAATTACCAAAGAAGACTTGAATAAGTGAAGCGATGTATCCTTTTTGTGGATGGAAAGTCTTTGTGGATGTCCATTCTACCCCAAAGTAATAACTACACTTAACACAATTCCTATCAAGAGCCCAGTGAAAAAATTTTTAATTTTATATAGGTATTCTAAAATTCACGTGGAAGAATAATTATAAGAGCATAGAAAAGCAATTTTTGGAAATAGCAATGAGATAAGGAGGAGATTTGCCCTGTCATTTTTTTCCCATGTATTTTTAACTGAGATATGCACAATTGAATGAGTTTTGACAAATGTATACACTCTTGCAACCACCAACCCAGACAAAATATAGAACATTTCTGTCTCCCCAGAAGGTTCCCTTATACCCCTTTAGAGTTAACCTTCCCCCAAATCCCCCCTCCTCCCACACTAGACCTGACACAGGCAACCGCTGATGTGTCACTATAGATGAGTTTAGTTTCACCTGCTCTGGAATTTCATCTGAGTGGAATCTTACAGAAAGTTCTCTTTTGTGCCTAGTCCTTTCAATCAGCGTGATTGATGTCTGTGAGATTCACCCTCTATCAGATATTAAAATAATTTACTGAGCCTATAGAAATCAAAAGTGTCATACTAGCATAGAAATAAACAGATTGATCAACAGACTAGAACACGGTCCAGATCTGACTCCAAGTTCAAGTGGGAATTTAGGAGATAAAAAGGTGGCAATTCAGGTTAGTCTGGAAAGTACAGATTAGCCAATTAATGACCTGGGGATAACTGGTTCATCACTGAGGGAAAATGAGGTTAGATTCCTTACTGTTCATCTTATGCTGAAATAAATGACAGATGGATTAAATATTTAAAAATAAAACTAAATCTATCAAAAATATAAGGAAAATACTTTATAATCTTGAATTTGGAGACCTTTCTTTAAGCATTGATCAAAAGCCTATATATATGTAAGATTGATAAACTTGACCTATATAAAAATCTGAAACATTCATCTGGTAAATTA
Source organism: Delphinapterus leucas (assembly GCF_059928025.1). Taxonomy (NCBI): domain Eukaryota; kingdom Metazoa; phylum Chordata; class Mammalia; order Artiodactyla; family Monodontidae; genus Delphinapterus; species Delphinapterus leucas. The sequence goes on along the minus strand of NC_143136.1, from coordinate 8,266,501 downwards.
AATCACCTGGGGAAAATAATTGCAACCTACATGACAGATAAGGAGTAAATATGCTAAACAGCTTAAGAGCTACTGAAATCAGTTAGGAGACAAATACCCAAGAGGAAAATAAACAAAGAATAAGGACAGATCATTCACTGAGGAAGAAATACAAAGGGCCAATAAACAAGCAGTGAGGTTCAAAGAAATACAAATGATAGCAATGGTTTAATATCTAATTATTTTTTAACTATCTGATTAAAAAAAATTAAGACATCCATTTTTTGTATGCAGATTCAGATACCCGTACATATTCTTTGGGAGGCTTAGTTTTAGTGGTGTTTTACAAAATGCTCTCCTGTGTGACCCTACTTGATCTTTAGCAGCTCCATTTAGTAGGAAGGTGAGGTCTTACGTTATTGATTTTACACATAAGGAGCCCTAGGTTCAGTGAGATGTCACAGAGATAGTAAGTGGTAAAATCAGGGGTTCACTTGTAGTTTTTTGAATGTTTATTACATCACGGTTTTCTTAGAGCCAACCTGGTTAGATTTTTCTCCAATGAATTTTCATCAGTTCAAAAGTTTCAGAATTATTAATGCTAATATATTATGCTCTCATTTCAGGGAAGATAAATTTAATGCCATAAGAATTTACAATCTTGATTCTTAATAAAACATTACATCCATTTAAGGTAAGACACACTGATAGATAAAGCGTCTTAAAAAGAATGTGAGAATGACTGCAGTGTATTACTTCTTTAGGATGGCAAGGAAGCTGTGAGTTATGGTGTCAAAAGTATTTTATTTTAAATTTGTGAAGTTGATTAACTAATTGGTTACTCCACTCCTTCAACAAATATGTATTGAAGGAGCAGATTAACCAATTAACCCACTGCTATGTGACGAGGCTCTTTTCTTGACACTGGGGACGCAGAGATGAGCAAGTTAGACAAAAATCCCTGCCTGCGTGGATCTGGGGTTCTAAATTTATTTTTCACATATGACAAAGTAATGTTTGTGCTAGTTTAAGTGTAAAATATACGGCGACTGCAATGTTTTAAATAATCCAAATGGTATAAAAAGCAGAAAATTTAATAAACACCAATTGCAGTTTAAAATACACAAAAATGTTCTCCATTTTTGCCTGAAAATTAAACTTAGAATTATAAGAATGTCAGGGTTCCCTGCTAGAAGTTATGTTTATATTTTGTTCCTCTTCTTCTTAAGAAGGTATCAGAAAACCTCCTTAGACTCATTGAGGGCAGCGCCCACCCACCTTAGGAGAGCAGGAAAGGACACCTGTGTCTCTTGACTGAGTTTGCAGGAGGAGAGGGGCCAGGACTCTGACCTTGGAGAAGAGAACATGACAATGGCCTGGGCAAAGGGGAAGGTAATTAGACCCTCTTGTTTCAAAGGTTTAAAAGAAAAAAAATCTGACCAACGCCTTGGAGAATCCCTGAGAAGCAGAGGACGTTAGTTGTAGGGCTTCTGGGAAATTGGCTTCAGGACAACTCTGACTGGGCGTCCTGGGCCAGCTCTCCCGGGGGCTGTGGTCGAGCGTGTGCCCCAGACAGAGGCCTGCCTGAGGGGGCTCTGCTGGCTTGAGGAGGTGCCAGCCAGGGCTCCAGACCCGGCTCCTGCCTTCCATGCCCAGTCCCATCAGCAGCCCGTGCCTCTGCACCCCTGGCCGTTGCTGCAGGACACGGTGCCCTCCAGGCTCCCAGAGCAGCGGGCCCGGGGCTCAACACCAGTCACACCCCAGCACTTGACCGTCTCAGGGACCACATGGAACGGAGTAGATGCTAGAGGTGTGGGGACATCGGTCCCCAGGAAGGAGACACGGAAGGGAGCTGGGAGGACACCGGTTACTTGGTGATTTAAAACATTGTCTTTTTTGACATGGATGCTAATGATTGGCTCAAGGAAGGCACACAGCTGTGTGACACACCTAGAATGTTATAGACCTTTCCCCATCTGTATACAAGTGAGCTAGCAGGGGGTGTGCGTGTGCAACAGGTGGCGGTGTCCTTCGCCCCCTGGACTTGATATGAGCTCAGCTCGGGGCCCATTCTGCATGCTGAGGGCTTTCTGAGGGGCCTGTGCTAGATTCCTGCAGCATCCGATGGGTCACTGCTGAGTGTGGACCCTGGCTTTCCTTAATCCCCCATTCCCCCCAAAAGCCGAGCCGCAGGAGGAGGACCTACGTGTCAGCAGGACAACTTCAAACTGACCCTTGGATGTCACTTTGCGTCAGTGTCCCTCCTTGTTCCCCCATCCTGGTCCCCATGGCGGACAGGACAGTTCAGCCAGCTCTGCCGCTTGGACGCCTGTCACCTTCCATGTTCTCAAATCTCACCTTTCTCTCAAAATATCAAGGTGTTTTTTCTACAAAGGCAGTGCCTCTCCCAAGGGGATCTCTGCTGCCAGCTGTTAAGCTGAGGACAAGTTCACTTCCCTTCACCTAACGTTGAACCTCTGAATCAGGAAGCATGACCGGACAAGAATGAGCTGGTTGATATCAACTGTTTGTTTAATAACCACTGAAAAGTTACAAAAATATCTTATATAAGCCTCTGGAGGTGTACTTGGAGTTTGTTAATGATGGATATTTCAGAGGTTAAAAGGTGGAAGCCAGGCTTCCCTGGTGGCGCAGTGGTTGAGGGTCCGCCTGCCGATGGGGGGGATGCGGGTTCGTGTCCCGGTCCAGGAGGATCCCGCGTGCCGCAGAGCGGCTGGGCCCGTGAGCCATGGCCGCTGAGCCTGCGCGTCCGGGGCTTGTGCTCTGCAACGGGGGAGGCCACGGCAGGGGGAGGCCACGGCAGTGGGAGGCCCGCGTACCGCAAAAAAACAAAAACAAAAACAAAAGGTGGAAGCCACTTCCAGAGGTTGTAAAGTAACCCTTAAAATTCTATGGTGAATTGTGCCCTTTAAATGGTACCTCATGATACCTCAATAAAACTGCTGCAAAAAATTTAAAATTCCATGGCAGCTCCTGGTGAAGAAGAGGTAGGGATGGGAGACAGTTCCATATTTTGGCCACTTGAGGCCCCCCCAAGAGCTCTGTCCTCCAGCAGGGATCCTCCGGTCCCTCCAGCACCCGCAGAGGGAGGGGCCCCTCAGCTCTGGTCAGGTGGCGTAGAGCACCTGGAGGCACCCATTCTTGAGCACCCCACCTGCTGCGAGAAGGGGCCATGCAGCCGTGTGCAGAGCCCAGACAGCTCATGTCAGCCACAGCTGGAGAGACAGCCAACCACGGAGGGAGACTGGGCCTTGGCTTGGGCGCTGCCGTGGGACTGAATTCAAGCTCCAACTCCTGGGAGCCAGGGGAATTGTGTGCCACTCCCACCCAGCTGCTGGGACACTCTGTCTGCCCCGCCCCAGGCAGGGCTATCACAAGACCTCTGAAATCCGGCCACAATCAAGTGGCCCGAGGTGGGTCTTTGACCCTCAGAGTGCCCCCACCCAAGCCCCCAGACCTTCTCTGGTGGTTGAGCTGGGAGGGGAAATGTATGGGAACTGCCACGCTCATGGTCCTAGCGGGTCTGAGAGAACACGCGACCCTTAGAGAGAGCCAGAGTGTTGATAGAGAAAGTCCCTGTGGCCTTGGCGGTGCTGATTCCGAGCCCCGCCTCTGCCCCTACAGCCCGTCTTCTTCCAGTCCCTGAGGTGCTGAGCGGTCTTCTTCTGCAGAGCCAGTGAGAATTGAGAGTCTCCTCATCTGTAGCCCAAACCTGACCATCAGCAGACTGGGCCCGGGGCTCAAGAGCTCCTGGAGGAGCAGCGGGGAGAAGCCTAGAGCAGCGGCCTGGGTGCAGCAAGAGGAGAGGGGTCTGGAGTGCCCCAGGCAGACGGTGAGAGGCTGCTCAGAGCGAGAGGTGCGTCCTCCAGGGGCCCGGCCTGTATTTGTGGAGCCAGCCCCACAGGGGCCCCACCCAGTAGGGCCTTTGCAAGAACAGAACCTCAGACAGAAGGCTATTAGAGTGGCCAAGAAGGGCAAAGCTATGAAGTGCCCAGTCCATCTTCACAAAAGTGGTCTGTACCTGCCTCTTGGAAGAGCGATGCAACAATTCTCCAACCAGAGTGATGTGCTGGAGGCCCACGTACAGCAAAAAAGGAAAAAAAAAGAAAAAAAAAAAAAAGAGTGATGTGCTTTGGGTCTTTTTGTTTTGCTAAAAAAAATAAAAAAGTTATGGCCACATTACAAAATTTGGAAGATTGAAAACCAACAAAAAGTCACCATAAACTACGATTGAGATGTTGAAAAATGCTGTTTTAATTAATTTCCTAGCGTGCAGTTTAGTATTACACAGGTAAGGTGTTAGGGTGGATAAACCTAAACCAGTGATTCTCAAAGTGTGGCCTCAGGAACAGCAGCAGCAGTGGCAGTGTCACCTGGAAGCTCGTTAGAAATGCTGATTCTCAGGCCCCACTCACCCTCCCAAGTTAGAAACTGGGGTGGAGCCCAGCCAGCTCTGCTTTAACAGATCCCATGAGCTCTAGTTGGGGAACCATTGGTTTACACCTTTGTAATCCCATGCAGTCCTGAAACTTTACCACCAGAGGGCACCAGCAGGCTGCGGTTTTCCCCTGCCTTGGCCAGCTTTTTTTTCCATTCTCTAAGGGCCTGCAACAGACATTGAGACCCCGTTACACTTTATTTTTTCTTTTTCTTTCGTTTTTTTATTGGAATAAAGAAAGACTGATGATATGTTGGGAATTATTGGCTAACCTTAAATGCCACCATGTTTGGGCCAAATTGTACTGTTGTTCCAGTCCTTGCTTACCTGTCGACCCAGTGTTTTGGCAGTCGTAGAATGTACTTGACAGCACTTATTTTAAAAAATTGTTTTTTGATGTGGGCCATTTTTAAAGTCTTTATTGAATTTGTTACAATATTGCTTCTGTTTTATGTTTTGTTTTTTTGGCCACGAGGCATGTGGGATCTTATCTCCCCGACCAGGGATCGAACCTACACCCCTTGCGTTGGAAGGGGAAGTCTTAACCACTGGACCACCAGGGGAGTCCCTTCACAGTGCTTATTTTGTTTGGAACATAAAGAAATGCAGAAGCATATGGGCCAGCAATAAAGATTATCTCCTAAGAAAAGTTTGTGTTCTATAGAAAGCAGAAGACAGCGCCTCCCTTTTCCTTCTCCTGCAGTCCATGGGCGGGGCCCCTGGGCTGAGGGCCTGGCTGTCATCAGTGTCTCTCCTCCCTGACCTCCCTCTGGTTACCTCTTGTTTTCTTATTTATTTTATTTTATAAATTTATTTTTTTTATTTATTTATTTTGGCTGTGTTGGGTCTTCGTTGCCCCGCATGGGCTTTCTCTAGCTGCGGCGAGCAGGGGCTACTCTTCGTTGCGGTGAGCGGGCTTCTCATTGCGGTGGCTTCTCTTGTTGTGGAGCACGGGCTCTAGGCGTGCAGACTTCAGTATTTGTAGCACACAGGCTCAGTAGTTGCGGCACATAGGCCTTAGAGCGTGCGGGCTTCAGTAGTTGTGACGCATGGGCTCAGTAGTTGCAGCATGTGGGCGATCTTCCCGCACCAGGGCTTGAACCTGTGTCCCCTACATTGGCAGCGGATTCTTAACCACTGCGCCCCCAGGGAAGTACCCGCCCCCCCACCCCGCCCACTGATTTTTTTAAAAAAGAAACTTCTAATAGACCCAGTTATTTGCCTCCCTTTCCATCTCCCTTTAAATACAGTGTTTGGCTGCTCTTATGGCACCTGAGGGCATCTGAACCCACCTTCAGAACAGTGGGCTCCAGGCAGGGAAGGCTTTCTTGGAGGTGCCCTGTTAGAGCTTCCCATAGAAGGACGGGGTCCAGTGATGACTCGGTGGATTGAGCTTTCTGACACCTCCCAGGAGCATTTGGCTTTCTCCCTCATGACCCTGAGTTCCCTTTCCTGAGAACGATTCAGACCTCAGCAGTTTCTCTGAGTAGTTTGCAAAACACGTCCCTGGTATACCCAGACACTCTTCCTGTTAGTAGGGCTTTGAAGGGTTTGTTTTTTTATAAATTTATTTATTTATTTTTGGCTGTGTTGGGTCTTCATTGCTGCACGCGGGCTTTTCTCTACTTGCAGCGAGCGGGGGCTACTCTTCCTTGTGGTGCATGGGCTTCTCATTGCGGTGGCTTTCCCTGTTGCGGAGCACAGGCTCTAGGCACGCAGGCTTCAGTAGTTGTGGCACGTGGGCTCAGTAGTTGTGGCACACGGGCTTAGTTGCTCCACGGCATGTGGGATCTTCCCAGAGCAGGGCTTGAACCCATGTCCCCTGCATTGGTAGGCGGATTCTTAGCCACTGCACCACCAAGGAAGCCCTGAAGTGTTTTTAATAGGATGTACACGTGAAAGAGCAGTCTATATTTTCAGAACTGGCTAAAAGTCACTCCCATTAATTTATGTATTTTTTAAACTGAGTAGTTATCTAGGACTCAGCTGTACACATGATTTACTCATTTGACAAATATTTATTGAGTACTTATGTTCTAGAGTCTAGATGCTACACTTTCAGTATTAACAAAACAAACCTTGTCCCTACAAAATTTACATTCTAGTGGGAAAGGCAAGCAATAAACAAAGAAACACATAATATAATATCAGAAGAAAAATAAAGCAGGGTGAGGGGGTAACCAGTGTGTGGGTGGTAAGATGGGAAGTTATTCCAGATAAGATGGTTGGGAAGGTCTGGCTGAGAAGTTGGCATTTGAGCAGAGATCTGAATAATAAGTGACTATATCATGAGAATATCTGGGGAAATGGCTGTCCAGGCAGAGAGAACTGCAAATGCAAAGGCCCCGGGGTGGGAATATTACTTGGGCTTCCATGGAGAAGAGAGGGGAGTAACACTAGAAGCAGGGAAACCCACTAGGGAGCTCTTGTGGTTGTCCAGGCATGAGACAGAAGTGGTTTGAGCAGAGTGGGAGCAGAGGAGGGGCAAGATGTGGTCAGATCGAGGATGTCCTTGTAAAGTAGATTCGACAGCATTTGCTTCTGCATTAGATGAATTAAAACCTCTCTACTGAGATGGTTTCAGGTATGCTTCTTAAAATTGTTTCTGTGAAATATATTTTTACTTGGAATAATTATCACCTAGGAAAGAGTATAGCTTCATATTCACCCCTGTATTCAATGCACTTAACCAGAGTAGTCCATGCACATTTTATTGCTAGTCTTGCCATTTATTGAGTATTAACTGAGAGAACAGGTAAGACATTACTAGGGCATGCAGTCTTATCACAGCCCTCTGAATTAGGTATTATCCCCATTTTACAGACTAAGAAACTGAGGCTCAGAGGGGCAAAGATATCTGTTTAACCACACATCTCCGAAGATGTTTGTCATAAGTGCAAAGGGTCAGAGAGACTTTCTCATCACAGGAAAAGACCACAGAGTGGGAACATTGCCAGAAGACAGATGGAAGCCATGAGCCAGGGAAAATGGGCTTCTCAGGGTCATAAAGGAAGTCTTAAAACTTTGATGGCGGCAATGACAGAGATGGAGCAGCCATTTCTCTTGCTTTTGAGCAGAGATGGGTAAGGAGTAAGCCCAGTTCTGAGAAGGGCTTTTCCTGGAGGCCTCTCTCCTTTACCACCTGCTTTGCATGAGAGCCGCCCTGAGCACTCTGTGATTCTGGGACCATCTCAAGGGACAGAAGCTCACACCCCCAGGCCAGCCACTTTGGCTTCATTTACTGATAACAGAATGCGGCCTGCTCACAGCCCCCGTCCCTTCTGTGAGTGGTCCCCCAGAGTCACCCCAAGGGTCTCACCCATGAGAGTCACTCAACTTCCCATCTGCAGGGATCAGCACAGGAGCCTTCAGCTTGCCCTTTGCTGCCAGGAACTTTCGCTGAGCATCAGTGATGTGCCAGTAACTGGGCTAGATGCTGGGAACGTTAGAACAAGAAAGACCTCATCCCTGCCCTTGAGAAACTCGCAACCACTTTGGGGGAGCATCTTGGTTCTGCCCAAATGGGATTGCTCTCGTAGACCGGGGAGCTAATGACCACTCTGGCCACCCATTAGTAGGTGTCAATAGACACAAAGACATTTGCTGCTTGGCTGAAGGAGAAGGGAGTTTTGGGGGAGTGTTGGGAGGTGTTGGACTGGCTGTAAGGACAAAGCAAAGGACAGACAGAATGGTGTGATGAGGAAGGAGGGGATGGCCTGGGGTCACCTGTCACCCTCCACCCCTGCCCCTCCCCACATGGATTGACCTCAAGGCCCAAAGGCCCAAGTGGCTGGTGGCAGCAGCTGAAAGAGCAGCTCACGAAGATCTGACCCAGCAGCATTGCTCAGGGACCAGAGCCTCCGCGACCCCAGCCCCAGAGAGCTCAGGGGGCCTCAGTGGGGGCTTTCTGTGCCCACCAAAGCAGCATTCCTGGCAGGGCTTCGACAGCATGGCTTGGCCAGTGTCCCCTTTGAGGGCTGGTGTGCCATCGACTGTCCACCTGGAGGACAAGGAAGGAAAGTGTGTGGTGCCTCTGGGGTTTCCCTGAAATTAGTGGGGTGATTGTGGCAGGAGGCACCATCCTACAGGCTGTGGTAATTTGGGCATCACTGTTCATGGGACTGGGCTTTTATTTGCAGTTTGGGAAGCCGGGCACTCAGGTGGTGGAGTGTGCGTGCACCTCATCTTGTAGTAATCGTAGGTCTTCGTGTGCCAGGCAAAGAGCACAGAACCTGACACGCATCATCTCATGTCATCCTCACAGTGGCCACACGAGGTAGGACTATTATTGCTCCCATTTTACAGAAGAGGATGCTGAGGTTTCATTTGCCCAAGCCTCCCAGCTGGAGGGGATGGTGCCAGGAACGGGGCCCAGGTCAGCTGACATCTGGTGCTGGTCCAGTCCCCACTGCATGCAGCTTAGGAAACGCCCCTCCTGGAGAAGGTCCAGCCAAGCACAGGGCTGGGTTCTGAGAGCCTGATTTGATTCTAAGAGTCTCCTTTCTTGGAGTTTTTTGAAATTCTTCTCCCTTTTGAAATAACCTTATTGTTTTCTACATAACAGATTTATTGAGATATAATTCACATACTACTCACTTCACCCATTTAAAATGTACATTCAATGGTTTTCAGTATATTCAGCGTAGCAATCGCTCCCTATTTCTCCTCACCCTCCCACTCCAGCCCTAGACAATCACTCACAATCTATTTTCTGCTTCTGTAGATTTTCTGCTTCTGGACCTTTCATGTACATGGAACCATACAATATGTGACTTTTGTGTCTGACTTCTTTCACTTCACATTCTGTTTCTAAGGTTCATCTATGCTACGGCATGTATCAGTACCTTGTTTCTTTTTATTGCCAAATAGTATTCTGTTGTGTAGCTAGACCACATTTTATTTATCCGTTCACTAGCTGATGGACATTTGGGTTGTTATCACTTTTTGGTTATTATGAATAATGCTGCTGTGAGCATCTCTATGTGTATATATACATGTACATACATATATACACACGCATACGTACATGTATACATACCTCTTCATTGCCAACAAGGCAAGTACAACCAAAAAGTACAAGAAATAAAAAGTCAGAGACACCTGAAATGCCTCATCTAGAGGTAATTGTTGTCACCATTTGGCCAACATCCTGCCAGATGTCATCCCATTTCAAGCCTCAAAAATGATCTAAACCGTTTCTTTGAGTTTGGGCCCAGCTTCCTCCACTCTCATGGATCATGGATCATGCAGGAGTCTGACACCAGCCCCCCGCAACCCCGGGCCTTCCATGGAAAGATGCTGAGGGCTCTTTGGGCCAGTGCTCTCCACAAGGCGATGTGGGTGCATCCAGGGCCTGGGAAGAAAGTATGTGTGTATATAATACTATCATACTTTTATTAACACAGACGTGCTTGTATTTTATGTTCAGATACCTAATTATACCCAAGTTTTTACTGATGGGGTGCTTTCAGTCATGAAAAGGAGGTAGATCCGTGCAGAGGTAGATCCTTCCGCAGGAGGCTGTCCAGAGCTCCCAGTTCTTCTCCATGCTGCCTGAGGCCTGGCGGCGGCTGCAGCTCGCCTGCTTCGCCTTTCTTTGCTCACACCCGGAATTCACACCAGTACGGGTGTCCACAGACCAACTGACCCGAGCAGTAAGCCAGGTGAGGGAGCCCCGCAGCGCTTTCCGGGGTCCCCTATCTCAGCCGGCACACCCAAGCCTGGGGTCCATCTGCCCGCATCGACGCACGCTCCACGCGGCACTCTGATGCCCTGCCTTTCTCGCCAGCACCCTTAGGCTTGTCTGACTTTGTCCCAGGGGAGCCCTTGATGTTCCCAGCGCTGTCGCGCCCGCTGGTGTCCATCCGAGTGAAGCGCCCTCTCTGACCCTCTTAGATCTAACATCTAGGACCCCTGGAGCCCTGTTTCTGTCCTGCTCATAGCCAAAGCCTTAAGGCCCCCAGCAGATGAGACAAAGCGAGAGAAGACCTCGGAGAGATCCCTCGGAGAGCCGGCCAGCCCCAGAGAGGACAGGTCTGTCCATTCTCCAGCTCCGGATCTGCAGCTCGTCGGCCAGAGGAGGATGCGCGTTCCTCTCGGGAACGCAGCGCAGAGCCGGTGCCTGCACTGTCGCTCGTGAAATGAAAGGGTTGGCAAACTCTGGGGAGGAAGCACACGTATGCTGCCCCGTGTAATGCACAGCACCCATACTGGCCCGACACACACACACACGCACACACACACCCCAGCACAGGGGCTGAAATTCAAACCTCACACCCGTGGGAGGGGCCCGGGCAGCCATGGAGAACAGGCAGGGGGCAGAGAAGCCAGCCCAGACTAAGATGTGTGCAGTGGGGCCATGTCTGGAGAAGGGCGTTAGAGTGGAAAGTCAAAATATCTGATGGACATGGGGGAACAAAAAGAAAACTGAAGGTATTTTGGAGTGAGGTTGTTTTGGTAGTTGTAGCAGTCCAGTTAAGGAGACTGTCCTCAGATTATGTTAATGGAGACCCAGAAAGGGCAGAAGAGGTCAGGGAAGAAGCAAATGGGCTAAATTCTTTGTCTCTCTTGTGAAGGAGCTCAGAGTTATTGTTTGTGATTTCGATTCTGGTAATAATATAAATGTGGGTTTAATAATTTTCATGAAAAACTAAATGGAACAACTAACAATTAAGAACAGGATGTCTACTTTCCAAATCATTGCAGAAGATTAAAGCAAGCACCATAGTCTACAGAAGAAAAAAAATTCAATTAAAAGGAACAAAAAATTTAAAGAACCTTAAAAACACAAAGTCAAAATTCAGATAAAGAAGTTGGGCCAAGCATGAGCAATAATGACAATAAATGTGAACAATCTAGCTTTCTTATTAAAAGGCAGAACGTCTCAAATTACATATATTTTAATCTAATACATTACAAACATACCTAAAAAAAAAAAAATACCAGAGAGGGAAAGAATCAAGGCTTGGGCAAAGATATCAAGCACAAATAAAAATAAAGTAGGGCTGATAACGTTCACATCAGATAAAGTAGAATTTCCTAGGGAGCGTATGGCACACAGCGAAGGAACTCAAAGTGGCGGCTACATATGGGTGTAGGCGCTGGCTCCTGCTCGCTAAAGTGTGGGTCTCCGCCATTTCTGGGCACGAGGGAGGACTGCACTTTCTCAGCCCCTCAAAGTAGGGCATGGTCACGTGACTTGGTTTGGCCAATTAAGTGTGACTATAAGTCTCAGGCATCCTGTCTGGATAGAAGCCCCTGGTTGCTTGACCTCCCAGCAGGCTCTCTTCCATGTCGCATCAACTGAAGAAAAGTTCTTTGATTTGGAGGTGCAACACTGAGCCATTGTATGGTAAGGAGTTGCCCTGAAGGACCGCTCAGCTCCATAATAGACTTTGTGCAAACAGGAAATAAATATTTTAAGCCACTGCATTTTGGTGGTTGTTTGTTACTGCAGCATAACCTCACATTTCCTATCTAATACTTATATTAATAGTGAACCTTTATGTACTGAATAAATAACAGCTATATGACTATTAAAATATAAAGATAAATACTGTATGATTTCACTTATATGTGGAATCTCAAAAATAAACGAATAAACGCAACAAACAGAAAGAGACTCATAGATATGGAGGACAAACTGGCGGTTGCTGGTGGGGAGGGGTGTGGGGGGATGAGTGAAATAGGTGAGGGAGATTAAGAGGTACAAACTTCCAGCTATAAAATAAATAATTGACAGTGATGTAATGTATAGCATAAGGAATATGGTCAGTGATATTGTAATCATTTTGTAGGATGACAGATGGTAACTAGACGTATCGTGGTGATCATTTTGTAATGTATAAGAATATCAAATCACTATGTTGTACACCTGGGACGAATATAATATTGTAAGTCAATTATAAAGAATAATAACAATAAAAAGAAAAACTATAAGGATAAATAGAAAAAAATCACATTTTTCCAACATGATTATCAGTGTTCAGTGGGGCACGGAGGGAGGGATGTGGATGGTGTAGGTGGTGTGGAGGGAGCGTCAGTGACCCTCCAGCCAAGCTCAGTAAAGGTGTGAATGTGGGGCAACTCCTAGAACAGGAGCCGCCAGTCACGCAGTGCCCACACTTCGGACTCAGTCAATCCTTTGTCTCCTGCGTTCAAGACAATCAACTGCCTCCAGGGAGGTGATATCAGCCCCCATACCTGCTGCAGGTCTCCCTCATCCCTGCTAGAGGAAGGTGCCGGACCCCTGCCTCAAGCCAAATCCCTCTTGCGCTTTGTGATTCTGTTTGCCTCCCACCCTACCCACCCTGGCAGGCGACTCCTGCAGGCCACCTGACCCGGGTTCCCCCGCTGGCTGGCTCCTGGTGGGTTTAGCCAATTGGAGGCACCAGCGAGAGGCTGGGCGGGGTGGGGAGAGAAGTTGGGGTATTTCTCCCTCATCCCACCCTGCACTGTGGCACAGTTCCAACCCCAGGACAGTCTCTCCCTTCATCCCAGGCTTCCCACCAACTCCTCCGTCACACCGGCCCACACCTCTGTAGATGGTTCCTTCGGTTAAGCCTCTTCATGTAAAACGTCTGAGTCAAATCCCATTTCTGACGGGACCCTGACTTTTCTCCCTCCCTAACTGGGGTTGGGGCTCCTCAGTCTGTCCCCTACCACCCGCCTGGGTTAAGAGCTCTTCCTATGGAAGAGCAGGGCTCTGACCGTGTCCAGATATCGTGGCCCCTCTGATCACCCCCAGAGCCCCTCCGCTTGTGTGCAGCCCCATTTTGGACCGCCCGTTTGGCACCAGGGGAGGACCTCTCATATCTCAGGCAGAGGAGGGAAGGCAGACTCCTGGAACCTGCCTGGCTGAGGACCTGGACGCTCTGCCTCACCTCCATGGTAGGGGCAGGGTGGTACCTCCCTGGCATGGGCTCGAGAGACGGGGCCTCTCCTCCAGGTGTGTTCGGGAGCCAAGGTGGGGTTCCTGGGCCCAGTCCTGCCAAGCCAGGCTCCTACATACCACCAGCTGTAGCACCAGGGGGCCTCAACCAGGCAGACTCCCCCATTCCCCACCCTGACTCCCCAATAACCAAGTGCTTCGGGGAAGGGAATGGCTTCCTCCGGAACACCCCCAGGCCTGAGGCCTTCCAGCACCTGTATCTCTCTTCGCCTCTGCCTAACCCTGTTGGTCTTTCGCAGTGAACCGTCTGACACTGCAGGGGTACCGGCCCTGTCCCGAGGACCAGGGCTCCAGTGAGGCCCATCCCCTGAGCTGGTCCTGGCTGCTGTGTTCACCCCAGTGAGAGAAGCTGCAGGTTCTCCAGCAGCTCTGGAGGCGAGTTGCTCGTGCAGAGGGATGAGCCCCAAGATACAGCCCGGAGGACTGGAAGCCTTGTGCAATCCCACCTCCCGGGTAATCTCTGGAGGTTTCAAAACTTTTCCTGGTACTGATGGACTCTCTGTTGATCCTTCCCCGGCTTTCCAGCAGAAACTTGTGGCTGGGATGACGTGTCCCCGTTGCTGCCGAGGAAGCAGTCGGAGGACTTCAGGTTTGGATGTCAAGGAGGACTTGCCTTCTAGCAACGTCCTATGCCAACAGGTTGCGGGGCTGGCCTCCTCCAGCGGGAGGCTGAACTGGCAACAGAGAGTCCTGCATGTTGTTTGCAGCTAATTCGGGGATGAGAGCTACTTGGGAGGAGAGCATGTGTCGCTTGGGCCCGAGGATCCTGGCAACCCAGATACTGTCCACGGAGAAAAGCTTTAGCTTCTGGTGGCGGCTCCCTGAATCCCAGAATCCTCCGCCCCTTTTGTCTCTGGGCTTCGGAAGATGTGCCTGCCTCACCACCAGCAAAGCCCACAGTGTTCCCACCGCCTTCCTGTTCCTGCAGCGCCCCTCAGCATCCCCCGACACGGGGCCTGCAAACAGCACAGTGAACGGAGGCACCGGTGAGCCCTGGGTGCTGGAGGCCCTCACCCTCATTGACCTGGCACCTGAGTTCTGAGCCACAGAAGCAGGGTGAGAGAAGGAAGATAGCCCCACCCTAGAGAGCTCAGCCCAGAGAAGGGCCCTGGGGCAGTGGCAGAAGCTGAGGCGTGGGAAGGGCGCGCCTTCCCCAGCTGGAACATGTCTTCAAAGCTGTTTCCTCACCCAGGTGAGGTCACAGTGTCGGCCGCTGACCCGCCTGAGAACCTGCTGCTGAGGGAACAGAGGTCAGGGCTCGGATGCCAGCAGAAAACCCAGGTGCCACTGGCCACCTCCCCTCCCACCAGAGCCAAACTTCCTCTGGAGATACTCGGCTAGGCCTGCTGACCCCACGACTTTGGGGCCACTCCGCTCCCAGTCCCCTGAGAGGGGTCATGCTCGCCTGGTGGAACCAGCCCCAAAGGCTCTTTTAGTCCTTGTTTTCACCAAACGAGGGACAGAAGACAGATGGGGGAGCTGCACAGGAGAGCCACGTACCAAGGATGGGGTGAGATTAGCTCGGAATTATTTAAGTTTCCTGCTGGTTTCAGGAAAAGAGATTCTAAGTAGTCATAATTTCTCATGCAAGACTCCATAGGAACTGTAATTGTTAGCAGCTTCAGGTGAAAAGAAAACACACAACCCCCTTGAAAAGCACACTACGCTATGCAAATAGGAAACCTGATGATACGTTCTCTTTCTTTCTGAGATCCTTGGCCCCAGGCCCCACTGAGCCTGGTGCTTGCTATGAGGAAAAGCGACCCGCCCCATGCTTCCCGGAGCTGAGATTCGTAAGGTAACCAGACCAGATTCCGCAAGATATATGGAAACCTTCTCCCCAAAGCAGAAAGGAAGTTTTCAGTGATTTGTTTCCTTTAATAACAGAGAGAAGATGGAGTAGAATTAGAGGGCCCTCAGTCAGCTAAATTCAGTTTTAATTTAATTCACCACATCTGACTTCTCAGCTGTCCAGTGCTCTGAGCAGAGCTTCCTGACCTGGCCAAGCTGGTCAGAATCACTTGGGACAAAAGCCACATGGCCAGTCCTACCCCTGGGGGTCAGATTCAGTAGATCTGAGGGTGGATAGGGGCAGGAATCTGTATTTTTAACAAGATTCCTGGGGGATTCTGATACAAATCAACCCAGAATTGGGAACAGGCTGCTAGATCTATTTAGAGGCAAAAGCCTTGTTTCCGCATCCTCCCTCCTTCTCAGACTAATTCTTAAAAAAAGGTGCAATGAGTAAATAAAGACAGCTTTCAAGATGTTCATGGGATGACTTTTTTTTACATTTTTCAACTAGTTAAGACAAAAACATTACAATGATTGACTTCTTTCATTTAGTTACATAAATAAAATTTTTATAAATATCTCTTTATAAACAATATAAATAGCTTTACAACATAAATACATTTATGCATGACATGAATTTACAAACAGCAATGTTTTACAGCTGGTTTTGTCAGTCTCTTAAAAACTGTCCCTTGTCATCACGTCGGTGTAGGTGTGTGTGTTTTGTGTATATAATATATATAATATATAACTTTTTATTTTTCATTAAAAAATAAACAAACAATAAAGTCATACCCCCCTCCCTAAATAATAATAAAACAGCTGGTGTTGTGTATTCCCGGTACCAGGGAAAAAAAAAAAGAAATGTAAAAGCCACATTGCGCTGGAGGTGCTTCCAGATGCTGGGAGGCTGATGACCAAGGGTGACCTCAGCAAAACGGAGCAAGTTCCCAATCCTGAAACACAGAGGGGCCAAGGGACACTCAGCTGAGAAAGTCCAGCCTACAGGGCACTTCTAGAACCTTCCTCCCTTTCCCGCTGTAGCAGGAGGCAAAATGCCTCCACCTTTGCCCTACAGGCCCTGATGAAGGCCTTCCTGCAGAGGAAAAAGGGCCCTTCCACTCCGGGCCTCTCCAGGCCCTCATCCATCGCCTGCTGTGTCCTTGGCACTTCCTGCCCCAGCACAGGTGGAACCAGAAAGTCAGCCAGCCCTCCTCCCCCTCTGACTAAGTGCAGGCCTTGTCCTTGGCTCTCAGTGAGACACAGTGAGGGAAAGGGGACGGAAAATGAAGCCCCGCCACCCACCCCCGGCCCACCGCTATTTTTTGCTGCAATACAAACCCTCCATCAGGTGCTTTACGTGTCTGGGGGATGGCGGAGGGAAGGGGGAGAGAAGCATCTGAAGATTTGGGAAATCTGGACTCAAGTCCCAACTGAATATTACTTCCTGGATGGCCCTGCATAGCTTTGAGTATCGCTTTCCTCACCCATAAAATGGGATAATAGCCACCTCCCAGGGCTGGCTTTAAGATTCAACAGCGGGCCACACACTGGGCATTGGCAGAGTGTCTGGGTCACAGCTGCCCATAAATAGCACTTCCTTCCCCAGCTGGCTTCTCCTCAGAAAGGGTCCCCTTCAGAATCAGAGGAAATGGTGTGTCACACCGGCCCTGGGGAAATGAGCGGTCGTGCTGGGTTTGCTGGCTCGTGAGTTGGCAGAGTCATTTGATGAGGGCTGCACCCAGTCTCTGCCAATGGGTGTGTGGGTGTTCGGGGGCCAGAGGAAGGCTTCCTCCTGAGACAGGGTGGTGCCCTTCCAGAGGACAGTCCTGGCAGAGGGACCCCGGGCCTCAAGGCCTTGATGAACTTCCTCAACCCCTTTCTCTGCCGTCGCACATGTTTAAACAGAGGACAGATGTCCGTGATGTCCCTGGGCCCCATGGGCAACGGGTTCATTCAGGCACCCTCCACACCTCATCTCTGCCATTAGCATTTCATAGTCAAGGCTGTAACCGTCAGCGACAGTCATTATGGCAGCTGGTTAGAGCCAAAGTCAACTCCTGCGTAGACAAATGGCCACAGCCTCGGAAGAGCTTTCATTAATGGGAAAACCCTAAGCTGTCTTTCTCTTTTAAGCCCAGACAGTGAGATACCCTGGGCATCTCCACTAGGAGGTTGCAGGCAACAGGAAGGATGCTCTGCCTTCTCACAGGGCTGGGGGTGAGGGTGGGGTTGAGAAGGTTAAAGGTGGTGGAGGTGGGCATTCAGTTAAAAGAGAATTTCCAGGAGGTTGACAAGCTTCCCTGGTCAAAGGGGTCAAGAAGCATTAGCAACCTGGATTCCACCTGTGGAGTACCTCTCTCCACGAATACCTGGTACCCACAGACAGCCTCATCCAAGAACAAGGGGTCTATGGGGACGTGCATGCCAGGCACTTTCTAGGACCTTATCTCCTGCTAACTCATAGAACAACCTCTGTTTGGATTCTGAAGTTTGAACTTGGTGCTTAATTCACAAATTGAAAAATTGACGCCTGTGGCTTCTCCATCTCTTCATTGTTGAGACAGGAGAGAATAGAACAAACCCATCACAATGGTAGCTTCTAAAGGCTGGTCCACCACTGCCAGAATCATGGCAAGTCAAGATCTCAGACAAACGAAGCCCCTGCAGGAGGAGCACACAGCCTGGCCAAGTCTGGCTGCAGAGAGGAAGGACACCAGCTAAATGCTAGGGCAGGCGGGCGAGGAGTGCTCCTAAGCTGGGTGGGGCAGGTTTTCCGGGTCATTGACAGACATTTTAAAGAGCTCCTTTGGGCATCCTGCAGGCCCCAGTTCATCTTAGGCTAGTGTCCGGCCCTTAAGTTGCTCATGAGTTAATTTGGGGAGGTAAACAGGTTCACCAACAACCATAGCTCAGGTGAAAAAGTTTTCTGTGTAGTAAAAAAGGCTCAGGCATTGCACTGGAGACCTTCAAAGATGGGTGCTCTTGTCCTTTGGGGGAAGACAGTGTAGACATTGATAAGGCTTCTGGGATGAGAGAACACAGCTTGGCCTGCAGTGGGACAGAAAGACTGTGGGACAGGGAATGACAGCAGCTGGCTGCAGGCAAGGCTGGACACAAGGAGGTCAGGTTCTAAATCACTTGAATGTCAGTTCGGGAGGTTGGGATGTTGTTTCTCCATGGATACTGATGGGCAGCAGGAATGGAGGGGAGTGGGGAGAGGAGGGAAGGACATTTGCCTCTGTACCTTGCCAGGGGTGCAGCACCCGGCCGGGGCTGAAGGTAGCACAGGGGTTTCCAGCCTGGTGGAGGCGGAGGAGGCCATACCAGAAACCCAGGAATGGAGCCTAGGCATGGTGGGAGGGGGGAGGAGGAGGGGGGCGCGGCTCAGTTTGGGACATGTTGAGTTTCAGGTTGGGGCAAAAAAAATAGATTATTTTAGTTTCTTTTTCCTTGCCCTAAAATAGTGCCATGAACACTGAGGTTCAATCCTGAAGTCACACGGATTGCTGCAGCGTCAGGACCCTGGACAGACCAGTTTGCCCACGGCCATGGTTTAGAGAAGGGACAAGAATCAGAATGCTCTGGGGCAGAAATGCTCCCTGGTGATGCTAACAAATGGCTATTCTCCCTACTGTGAGGGGGCAAGTATCGCTCCAAGTCTGTCCCATTACAGAGACAACAGACCCAGGGAGCTGTCCTGACCACTGGGCTGCTTACTGCCCAGCACCATGATGCAGTGGCTAGCAGATCAACTTACCCTTGACTTGTATGTATGCCTTTCCTCCTCTGCTCCCACCAACCCAGGATCAGCCCTCAATTCCCCCAGTTGGAGAACTGGGGTCAGTGTTGCTGGTTGCCTTATGGCCCTGGGGTGCGTGGGACCACACCCCCCCCCGAGCTGTCTCTGTTTCTCCAGAGGGAGCCAGCTGGGTCCATCCATGCTGAGCCATTTCTGACCTTGCCAAAGTTCCCTGACCACTTTATCCCTCACTTTCTCCATCTGTAAAATGGGATGATAAATGGTGTTGGGGGCAAATGTCTAGCACACACATTCAATCTTGTGCCCAGATGGTCTGGCTGGGAGGTGGAAAGGTCCAGGGGATCAGAGAGGAGCCGGCCTGCGGGAGGGGGTGCAGGCTTGGTTCTGGGGGGCTTCACGGGAAGCTGGGTGTGCAAGAGCTCCCGGCGGCCGGGGTTGGTAGTACTCACCGCCGCCAGGGGTCGCCGCATTAACATCCCAGGCCGCTCATGGAGCCGATCCTGTCCAGCTTGAGGCCGAAGCAGCCCTTGGACAAACCCTTCTTGTTGCCTCCCTTGTATTTCCGCGCGTTGGGGTGCTCTTGCAGAAGACGGGCCCACGCCGCCCGAGACTTGGTGTCCACGCGCAAGTCCCGGAGCAGTCGCGACCGGTCGCCCTTGAGATTGGCGCCGCCGCCCCCGGGAGTCTTGTCGCCCTTCTTCTGACCTCCTCCCGCAGCCTGGGGCTCGGCCACCTCCTCCCCTGGCGGAGTGCGCGGGACCTGTCAGAAAGAAAGAACGGGCAGGTGAAGGGACGCACCGCGGCAGCGCGGGGGACTTTGCGGGGCCGCTGATGCTCCAGTCCGACACTCCGGCCAGCGCGGTTTGTCCTTTCGAGTCCTGAGCGCGCTCCCAGAGGTGCCGGACGGCTCGGCCCTGCATCCACCTGCCACGCGGCCGCCGATGTCCGCTCCTTCGGGGAGCCCCTTGCCCTCCTCTCCTTTGCCCCTTGCCGGGCTGACCGCACTGAGGCAGACGCTGCGCATTTGTCGATGCTCTCCCGAGTCCGGGCTTCGAGGGTTCCCCAGCTCTCACCCACGCACGTCTCAGGGGAGGGAGAGAGCCGCCTTCCCGCCCCCTCTGCTCCCTCCGGCGGGCCACACCCTCCTAGACGCCCTAGCCCTACCACCGCCCCTCACAGTTCCGACGTCCCTGCGACAGCACCCACCTTCGGCGGCGCCCCGGGCTTGGCTTCGGAGGGCCGGAGCGAGAGTAGCGCGAGCAGCAGGGCGCAGGCCAGCAGCTGGGAGAGGTGCATGGTGCCCGTGGGGTGGCTGGGCGCAGACCGGCGGCAGCAAGGGTGCGCGGGGCCGTCGGGCAGACGGGCAGGCGAGCGCGGAGCAGGCTGGCCGGGCTGCGACGCGGGTGCGGGTCCGGGTCCCAGTGCTGCGCAGCGCCGGCTGGGTGCGCTCTGAGCCCGGGGCTCCGCTCGCGCCTTTATAATCCAACCTGCCGCTGATGTCATCCTCCCGCCCACAGGGCCGCCCGGGCCAATGGCACTCGCGCCAAGGGCCGGGAGGGGTCCGCGGGGGCTCCCCCTCTGCCCCCCCCCGCCTCATCCCACCCCGGAGGGATCCCGCGGCTCGGCGGGCTCTCTCCCGACTGCGCTCCAAGCTGCAAAGCGGCGCGCACAACGGAACTCGAATTGCAGGGAGCGCGCTCTGGCATGCCAAGCGTTTGTGCGCCCGCTGCCCCGCGCACAAGGTTGGACCTTAGCACACACGCTCTTCCTGGAAAGGATCAGTTTCCCTCTTTGCAAGTGCAAAGATAGGCTCAGAGGAATTAAGTAACTTGCCCAAAGTCACACAGCCAGAAAGTTGGCACAGCCCGAAATCCACGCAGATCTGCCTTGTTGCCAATCTCTTCCCGGGGCACCTGACAGGCGCGAGGCCTGGCGCTGCTGCTCCACCTTTCACCTGCTCGCCGGGACAGTAATTCAGATCGCACCGACGCCTTTAGCTTGGGGAGGCAGAGGATGGGGCCAGAGGTCCGGGAGGTAGGCACAGAGAGAGCGGGGTTTGCCCGGGGCCGCAGGGGAGAGCGCAAGTCCTTCACCGGACAGTGCGAGCTTTTCGCCTGCTGGTGTGTTTGGGAGCGAAACGTGAACGAGATGCGAGTGTTCATGCGTTTGTGCGGCAGCATATTGGGCCCGCCGCTGTGGCTCTAAGTGCGCCCTCAGCCCGGGCCGGCCCTACAGAACGTCCCCGGGTCTGACCCGCCAGATGGCTTCCTTCTGCACCGACGGGTGCGCGCCTGACCTTGACTGCACCCACTCGAGGATCCGCAGCGTGTGGCTGTCCGCTCCAGTGGCCTGTGCACCTGCACAGTCCGGGGAGGGAGCTTTACCCAGCCCCGAGCCCAGTCTGGTTTCTGTGAGCCATAACAGGTGGTCGCCTTCGCGTTTTCTGCCTCAGAGTGGTCCCTACCATAGTTGTCGGAACACGCCCAAGTATCGCTGCTGCTCACGACTCGCTCTCCTTGGGCAGGGCGTCTCGGTCCCTCGGGTTCTGAGGAGTCCTTCGGGATGGGCCGCGGAGGCAGAGAACCATAAGAATTGAGTGAGATGCAGGAATCTATGACTCCACTGCCTCCGGAGCAGGGGACTCGGCTGGACAGCGGAGAGTAGGGGAGCGCTTGCGGACCCCAAGCACCAAGACTACCCTGAGGGTTGGAGGCACCTGGACGAGCTTTTGCGAGGAAAGGAAGCTGCGCCCCCGGCGGGAACGCCACAGGAATCAAGAGGGGCCAGGAGAACCAAGCGTCATGCGGTGGATCCCACAGCAAAGCCTGAGCCCAGAGCCGGGAGACAATGCCAAACCATCTGCTTTCTCTTCCCCACCCTGGCATTCTGCGCAGGAAAGTGCAGGTCCCTTTGTTTAGGAAATAACCTACACTAGAGGCCTGAGTTTGGGGTAGCAGAATCTCCTGAACTCCAAGATGATCCAGACATCAACAGGGCATCCTTTGTATCCTGGTGAGTTGACTCATCACCTCTGGGCAGCCAGCCTGATTGCCTCCGCATGGTAACACCCATAGAGGGGCACCACTCTTTCATTTGAGGAGAAAGGAAGAGGTATAAGAAGGGAAAGAGGGAGGGAGCTCCAGGTGGACGATGGAAGTCCCCTCTCCTCTTTGTCTACTGGACGAAGAGGAATGTTACCAATCTGGAACTTCTTTGAGACTTGCTTTGTTTATACAGGTTTAAGGAGCCAGGCAGATTGATTCTTTTTTTTTTTTTTTTTAATATATTTATTTATTTATTTATTTATGGCTGTGTTGGGTCTTCGTTGCTGCCCGCAGGCTTTCTCTAGTTGTGGTGACTGGAGGCTACTCTTTGTTGCGGTGTGCAGGCTTCTCATTGCGATGGCTTCTCTTGTTGCAGAGCACGGTCCTTAGAGCGAGCGGGCTTCAGTAGTTGTGGCACACGGGCTTCAGTACTTGTGGCTCACGGGCTCTAGAGCGCAGGCTCAGTAGTTGTGGCACAGGGGCTTAGTTGCTCCGCAGCATGTGGGATCTTCCCGGACCAGGGATCGAACCTGTGTCCCCTGCACTGGCAGGCGGATTCTCAACCACTGTGCTACCAGGGAAGCCCCAGATTGATTCTTGAGCCAGGCACTGGACTGGTTTCCAGGGAGCAAGAGGTACATCCTCTGAAACCCCTTACTGAGGACAGGTTGGGAGCTTCCAGTGTCCCATGGGCACCTCCTTCTGTCCGAATATCCATAGGCTGGTTCTTCCTGTCTTCTTGGTGACAGCTGGGTAACCATCTAGGTCTCCTCTCTCTTTGAGCTTTGAGACTAAATACAATAAACTGACCCCGCCCCAGTGTGGACAGAACCAACACCTGGGAATCTACCTCCCCTCTTTGGAAGAGGAATCTTGTGGTGAGCCCTCACTTCTGACCACTGGCCTGTGGTCATTTGGGGCAGGTCAGATCCTGGACGAGTTAACTGCGGCATGAGGCTTCCCTGGGGCAGACCATGGAGCAGCTCCTGCTTAGCCTGGGCTTGGGAGGTGGGATGGGTAGAAGTGGGAGGATGATGCTGGAGGGACCTTCAGGGAAGGAGAGAACCAGCGCATGACCGCCTTGGCAACTGAAGGTTTCAACTCCTCCTTGGTTTCTTTGCCCAGGAAGCTGCAGAGAAGGCTCTCTCTCTTCCCTAGGCCTAGACTGGGGGCACAGGTCACTTCTCCCTGCTTTCCGCTCATGAGGTTTGCTCCTTCCTGCTCTGGCCCCAGGGGCCAGGCCTGGGAAAGTTGGGCCCACTGAGCCTCTGAACATGAACTGTTTGTGGCACTTTATTGAATGCTCAGTGTGAAAACTCCTCCTAATGGCAAAGGAGAGAGAAAAGGCCACTGGGCCTCAGGAGCCTGGCAGTTCTGTAGGGAATCTTGTCGTTTGTCAATTATCCATCCACTGATTCCCCAAGTATTCACCGAGCATCCGTGCAGCCTGTGGGGTTCCATCCTGGCAGGGAAGACATCCCTCCACCCAGGCAACAGGCACTAGCTTTGTAGGCCCAAAAGGACAATGGCAGGGAGGGAGGACAGCTCCCCCAGCTTGGGCTAGCAGGGCAGGCTTCCTGGAGAAGGAAAAGTCTGTGCTGAGCTGGGAAAGGAGACCCGGCAGGCAGGAGGAGAGAAAGGGGAGAGGAGGGAAACCCAGATGGAAAACAGAGTGATTCCCTTTGGGCTACTGGGAGGAACACACCCAGGCTTAGCGGGGTGCAGTAAAAGAAAACATGAGTGCCCAGAGCTAGGGAAAGAAGGGGGAGGGGCTTCAGGTAGGAGGGCCCAGAGGAGGCAAGAGTAGGTTGGGGGAGTAGGTTGGCAGATGAGGCCGAAGGAGGGTGATCAGTTGTCAGGGGACACAGAGAGGGAGTGGGAGAGAGAAGTCAGAGCCAGGCCAGTGTGCCAAACTCCAGGCATCAGAGAGCTGCACAGCTAGGACTCTCCCTCCCGGACCTCTGAAAGGACATGGAGAGAAAAGACTGTTCTTGTGGGCCCCTCTTCTCTTTTTCCCTTCCTCCACGAGGGCAAGGTAAGACTTTTGTGCCTACCACTGATGGGCCCTACTGGGGCAGAGTCGAGGTTCAGTCCACTACCAGGATCCTATAGGAGGTAAGAGTGGGCCTCGATGAGATGAGAAAGGTGCGCATAAGGGCTTTTAGGAGGCTGGGGAAGGGGTGGCTAAGACAGGATTGTCCACCTCCCTTCCCCAGGAGCGGGGAAACAAGCTCCCTGCGTAACAGCGCCCCCTCCTGGCCCTGCAGAGGATTCTCAGGCACACAGACGAGGGGAGGATTGCTCTGCTGTCCATCTGTTTTCTCTGCAATTATTTCATCCCAGGGGCCCCCTTCCAGCTGCATAACTTCCCAGAGAGGACACTGAACAGGCGGTGAGCAGATCTCATGGAGGCCGGCAGGGAAATTGCAGCGGGACCCTCGCCAATCCCATCACTGCTTGGAGCCTTCAGTTTCACCATCTGTATTTGGGAAAAAAGCCTTCCCTGCCTCCTGGATGGGGGCAGATGAGTCAGGAGGCCCGACAAGAGGTTTCTGAGTCCTAGACGAAGGTAGGAGGAAGCAGCTGGGGCAGAAGAGGGATCTGAATGTCACTGCACAAGACACACTCCCAGGCGGGAGGGTCCAGTGCTCCTGAGACTCCCCAGATCTGTTGGTGGTGGGGACCCACGGAAGATGCAGAGGCACAGCCTGACCAGGTCTCCTTGAGCTTGGTACCTCTTCCAGGAGTCCTGCACCTATCGGGCCTGGCTTTAGGAGAGGAGCCAGAGGCCAAGGAAGCATCATCCATCCTTCCCGGGACAGAAATTCCAGAAAACCTTAACTTCATCGTGCCATGAGGTCTTTGACCCCAGGACACTCCCACCTGATGAGCCAGCTGCCCTGCTTCTCCTTTCCCAGGGGCCCTGCCAGCACCTGCTCCAGATGGCCTCCAACCCCTCTGTCCTACGCAAGCGCATGACGTCAGAGTTTATCCCTCACCACCACCCTGCCTTTTTTTCCCTTTTCAAGAATAAAAGACAGATAGGCTCTACAGATAGGCTCAGTTCCCTGGGGGAAACGACTGCTCCTTTCGTGACTATCAACAGGCAGGTGGGGGAGTAGAGGCTGAAGCTTAAACCCTGAGAAAGTGATTAGGGAGGTGAAGGAGAGGGACCTTCCCAGCAAAAGATGGCTCAGCATCCCGACCTTAGCGTGGTGCATGCACCAGATGTTTGCAGAGGGAATGGATCTGCTGCCAGGCTCTGTGCCCTGGGGACTGAGCTTGCCTTGGCTGGGTTCTGGTAAAATATTGGCCATATGGAGCTTTTCCAAGCAGGGAGCTACTCCTTGCTGTCCTGGGAGGGGGGGACCCTGCAGTGAGCCTACCCTCTTGGTATGTACCGGGAGGAGGCTGTCTATTGTCTGGTCTTAGAGACAGTGTTTCAGATTTGTTGGAGGCCACAGTCTTCAAGGAAGGGGGCTTCTCGCTGTGGATAGAAGCCGCCCCAAGTGTCTTACAGAAGCCTCTTAACATTGCACTTTCACAGAAGGTACCATAGGACGGGCCTGCCACGAGCCAGGGCCACCAGGCAGCTCAAGGAGCCATGTCTTTGGATTTTCCAAGCCAGAAGCTCCTCTGCAGGTTTCTGCCCCAGGAGTGTGTGACCACCAAATACTTTGTGGCGAGCAGTCAATTCCTAAAACGAGAAATGACCAGAGAACACCAGCAAGAGAGCGTCACGACCAAGCCAGATGCTAACAAGGGTTGGAGGAACATCCATTTTTGCAATCTGGTCTCTACAGGGATTAGAAAACACTTTTAAGCCCAAAGCCCATAAATTGTTTGAAAACCACCCCTGTGCCTGTGTGAATTGTTTCTGGGCCCAACGTGCAACATCACACAACAAACTTTTCTCATGGATCGCCCAGGAAGGTCCCTGTGTCCCAGTGCAGGCTGGGCAAGAAGAAGAAGGGTCCTTCCCCACCAATGATGGCCTGTTTTGCCTTGTGGGTGAAATAATTTAAGAGAGGAGGCCCCAGCTTAGAGTTGAGCAGGGTTTAGGACTTCTGATCAAGTAGCTGATTTGGAGTCTTGGGGTCCTTGGATATGGTAAAAAGGGGAGACAGGCCCTGTGTATAGTGGATACAGGTCAGTGGGTTTTTGCTGCCTAGCTCTCAGCCCACTGCAGAAGCTGAGATGTCAAATGCTTGCTTGCCTAACCACCCCTACAGAACACATTGATGTGTGACCTGGAGTCCCCCAGCCAGATGGGCCAGCCCTAGGTTTTAAATGAGGAGCCGTTGCTTCAGAGAATCCAGGGCCATGCAGAACACTCTTAGACACACTGCAAGAGCACTTCCTAGGGCACAGGGGCAGTGTGGTAGCATCCACTGTCCTGTGTCAGGGCTGTCACCGACACAGTGTTATCATAAATGTTGGTGGCAGGGCCGGCACTGAGGGCCTCGCTAGATCTGTTCTGCAGCTTGATTGGTCCTGGATGGGTTGTTGCCAAGCCTTCTCCACTACCCAATACCCCTTAAATAAATTCCTTTTCTACTTCACCCAGCCAGAGTCAGGCTTTTTTCTTTTTTCAGAGTCAGGCTTTTTTGCTTACAAGTAAGTACCCTGAATGATCCCACAGTTACCCAGGCCCTGGTGCCCACAGCTTGACCTCTCCAAAATTTCATTCCTGGAATAACCAGTCTGCCAGAGCCTCGCTGCACCCTGACAGCTCCTGATGTGAGGGTAAGGACATCTGGAGACATCAGCCTTCTTCCTCCACCTTCAGTGATGGACACAAGGGCAAAGGGGACAACACATAGAGAAGACAATTAGGAAGGACTGAGCGGCTCCCCTGTGGAAACAGAAAGCAAATTGTCAGGACAACATTTGATGATTGGGTCCAGGCTGCCTGTGCTGGCCATGTTGTCTTGATGATAAAAATATCACACTGACTCTATAGAATTAGACAGTCCCTGACCCGAGCTCACAGCCTGTGGGGGAGAGTTAACTTTGGTAAAATGAATGTGACATATGCTCATACATATTACTAAATTAAGCAAATATTTCTAACTCCAGCACCTTCTTAGCCCATTAGATCCAAATGTGTTTCTCAAGCGGAAAAGGCTTCACGGAGCTAAGAGACACACAAGAGTGGTGAGTGATGTGTTATGAGAAAGTCCAGAAAGCTGGGTGGTGGCTGAGCCAGGAAAGTCGGGTGGGAGGGCTGGGAGTCTGCATGCTGGGCCGGGAGAAGGGGCACCGGGCTTCAGAGAGCAGTGCCCAGATCAAGGAACCCAGAGGCTGCAGTCCTGTACCTTCCTTTTACCCCTAGGGATCTTGACTCAGAGGGATTAAGCATCATACTCTGGTCCTTCCGGCCGCATAGCTCCAGGTGCCGGACGCCGCGTGGACCGTGGGCACGCCACCTTCTCTTTGTCCCCTTGAGTTTTCATCTGGTGCATCCCGCAGGGCAGCAGAGCAGCTGTCAGACTGGGGTGGTATGGCCAGGGCTGCTCACTGAGAACCCAGGTGTGTGACCCTTGGGACTGGTTTCTGAGCCCTGCTGGGGCAGGAGACCCGCCAAAGCAGCCTGGTTTCTGGCAGAAGGGCCTGGTTAGGACCTGAAATGATGTGGCATCTCTGGTGTGATGTCCCTGCTGAGCACTAAGTCTCTTCCTGGGCTGCTGATTCCCACGGGCCTGTCCTCCAGTTCAGCACAGACAGTGCGGGCCCCAGCCTTGGGGTCCCACAGCCCTAATACCAGTGGGGCTTCCTTCTCTCCCTCTGTCAGCTTCTCAGGGACCTCCCTGTCTGTCTCAGTAGCCCCAGCTCTCCGCACATCGCCTGCCACACAGTGGGTGCTTGGTACGTGTGCAGAGACTGGAGGCGGGCACTTTTCTAAGCCTCAGGGGGCAGCAGGCACAGGCACGGCCTCTGTCCTTGCAGAAGGAAGGAGCTGGTGAAACGACCAGCCGCCCCACTTCGCAGATGGGGCCGTGGAGGCCCCGACCGGCTCCCGGCTCTGCCCTCAGCCCCACACGGGGCTCAGCAGGCCACAGGGCCTAATGGGTGAGCTGGCCGGACTCCAGCGAGTCAAGGCGATGGGGCTGGGAGGGAGCACCCCGCTCCCCGCGGGCACGTCTGCCGGGAGGAACAGCTGTCTCCACGCTGCGCCGCGCGGCTCCCGTGGGAATGTGGTGAGAGGCTTGGCCGAGACGAGGACGCGGCTCCTCCTCCGCCGGGGCCCATCTACGGGGTGGGGGGCTTCGAGTTCTGGGGCCTTTGTCGTATCTGTCAGCGGCCATTTCTCCGCCACGGCGCTGTCCCCTTTTCTCATTCTTTCCTGTTTAATTCCTGGGAGGTCTGGGAAAGACAGCCTGGATCGGTGGGGAACACTGGGCGCACAAGGTTTGGGGAGACGGAGAGCTCTAGCGACAGGACAGCAGCCCTCCGTGTGTGTGCGGCCGTGGTGGGCGGCGTGCATCAGGTGGTCTGGGGCTGCAGCCGTCCAGCACGGGAGGTGGGCTGGGCCGGGCTTCTGACAGGGCAAGGCAGGGAGCCTCGTACATGGGAAAAGAGCCAGGCCAGGGAGACCCTGAGAGAAGGACCCCTGGGACCACCCTGGATTCCCGCAAGCTACGGGCTGGGGGGCTTGGCCCTCACACCTGAGATCCATGATCGAATCAGCTGTGACCCACATGGAGAAGCCCTCCCCCACCAGCCGGGGTGGGTGGCTGAGGATGGGGGCGGGGTTAAAGCTGCCAGGGAAAAGGGGCCGAGAACCCGGGCCGGCGGGGCACAGCCTCCCTTTTTGCCTTCGGGTGGGGATCCTCAAAGCTTTCAACTCCCCTCTCCCAGCATCTCCTCTGGTTGACACCCACCTGGGAGGCTGCTGGGTCCAGGGCTGCCGCAGAGTCAGAGACTGAGACAGAAACAGGACAGTGGCTCAGGCGTGGACAGGGGTCTGCCTGGTCCCAGGGGCTGAGCAGTCCCCGGAACAAGGCAAGGCCATGATGCGGGGTTGGGAGGGCGGGCGGCGCTTGGGTGGGAGGGCCCGTTCACCCCCAGGACTTCAGTCGAGCTCACACAGCTCTCTGTTCTGTGGGGAACCACAGAGCAGGAGTCAGGGCAGCCCCGTGTCTCCCCGGGGGGCAGGGCAGGGGCAGGAGGCTGGGAAAGGAGCTGCCCCTGGCAGTTATCTGACCTCAGGAGGACTTGCCCCGCGGCGATGAGCTCATGGGCACAGGGGCAGAGCTGGGTGGTGACAGGAAAGGAACGGCTAATGTTTGCTGGAGACCTGGAGGCGTGGGGCTTTCACAAGAGCTCATGCGATAAGGCTCTCCCCAGGCCAGGAGCAGCGGGCAGCTGTGTCCTGCAGGCGGAGCCCCTGCTGCTTGCCCTGCCAGGCCTCTGCCCTTCACAGATCTGCTCTCGCTCGCTTGGAAATCTCGGGCTGAGGAAATCTCCAGAATCCAGCCTGGAGATGACCTGGGCAACATCGAGCTTATTTGGCTGGAATGACGAAGGTTCTTTTTTATTTTTATTTTTTAAATTAATTTTTATTGGAGTACAGTTGATTTACAATGTTATGTTAGTTTCTGCTGTACAGCAAAGCGAATCAGTTATACGTATACACATATCCATTCTATTTTAGATTCTTTTCCCATATAGGTCATTACAGAGTACTGAATAGAGTCCCCTGTGCTATATAGTAGGTTCTTATTAGTTACCTATTTTATATATAGTAGTGTATATATGTCAATCCCAATTTATCCCTCCCCCGCCCTTTCCTCCTTGGTAACCATAAGTTTGTTTTCTATGTCTGTGACTCCATTTCTGTTTTGTAAATAAGCTCATTTGTGAAGGTTCTTTTTTAAAATCAATCCTTTTTTAAAAAATAGAATATTGACCCAATGATACAGTGCAAGATCAACAGAAATGTCAAACCTACGGCAAGTGTACAAATACCTCTACCAATATCACATGACTTGTCTACTTCTCGCCTAGGCTTTCAGATCCTCCCGGCAAAATTTGTGCCTAGTTAGAATCAGTGTGCACTTAATATCTTGTGATCAGCTTTTTCATGTAATGTTATTTTGTATAACCTTTTCCATGGATCTAAGTAGTCTGCAATATTAGTAGTTCACAGGCAGGATTTGGGCTAAGTGTCGTGTGCTTACAAATTATACAGGTAAAACCATCTCGATACAAATAGGGTTTTTCTCTTTTCGCCCTCCCTCCCTTCCTCCTTCCTTCCTTCTCCCCCTTCCTCTCTTGCTCTGTTTCTTCAATCAGAGGAACTGCTCGTTGAAAAGCCGGATGATGTGAGTGCACAGTGGTTTGGTAGCTCTTCACCTGCTCTGGGCCGATGGGTATGACCTGGAGTACATATTTAGGGTACTCTTGTCCAAGTCCTCTGCTAATGCTGTAGTTTTACTCGTATTTGCCAGAGACCTTCAGTGTTGCCTTGTCTCCCTCTAATTTCTAAATATTTTTATCAGTTTCATAAATATTTTGATATTATTGTTCATATTTATCATGAAGTGTTCTTTCACTCCATTGCTTTTCTGTAAGTTTATATTGTGATGTTTACAAATTTAAAAAATATAATCTCTTCTCATAGCCACCCATACTTTAATTATGTGCTTGTGTGGTTACTTGACTCAGACCTTTCTCCCCAGGGGCATCTGTTCTTAAAAGTGCCCCACTGCAACCCCAGCACCCAGCCCGAGGAAGTCCATTACAGAGGCTAAAGTGTGGGCCACGAAGTGGCTTTGATTCTTGTGAATTGGGTATTTTTACCTATATTGTGCAGATAGGAAACTGAGCTCACAGATGTTAAATATTTGAGTAAGCACCTCAGGGGGAACTGAAACTCAGAGGTCTGTTTGCTCTGAAACCCTCGCTTTGTCCTGACATCACGGTCTCAGTAGACTGGGTGAGCAAACACTTATATTCTTCTGTTGTGGGTTTATTTTTTTAATGGTTGTGTACGTGTATACATGTGTGTAGTTAACTTTATAACCTGTCTGGAATGTTCTCTGGTAAATAGAATGAATAAGAGTTTGCTATTCACACGTCATTATTATCCATTTCCCGTATGAATGTAGTGATAATTTTTTCATCATTTCATTTTCATGTGATTTGTTATATATTAAATGCAAATAAATGTGTTCACATCTGCTCTACCATAAAGTTTTGACAACTGCCACATATGTTCTATAGATTGGTTGGTATTTCCCTGGTTTTGCCTTCAAATTAAAAAAATTCCTGAAAGCTTGCTTTTCCATATAAACGTTATTATTACATTACAAACTTGTATAAAATTAAATTTAATTTTAATTAGTTGTATTTTATTTTCATTTAAACTTTTCTTATGGAGTTTTAATTTTATTGCATTGTGGTCTGAGAATAGAACTTATAATATTTCTAAGATTTGAACTTTACTGAGATTTTCTTTGTACCTGTATATATGTTATTTTTATAAAGATTTCATGGGTACTTAAAAATAGCACCATTCTCTGTAGGGCACAAAGTTTAATATATCCAACTTTATTAACTAAATTTTCTATGTACTTTTATTTTTCGGCAACTGATTTGTGATAGACTACTAGGAATGGATAAAACCCCCATTTATTTGATAAATGACGTTTCCATACTTGCTTGGCTATTATTGTTTGCTCTGTCCCTCTGCAGCACCCCCTTCTTTGGGGGAAATCTTCCTCTACTCCCACCCTGTGGTTTTATTGGGGTCTACCAATCTCAGTGACCTATCCCTTTGACCACAGACATAGGCACATGGTTCAGATCTCACCAGGCCCAGACCCCTGAGTTGGCCTATGACAGAAACCCAGCTCAAGCTGTAAGGGACTTTATTGTTTGCATAACTGGGAAGCCCAAGGAGGGTGGCTATTAGCTAATCACAGCCAGGTACAGTGATTTAAATGATGCCACATCTCTTTCTCCCCACAGCTCTACTCTGCCTCTGTGTAATGACTGTATTCTCTCCCACTGTAGGGGACCTTTCTCCATGTGCTGGGGGATGGAGGTGAGGATGGAGACACCTTCAGATATCTTCCTCCGATATCTAGACCGAATGTTAGAAAAGAACCGTCTGGCCCCATTTGTCTGAGTCCCCAGTCACTGTGGCCGGGAAGATGGTTTTTCATAGATTGGCCAGTTTTAGCTCAAGTGCACGTCTCTGGGGCCAAGAGGTGGGGTATGGAGATTGACAGACCCAAAAGAACCCTGACAAATGAGGGAAGAATGGGTCTCCAAAGGAGATTTGATTACCATCACCAAATCAATGGGTAAGAGGTAATGGTAAGGGTAAGAGGTAGTGGGAATTGAAGAACAACAGTTGTGTCTACAACAGGTTGCATCCCCGTGGCTCTATGATTGACTCAGGGCTGGGTATGTGGCCCAAGCCAGGCCCTTCAAAGAACTTCCAGGGATTTTTCCCTCTCTGGAGCTGGCAAGGAAGAAATCTCTTTGCTGTAGTGCATAAGGTGGTCAGCCTAGAGCTGCTTGTGGGGTTCAATCTCAGGGTTCCTGCTGCACTGAAGCTGGGAAAACCTGGGCAAATACCTGAGGGCAGTTGAACTTTCCACAGAAAGGAATTTGGTCCCCTCCAGACCAGGGGGTGGTAGGGGGTTGACTTCCCATAGTCACAGTTCTCCGAGTGGGCCTCAAACATGGTAATGTTTAAAAAATTATGAAAGTTCTTTATTATATTCTAACTTTTGAAAAATGAAAATAGTTTTTCTTTTCCTGATTCATAGGTAACCCGTGCTGCATCACCAAGTTCACGTGTCAAGATTTCTCACGTCAAGACTGACCGGAAAAGTCTTGAAATCTTCTTTTGTGTCCATTCCCTGAATCAGTCTGAAGAAATAAAGTATTACATGATCATTATAACACAGACAATATAAATGGTGAAAATGGACGTGTAAGCCACCACCCCGAAACAGGCACTGCTCACACTTCAGTTTGTACCCTTCCATATATTTTTCTACGTATATATACACATAAAGATGCAGACATTTTAATAATAAAATGCTTTTGAACCATAACACTGTTTTGTCGCCTCTTTTTCCACTTAACCACAATTCTTGAGCACGTTCTATGTGGCTGGTCCTGTCCGGAGCACTTGGATTGACTCATGTAATTCTCCTATCCTCTTCATTCCACGTAAATACATATAGGTGTATGTCATCATTTTCTATGGCCTTTTAATGTATGGAGGTCTCAGTTTACTTAGTCACTTTCTTAGTGTTGGATTTGTACGTTGTTTCCGTATTTTTACTATTATAAATGCAAGAATATGACCACAGATGAGCTTAGATCTTGCAGTATATTGTGATTATCTTAACGGGGCCAGAGAATCAGACCCCAACCCAGTAGGCTGGAGGAAATACCCAGGTGCAGGGGCAGGAAGTGAAGAATGGGGAGGGTGGTGGAAAGATATCCTCTCTCTGAAGCTGATGGTTGGGTCAGTGGGGCCTGGCTTTGCTGTAAGGAGAGGCCGGGGCCAGTTCTGGGGAGGGGTGATGACTGCCCTTGGCCAAATGGAAGCAGGGGCTTCCAGTGAGTGACCCTGGCCTGGGGCTGGGCCTGCAGTGGCTGTTACGTTGCTGTCTGTGCCGTGCTGTCAGTCCAGTCACCGGCAACTTCAGGCAGCCTGGCCTTTGCTCTGCTGGGGAAATTAGGAGGAGCCAGTCCTATGTTCTGGATTACGTAGTCAAAGGAAACTGTGCGTTCGTTACTAGGTCAAAAAACATCCATTTAAAAAGGTTTCTGATACATATTGACCAACTTCTCTCCAAAAAGTTGTATATACTTACACCCTTCCCACCAGCAGTGTGAAAAGCCCTTTTCAGAACTCTCCCCAACACTGGGTGTTACAATCTTTTGCACCTTTGTTCATCTGGTGGTTAAGGAAAGACCATCCCAGGAGTTTTGCTGTGGTGGTAGCAAGTGTGGTTTTCTTTTTCCTTTCTTCTTCTTTAAATCTTCCCTCGGCTACAGGTAAGGTTGAATATCCTCTCATGAAGTCACTGGCCATTTGCAAAGTTTGGTCAATTTCCACTTCATATCCATTGCTCATTTTCCTACTGGAGTATTCTTTTACTCCTAACTGATTTGTAATGGCTCCTTATATATCAGGAACATTACGCCTTTGCTTCTCACATGTCAAAATGCTGTTTCTCAGTTTCTGCTTTGACTTTTAAATACATGTGAATACCATATGGAAGTCTCAGATTTTTATATAGTCAAATCCATCATATTTTTTTAATGGTTTCTAGCTTTGGTGTCATTTTTAGAAAGGTCTACCTTTTCACCTCCCAAGATTAAATAAACATCACTTTTTTCCCTAGTACTTTTATGGAGTTTTGTATGTGTTGGTTTATGTGTACGTTTTTACTTCTAACCCATCTGGAATTTATTAAGGTGTGAGGTAGGGATCCAGCTTTATTTTTTAATATGGAAAATTTTAATGCAGGTGTTACCAATCGCCTACTACAATCATTTAAAAATTCCAAATAAAACATAAAACATCTAACTTTAGACAATTATTATTTCTTGATGAAACCTCCAGGCTAGTGTTATTTACAGAACACACTGCTAGACCCAGTAATTAAAATTTTTGAATTCCTTTATTAAGTTGTTTAGCTACAAGCCTGTCATCAGTTGAGAAAACTTTGTCCAGAAAGCATGATTTTTAAAAATTACTGATGTTAGCCATCTCTCCCTGGCAGTACTTAGGTAGCAGCTCTCACCATTTACTAAGTCCATACTAACTCATGGCAGTCAGTCCACGTCACAGGAGGAGGTGTAACTTTTCACTTTCCCTAGTGCAGTATTCTGTGGGTCGCAGTTAGGAGAGGTGAGCATCCAGCTTATCTAAAAGAGACATCAAGTCATTAAAATACAACTTAAAGACAAAAGAGGGCAGAATCCAACCGTTTTACTCCACTTGAGATTATATCTGATCAATGTCTCTGTAACCGAAACAGCCTGTTCCGGGGACTTGCGGGTTAAGGAGCAAACTCCAGATCTGTGTGAGGAACTGGGCTCCTCTCTGAGCACCTGGGTTTAGATTCTGCCCCTGGAGCCGAAGCCAAGGAGACAGCATTAGTGAAGGTGACAAACAATTGTATGCACCTGAAATCTCTTCACGGCGTGATGAAGAATACGAGAGGGCTCAGAGTGGCCAATTGACAGAGAGCCTGACTGCTCACAGCGGTCCAACTTTGGGTCACAGTGTACATTTGCTCTGCAACACTGACATGCAAGAAATGCTACATTTTTGGGACTTCCCTGGTGGTGCAGTGGTTAAGAATCTGCCTGCCAATGAAGGGGACACAGGTTCGAGCCCTGGTCTGGGAAGATCTCACAGGCTGCGGAGCAACTAAGCCTGTGCGTCACAACTACTGAGCCTGCGCTCTAGAGCCCACGAGTCACAACTACTGAGCCCGTGTGCCACAACTACTAAGTCAGTGCTCTAGAGCCCATGCTCCACAACAAGAGAAACCACTGCAATGAGAAGCCCACGCACCACAATGAAGAGTAGCCCCCACTCTCTGCAACTAGAGAAAGCCCACGCGCAGCACCGAAGACCCAACACAGCCAAAAGTAAATAAATAAATTATAAAAAAGAGGGAAGTTAAAAAAAAAAGAAATGGTACATTTTTCTATTTTTCTAAATCAGACTAAATGTGACTCAATCTTCAGCTATTCTACTGATAGGATGGTCTATTTCATCATTTTTAGGAGTCACTTGTCTGCCCAAGCATCCTGGGGTGGGGGGCATTGGAGTCAGGTTCACGGCAACTCAGAGGGTTTAACTGGGAGAATTTAGTGAGGGGACTATTCACGATAAGGGGATTAATAGGGGATAGTGACGGAGAGCTGGAACATGAAAGAGGGGCCTTTCAATAGTACTTGTAACCAGAGAAAGCAGTCACTGCCAGAACATGGCCGAGCAGGGCAGAGAATGAAGAGAATGGATTTGGGAGGTGAGACGGTAAGTGGAGAACAACCAGCACGAGGACTTACAGGAGTCCTGAAAGCAACCCCCAGCCTGAGGTCACACTGGGGTTTCTGTGCCCCAGTGTAGGGAATTGAGTCTTCCCAGGCAGGAGCTCACTCCCATCTCTGGTCATCCAAGCCTGCTGGCACCATGGGTGGGACCAGGGGGTTTGGTTGTGTGTGAACAGGAAAGGTTGTGCTGCCTTGGGATGCTGGTGCTTTCCCTGGACACCCTGGCAACATGGAGAGGCAGCCTCTCCCTTCCCTTCTCATCTAAGGACCCCTGTGGGAGTGTTAATCTCCAAGGTGGCAGCAGAGGTGGCAGAAATCAGGCACTAGTATAGGGACTGTGTTTCAGAGGCACTGCTGGGGCTCTCCCTGTGGCTGGAGCTGCAGTTGCACCGTGACCAGGAGAGCCAGGGACCTCGGGCGTTTGGGCTACAGGGCTGGAGGCACCAAAGCTAGTGAGTGAGGCTGAGGGTGGGAGTGGAGATGGGGTGGGGCCCTGAAGTGGTTAAGTTTTTTGTCCCTGAGGGACTGTCGGGATTTTTGCTTCCCCAGCAGGCAGTTGGAGGAGCTCCAGGAGGACAGATTCAGGGACATATCCAAGCACTACAGGAGGACCTGACATATTAGGGGAGGTTTCACCTACAAATCCACTGGCCTTCCTGCTGGCAAGGTAGGGAGGTCCCAAAGCCGGGGTAATGTGGGCATGAACATACGTGTGATCTTACTTGTCTGCCAAGCAGGCGAAGCCTATGGCTTTCCCATTACGTTGGTTTTGGTATGGTGAAAAATAATTGATGCTTCTTAGGGAAATAGGAATGGATTCATGAAGTCCATAAACTTACCTCCATAACATTGAAATTGAACAAAACCTGGAGATGTAATTGCCTTTTGAAAATTCACCTTATCTGGTGGAGAGCTTTGAGTTTAGCTAATCACAAGAAACCTCCTTTTTATGATATTGTCCCTATGAAAAACAGAGCTTCTCTCCAAATTTTTTATTATAAGTCAATGCCTTGGACAAGTTTACATCCCTGGAAAGGATAAATTCACTTGACATTTTGAAAAGTGTTCCAGAGGCAAAAAATCTTCTCATTCTTCAGTGACTCTAACACGAAATTATAGAAATATTACAGGCATACACCTCAGAGATACTGTGGGTTTGGTTCCAGAGCACTGTAATAAAGGGAATATTGTAATAAAGCTAGTCAAATGAATTTTTTGATTTCCCAGTGCACATAAAAGTTATGTTTATTCTATACTGTAGTCTATTAGCTGTGCAATAGCATTATTTCTAATAAAATGTGTATACCTTAATTTTAAAATAGTTTAATGCTAAAAAATGCTAAGCATCATCTGAGCCTTCAGTGAGTTATAGTAGTGACATCAAAGATCGCTGAACACAGACCCCTATAGCACAACAATAATGAAAAAGGTAGTGATATTGTGACACCAAAATGTGACAGAGAAACACGAAGTTAGCAAATGCTATTGGAAAAATGGTGCCAATAGACTTGCTTGGTGCAGGGTTGCCACAAAACTTTAATTTGTAAAAAGTGCAGTATCTGTGAAGCACAATAAAGTGAGGCCTAATAAAGTGAGGTGTGCTTGTATGTACTTTTTAAGTTTGACACACTATACTTTGAAAAATTATATTTTTATTCTTTCTGGAATTTATTTGGGTTTAAAGTGAAGAATACAACTATTTTTCCCCAAATGGGTAGCCAGTTGTCTCAATACCATTTATTGAGTTTTGTAGCATAATCGTTAAGTTTTTCTCCCACCAGTTTAAACTTTTACTGTTCTCATGCTGAATTCTCATACATACTTATGTGAAGTTTTGGACTCTGTTTTATTGCTTTGCCTGCTTACTCCTGACCATATTGTTTTATTCACTGTGGTTTAAAAATATGTTCTAATATCTAGTAGGGTCTATCAGTCCCAAGATACTCTTCTTTTTCAGGAAATTCTTTATTCTTCTTCTATATTTATTTTCCAGAAGAACTTTAGAAAAATTTACCCAAGTCCACCAAATATCCTGCTATGATTTTATGGCATTTTCTTGAATTTACACATAAACTTAAGGCAATTTAACATCTTTTCAATATTTAGTTTTCCTATCCAGGGACAAGTTGTGCTTTTCCATTTTCCATAGCTTTAAAGTTTTCTCATATAGGTCTTACACATCTTTATTAAGTTATTCTTGATTTTTTATAGTTTTTGTGGCCATAACAAATGGGATTTAAAAAACAATGTTTTCTTGCTGTGGATTTTTAAAATTATGTTTTATTATCAGTTATTGCTGACATAAATAAAACTATTAATGTTTACATGTTAATA
Organism: Delphinapterus leucas; assembly: GCF_059928025.1. Taxonomy (NCBI): domain Eukaryota; kingdom Metazoa; phylum Chordata; class Mammalia; order Artiodactyla; family Monodontidae; genus Delphinapterus; species Delphinapterus leucas. The sequence goes on along the minus strand of NC_143136.1, from coordinate 8,228,132 downwards.
TAAAATTTGGACTAATAACTAAATATTCTTATTGTATTAATAGTTTTTCACTATTTTCTTGGTATTTTTTTTTTTTGGTTGTTTTTTTGGGGGGTTGATATATGGTCATATCTTTTTTTTAATATTTAAAATTTTATTTTATTTTATTTTTTACACAGCAGGTTCTTATTAGTCATCAATGTTATACACATCAGTGTATACATGTCAATCCCAACCGCCCAATTCATCACACCACCACACCACCACCCCCCTGCAATATCTTGACGTATAATGATAATATAGTCTCCTGTTTTCCAATTCTTATTATTGGGTTTAGTGAAATGATCATTTAAAGGAAATATAAAAGTGGCCCCATACAAAATACATTTTAAAAAATAAAAATAAAATACCCTCCTATATGACAATAATAACCCATCAGCAAATACATCTAAAAAGCCCAATAATAATAACCATATCAAAAATTAAACATAATTTAATGTTATGGGATATGAAGGAACACTGGACTACATGGAGAGCTGTATCACGTGTCCCCATGAGAAGATTTAGTATAATAAAGATGTTAATTCTGCCCTAAGTTCTGCATAAGTTTAACATGATTCCAAACAAAATCTCAGTATCTTTGTGATTGCTGAAAAATTGATTCCAAATTTTCTCAGGAACCATAAATTTATGAAAATGATCAAAAAGTTTTTTAAGAAGAAAAGTCTTAAGGCATAAATGTCCTCCTAGATACAAAAGTGTGTTATAAACTCTAATGAAGGATGTGTTACTGGTAAAGGACTAGATGGGTTGAAAAAAACAGAACAGGGGGTTCTGAGATGGACCAAATTTATAGAGGCAGGTCTCAACTATCTGGATCGGACAAATAGATTTAAAGCAACAATAATAGTGCATTGCTAAAAATTCCCATATATGAACTGGATAAAACAGGCACATATAAAGAAGGCATCTGTTATACCAAACAGCCAGGTAACCATGGATACCTCCTGCTGCTGCCCTGGTGACTCCCTGCTCACCTCGCCAGTCTTACCGGTCACAGCACCTGGCTGTGAAGATGGACCCTTTGGGGCTCCCCCACAGCCAGTTCCAAGAGAGAGATCTAAAGATCTAAAGACTTAGATCCTGGGAGGCCTTTCTGGGGATGTACTGGGTACACAAGGCCATGGGATTTTCAGCTGAGATTTCACTAAGAACCCAGTTCTGGGTGGAGCTAGTCCAGCTCCTCTGATCCAGATAAAGTGTATCTATACTGTGCCTGGAGAGAAGGGAGGTAGGGTGGGCCCTCTGGGGCCTGGCTGCCTACACCTCCAGACATTGGGCTGGTGGGGAGACCTAGCTGGGGGTGGGGGGAAAGCTCTCAGCTTCCTCCAGAGGATGACTGGTATGGGGACAACCTGGTCACCTCACAGGTAGCAGTTCCCTGGTGGCAGAAGAAACCAAAGGCAGGAGTGGAGGGAGAGACTGGCCTCCAGGCTGCAACTCCCCCAAACGCACCAGCTTCCCTGCCTTGGTCTCTTCCAAGAATCCCTCCATCTTCCGAAGGTGCCCCTCCCCAGAGTGTGTTTCCTTAGTGTGTTCTGTGACACAGCGAGAACATTTTGTTAAAAAATAAACCCACTGGGAATTCCCTGGCAGTCCAGCGGTTAGGACTCGGCAATTTCACTGCCAGGGCCCGGGTTCAGTCCCTGGTTGGGGAGCTAAGATCCTGCAAGCTGAAAGGTGCAGCCAGAAAACAAATAAATTAATAAATAAAATAACCCCACGTCTGGATATGAGTATTTTCAGACTAAAAACTTGCTCTTCTCTGCAGACAGATGGCATAGCTGGTAGGGAAGATGTTGACCAGTATTTTCAAACAGAGTTCAGTGACTGTTTTTCTTCAAGAAGAACAAAACTACGACACCTGAATAAGGTGAGTGAGTTCATTGTCTATCTTTTCTCCCCATGGTTGAGCACATGCCATCCATAATGTTGAGACAAAAGTGCAAACGTTTTTACAGCATCTGACAAGATAACACAGGTGAATGTGATGTTTGAGGATTTAGTTAAAAATCCTCATGGAAAGTATGAGGCAGTGGAAAGCCCCAGGCTTCCACCTCATGGCTGTCTGCAGGGCCTGACCCTGTGGACAGGCCTCCCTGCAGTGGGAGGAGAGGACATGAAAGATTCTAGGTTGGCAGCCACAAAAATTGCCTGATCCAAAGCGGGGGAAGCAAGAAAGGGGAACTAAGATGCAGACCTAAGAGGGGTGCTTGAACAGAGCTCTTGAGGACATGAAATCTGGCTTCACAGTGGTATCCACAGCACCCAGGCTTCTGCCGGTTACTTTATATATATCCTCTCAATGATGCATGAGGTAATTATCTTTATCCTCATTTCACAGATGAGGAAACTGAGACTTGACCAAGTGGTCTGCCCAAGGCCATGGCTGTCGGTGGTAGAGATGGGATTCAAATCTCTCTGAACAACTGTACCTGGTTGTCTTCACACAGAGCAGGCACCATGAAAATGTCAATTGGATGGACGGATGGATGGATGATAGATACTGGGATGGAGGAAACTGGTAACAGACAGGGGAACTGGGTGCTGTTGGACAGGGATGGGGGGAGATTTATTCACTGGCTACTCTTTGGTATCTCTTGAATTTTGCACTAGATGAATGTATTACTTTTCAAAATAAATACAGAAAAATAACAAGGGTTTATATCTCCCAAGCAGAATAAAAGGCCACTTTTGAAAGATTAAGAATCAGCTTACCTTCAGTTTTCATTTTTTTCCAAAATATTCTAATCAGCAAGATGCCCTGGCTGCTGTTCTGTTCCTGTAAATTAAAAATAAACGAGACAGGGACTTCCCTGGTGGCACAGTGGTTAAGAATCTGCCTGCCAATGCAGGGGACACGGGTTCGATCCCTGGGCCGGGAAGATCCCACATGCCGTGGAGCAGCTAAGCCTGTGCGCCACAACTACTGAGGCTGTGCTCTAGAGCCCGTGAGTCACAACTACTGAGCCCACATGTTGCAACTGCTGAAGCCCGCGTGCCTACAGTTCATGCTCCACAACAAGAGGAGCCACTGCAATGAGAAGCCTGTGCACCGCAGCAAGGAGTAGCCCCACCCCGCTTGCCGCAACCGGAGAGAGCCCACACACAGCAAAGAGGACCCAACACAGCCAAAAATAAATAAATAAAATAAATAAATTTTAAAAATAAATAAATGAGAAAAAATGGACAGGAAATTGTTTATAGCAAGAATGACAGAAAATGGTTAATATTACACTTTAATAAGAGATTTTACAAGTTACTTGGATTGAAGGTCTTAATAGAGAATTGGATGAAGTCATAAAAAAAATACACTCAGAAGAAAATACATTTATAGCATCCAAGATAAGCCTATAATAAGTAAAAATTAAATTGTTTATTATAACAAATATTGGAAATAACCTATGAATCTAACAATATGCTGTAATTCTAGTCAAATAACTAATGGAAAATTCATGTGGGATACTACACATTTATTTAAATTGATGCTATAGAATTGTATTTGTTGACAAGTTATGTGAATATTTTCAAGTTTTTGAAGTGAAAGAGTAACAAAACAATGTTAAAGTATATTCTACTGGAGGACTCACTTTTCAATTTCAAAACTTACTACAAAGCTACAGTAATCATGAAAATGTAGCACTGGTATAAAGGTAGACAAATCAATGGAATAGAATTGAGAGTCCAGAAATAAACCCATATATTTACGGTTAATTGATTTTGACAAGGATGCTAAGATCATTAAATGGGAAAAGAATAGTTTTTTGAACATTGGGACAACTGGCTAACCACATTCAAAAGAGTGAAGTTAGACCCCTACCTCACACCACATACAAAAATTTACTCAAAATGGATCAAAGATCTAAACGTGAGTGCTAAAAGTATAAAACTCTCAGAAGAAAACATAGGTATACATCTTCATGACCTTGCAACAGGCAACAGTTTCTTAGATATGATACATAAAGGACTAGCAACTGAAGGAAAAATAGATAATTTGGACTTCACCAAGCTTAAAACTTTGTTCATCAAAGGACATTATTAAGATAGTGAAAAGACAACACACCAAATGAGAGAAAATATTTGCAAATCATTTATTTGATAAGAGCCTAGAATCCAGAATACATAAAGAATTCTTACAACCCAACAATAAAAAGACAAATAACCCAAGTAAAAAATGAGCAAAGGACTTGAATAGAAATTCCTCTGAAGAAGATATGCATATGGTCAATAAATATCATCACTAGCCATTATGGAAACGCAAATTAAAACTACAATAAGGTGCCACTTTACTAGATACTACTCCACTAGAATGGCTATATTTAAAAAATGGAAAATAACAAATGTTGTCAAAGTTGTGGAGAAATTGGAACCCTCATACATTGTTGGTGGAAATGTAAAATGGCACTGTTATGATATGACCCAGCACATATGACCAGGCACTTTTACAACTATATATATACCTAAAAGAATTGAAAACATATGTTCATGCAAAAACTTGTACTTGAATGTTCATAGCAGCATTACTCACAATAGCCAAAAAGTGGAAAGAACCCAAATGTCCAGCAACTGATGAACAGATAAACAAAATGTGACATATATATTATATATATGAATATTATTTAACCATAAAAAGGAATGAATTAGTGACTCACGTTACAATGTGGATGAATCTTGAAAACATTATGCTAAGACAAAGAAGCCAGTCATAAGGGGTCACGTATTGTATGATTCCTTTTATATAAAATGTCCAGAATAGGGAAATCCATAGAAACAGAAAGTAGATTGGTGGTTGCCTAGGGCTGGAAGGATGGGAGGGAAATGGGGAGTGCTAACGGTATGGGATTTCTTTATGGTGTGGTGAAAATGTTTTAAAATTTATTGTGGTGATGACTGTACAACATTGTGACTATACTATAAACCACTAAATTGTGCACTTTAAAATGGTGAATTTTATGTTTTGTGAATTATACTTCAGTTTAAAAATTTTTAAAAAGTATATTCCAATCCAAATCCAAATGTATGTCTACCTACCCATGTATGTATGTCTGTGTGTATATATGTATGTACTACGTATCCAACTACCTACCGATCTACAATCTATCTAACTTTAGGTAGTGGAACTACTCATAAATTTTTAGTTACTTCTTCATGTGAACATTTATAATTTGTATAACAAAGACAAAAATAAAAGAAAACCCTAAAACAAACATGGAAAATACTAAGATACAATTTGTAAAAGAAGGGATGTAAAAGAGTTGCCCATTATACAACTCTGCAACATAAGAATATGGTACTAGTAATAGAATAAAATGAAAATACATGTGCAAAAGTGGTAAAATTATGTATGAGGCAAAAACTTTAAAACTTTTTTGTATTGTAATCTTTATCTTTACAGGTAGGCAGGAAGTGAACGTATTTGCCTTACAAAATGAATTGAGTTTTTGTTTATTTACTTGCTGTTGAAAATGTTAATGACAACAATATCAAGTCTAGGTGCTTTTTTCAAAAAATTCACTCAGTCATTCTACAAATCTTCATTGAATAGGTTTTCTATATTTCTTATGAACGTTCCCTTTTGCTAATCTTTTCCTGTTGTTCTGAATTTTCTTCTTGTGTTGGTTTTATTCAAAATTGTTAATTCCTTTTAATTTTAAAATTTATTTGATTTTAGCTTTGAATCGTATTTCCTAATAACTGAAGCATTTTTGTGTTTATATAGTCTTTAGATTTTTGTTTCTCTTGTATTTTCTTGGGTATTTAATTTGCTATACTAGTAGTCTGTAAATATTATATTAGTTCATTTTTAATCTCAGTTTTGCATATTAAGCAGATATTCTCTTATCTAATTAATTTATTTGATTTCATATTTGTTACTGTTCCTTTTAAAATTTGTTATATCTTTAAAAAAAATTTAGGTGTAGATTTAGTTGATAATTTTTCCCTTTTTCTTGTTACCATAAGCATGAAAGATACCAGAGTTCCTTCAATACAGCTTTGACTGTGTACCCGTATCTCTTTTTTGTTTGTCCTTAACATAACATCCCCATATTTGGTGTTGCCTTTTCAACTTAATCGTTCCATCACAGAACTTTCTTCTGTTCTTGCCTGGTCATGTGCATATAGGTGATGTATTGGCTTTCTCTCCAATCTTATCATATGGAAGTCTGAGGAAGTATGTGTAAAATCTTTGCTTTGCTATTGTGAATATCTTTATCTTCAAAATTGCAATTAATTTTTGTGAAAGCTTAATGTACATTTGAGAAAGCTCTCTATTTCTCAATTTTCCCTTTTTGGATCAGTTCCTCTAATCACCCTTTTGTAGAAGAGAAACGGAGGCCCCTGAGGTGTAGGGACTTGCTGACAATCCCTCAGTGGGGCTGGGTTAGAGCCTGTGTTTGGGGCCAATGAATGGAGTATTGTGGAGAGTTTATGCCAGCAAGCTCCAACAGCACCCTTCTTTGCTGGTGCCCCATTCTGTTGAAAAGCTAAAGAGCAGGACTGCCTTAGGCCAAACAGATTGTTTTGTTGGCACTTTCCCTGCAGCCTTCCTGCTGCACACAGCATTATACTAGCCTGCTGTCCTTGGGCTTTTCTTTGGCTTTGCCTGAAGAAGGGGTTCTTTCCTAGGATGCTAGCTTCTCGTGTAAACAATCCTCCAGTGGGTCCTGCCACTGGTGTTCAGGGCATGCCCAGATATGCAGGAATCCTGGGATGAACGTAACTTATTCAGTCAAGCTGGGACCTACTATTCTTGCTTTTGTGTAAACATGATTTATCTGAGCCAGGCTTTTAAATTATTCTATCTCCCTTTTCTTTAAAAAACAAGATTCATAGGTGTGGATTTTGTCTTTTTAATCCAGTCTATGATTCTGTTTTTTAAATAGGAGAATTTAGTCCATTTACACGTAATCTTATAATTGTTCTAACTGTGTTACTCTGTATTTTTCTCAGTTAATAATATTCTTTGTTTTCTCTTTAATATAGGATTTCTATTGGACGCTGTGTTTTTTGATTCATTTAAGTGAGATCAAATGTAACAATTTCCTAGTGTTTTACTATATTTTCATTTATCCAACAAAAAGCAGACTGCACACATTTCTTTATATCTGTTCTAATTCAAAAATGTTCTTTCTTATAAATAGATTCAGAATTATTTTTGTCATTCTCTTACCTTCTTCAAGTCCTCCTAGGTCAAATCCTCTTGGTCTGATTTTGGCATTCTGAAAAGTTAAATATTTAAAAATACAGTTATCACATTTAATGGCAACTATACTTTATATCATTGTTTTTCAGGCTAGGGTATGCATATCTGTGGAGATGGGCTATAGAGTGCATAAAATTATCATTTCTCCCTTCATTGAAATTTTGCTACCCTCCCCTCCAATAAGAGCACGTGTGTGTGCACGTGCGTGCACACACACACACACACACAGCCCCTAAGGAAGGTGTATACCTGAGTAGCCATAATTCTACTGGGTGATTCTGTTTCCCTTGCTTAGCTGATTGGCTCCAGCAGACCCCTAACCCAATTCATAGGCTGGCCTGAGCCAATCAATCAGATGTTTTCTCTCTAGAACTCTAGAATGCAGAGACTCAATCAGGGTTGGGTGTTGGAAAAGGAGAAACAGACTCTTCACTGAAATTATTCCCCACCCCCACCCCATACATGAGTCCTTGGAGGGGTATTGATATCTGAAAACAAATATTGAGGTTTGGTTAAGAAGAGAAAGTGCCAAACAGAACTTTGGTAGGTTACAGTGTCTGCTCTGAGAGGAAGAATAAAAGTTGCTTCTGTCAGTTAGGACCATCATCTACAAGATACTTGGTTATTTTATACTCCTAAGAGTGACTACTGTATAGGATAACTTCTTGTTAAACAATATTAGCAAACACATGTATTTACTATGTGCCAGGCACTGTTCTAGGTGCTTTACATATATTGACTCATTTAAATCTCACAGAAACCTTATGAGATGCTATCATAATCACCCACATTCTATAGGTGAGGAAAATGGAGACCCAGAGAGGTTGAGTAACTTGCCCAAGGTCACACTGTGGGTAACCGGAGGAGTTGGATTTGAACCCAGCAGTTTGGTTCCCCACGTCTTAAGTGCTACGCCACATTGCTGCTGTACTGGAGTTGCCATTTGAGAGCGCCTTTTCTGTTATTCTAGCTTCATATGAGGCTGGTATCTGGCAGGAGACAAGGCACAGAAGAAAAGTAAAATTCTGTCCTATAAAGACCTCCCTTTGGAGTAAATTCTCCAACAAAACAAAGTATAAGCATTCTGGATTTGGTGAATTAAATATGATCCTTTATTTTCTCATTTAAAGTGTAATAATCGTTAGATAACATTTGCAGTTGCTGAGCTATATGTATACTTCAAGTTAAAAACCAGAAAAATATGCAAGATGGAAGATCAGAGAAATAAAAATTAAAATAAGATGATAAGAGAGTATAAAAATTAAGACAAATTTAAAGCTAAGGATGTGGAAATAAAAATTTAGAAAAAATAGCATTGTAAATGAGAGAATTTTCTAAAATTCACATTTAAAGTAGCATATGTGAAATAAAAAAGAAACAAAAGGGCAAAGAACTAGAAAAACATTTTAAATTAAACCGAAAACAGTTAAGACTAATATGCTGATGGAATCCTGATACAATAAAGATTAAAAATATTTAAAAAGATGAAAATTTAAATAAGAGCTAGTAGGTAAAAGAGAAATTAAGGTAAAGGCTAACACCTATGAGGCAAAAAAGTGGGAATATTCTAGAAGGATTTGTTTTTTAAAAGTTGGGATAAAAATAATACTATGAAGATAGAAGGAAGAGAGAAATGTGATCTTTAAAATTAAGTTTAAGATTCCTAGTTGGAAAGAGTGGTCTGGGTGGGTCTAGTTGCTGCAGTTGAGGAGGCCAAGAACAATCGATATGGTGTTGATGAGACATATTTTCTGCTCACCCACAGCCCTCTCAGCCCACAGTACTCTGTCTGCACAGGTATGGGCTTTATAATGCGCCCCACATCTGATTTAGGGCCTTCCAAAGTCACACCCCCAGGCCAGCAAGCACTCTTTCACTTGGGTTGTTGGAATTTGTTCAATTCTACCTTAGGTTTTTCTTTAACCTATTTAATAGTCCTTTCATTATGTTTTACTTCCTTTAAGGCAAAATTAGCATGTGAAAGGCAATCAAAACATGTTGTTGAATGAATTTATTTCATCTTATCTCCTTGAAGTTTTTGTGCTGTTTGGTCATTACACTGTTCACACACACACACTGCCTTTATCACCTTGCTTCACCTTTGAGGTTGTAATACTTCTTACTGAACCTGAGTTGCTTGGTTATTTGCTCTTTTCACCGTAACTGGTGGCAGTGGAATTGGGTGGGGGGAATGACACAGTCTACAGGACTTGTTCTTGAACTGGTCTGTTTAGGGTGAGAGTGTGGTGATGGGGGACAGTGGAGTCAAGGGTGACTCCTGGGTGTCTGGCTTTGTGACTGGGTGGATGTTAGTACCCAGGAAGCTCAAGTTGGAGATGGTGGTGGTTAGGAATCAGCGTTGGTACGGAAAGCTCTGGGGCAACCAAAACTTAGATTTCAGACACAGTTCCTCCTAATGCCAAAATGGAATTCTCCTGGAGGCAGCAGGTGGCTCAATTCATATAAGAACAGGGCATGGTAACTCCGGTCCTCCACTCATATCTTGGGTTTTGGGGGCATTCCTCAGTCATTAATTGGCATCCGTCATCCAGAGACCAGTCAGAGAAGGCACATCACCTGGAAACTTCCATGCCCATAGCACCCTTGAAGTACAGAGTTCACCCACAATTCCCTGCAGTTCTCTAAGAATATCCCCTTCATAGCAATGATAAATTTCTATTTCTTGAGGCACCATTGAAATGTCCCAGAAGCCTAGCCAAGGTGAGCCTAATGAATCACCTTGGCCCTTCAACAGAACACAGTTCTTTAGAATATTTGCTATATTCAAGGCTGCCAGGAGAACGTGGGGTAGACTTTATCTGTTATACTTCATGTATTTGGGGCTTCCTTTTTCTAGGTTACAAGTTAATTTTGTCCCTTCTGTTCACAAAACAGTTAACTTTCCTTTACCAAATTGTAACCATTTTCTGGTCCTGCCTTGTTGATGTTACTCCTAGGCCCCTTTGGCTGATATGCCGGGTGTTCTAAACTCTTCAGCCACACATTCTGAATTTCATGGTTTCCTTCCATGGATGTATGGTCACATCCATTGTGGATGGATTTATTAGGCTCTCAGAAAAGAATAATATTTCTCTTTTGGGGGGAGCTTATTGTAATACTTGTGATAATGGAAATGGACTGGAATTATGGAGATATGCTTGTGGGGCAAGCCTCTCATCCTAACTCGCTCCAGCATGTGCCGCGGTTATCCTTTGGCCCATATGAGGAAGTGTAGGGCCCACTTCACTTCGAGGACATGGGGATATGTCCATCTAGCCCTGCAGTGTTCACACTGGCTGACACTGCACTTTCTGCCAGCAGTCCAATCTCAGGGGGATCTCTCTGTTCAATTTATGTACAAAAATTGTCCTTCCTCTTCTATTCCTGCTTCTAACTATTTTTGGCTTCATCTCCCATTTCTGGCCCTGAAAGCCCAGCTACTGTTTTCAATCCTTTGTCTTTTTCTTCTTCTGGATCTTCCCATCTCTGGCTCTATTGGGCTCTCTCCCATCCATTGAATCCCTGGACCTCTACCGCCCTCTGCTTCCTGTCCTTGCTGAGCTTCTTCCACTCTCTACAGTTTGAATAGACAAGTTTTGCCTACATCACAGTTTTGCTGAGGGGTTTGGAAGGGACCTGTGTGAACGTTAAAAACCAGAGGCCCATGGGTTCTTTTATTCTTTAGGCAAACATTGACTGAGGCCTTTGTATGTGGCAGGCACTGTAGATGCAAGGTTAAATAACAAATATTTTCCACCTTCAAGGAGATTGGTTATGAGTAGAGAAATCCTGAAATTTGCAAGTACTGTGACAGTGCTCTTGAAAACATTAAGGCATTCAGGAACAATTTAGTGTATCTCTTTCCCTTGTTTCAACAAGGAAAATATGGTGGTAGGCTCCTTCACTATACAGATTCAAGCCACTGACAACTTTGACAACCTAGTCCTGAATTTTGATTTTTCTATGGTCACCACTGGGCTCTGGATCCCCATGGCATTTTACACTGGTGATCACCTCCTTACTGAAATTCTTCTGCTGTCTCCTCAGCAGCCTTTCAAACAAACGTTCTGCCTGCTCTTTGGGGGTTCCTCCTCCTTAGTTCACAGCTACCATATTGATGTTTTCTAGGTTCCATCCTTAACGATTCTCTCCTCTCTACACACTTCCCTGGGCAGGGCGTACAGACCTTTCAGTGGGTTTCTCAGTCGAGCCTACAGTCTTCCCTGGAACACTCTTCCCTACACTTTTAACTTGGTTGAGGTCTCCACCATCAGCTTTTCCCCACCTGAGCCTGGGTAGGCCCCCAGGGCAAGCTCCCCTAGCTTCCTTCACTTGCGCATCCCAGTACTATATGCAGGATACTGCCTGACTGCCCTCCCACCTGCCTATCCGTTCGGAGGGCAGGACCATGCCTGGGTTGCCCCCTTCAGTATCCCGGGGCCAGCCCTGCACCTAGCCCTGAGCAGGTGCTCACTAACCGGGTGTGGAGTAAATCAAAGGATGAGTAAAACCTTGTCACAGGAGAGGACCGGCGTGGCTACACCCATAAGCTAGACGTTGGGGGCAGGCGTCGCCGGCTGGGTGAGAGGCGGCCCGGCGGGTCACAGCACTGAGGATTGGGGCTGGGGGCATTCAGGAGCAGGGGCGGGAGGGCTCCCGCCAGCGGCTGGCCCCTCAGCAGGGGGCCGGGCAGCAACAGCCATCGGCTACAGCCAGTCGTCTCCGCGAGGCCAGGCCATAGAAGTCGGCATTGCCCTCCGCCTAGCCCTGCCCTGCTCCGGCCGCCGCAGCGCAACTACAACAGACCACCGCCTCCGCCGCGCACTCACCCCGCGCCTCACTTTTGGCCCCTCCCAGCCACCGTTGCCTCCATAACTCAGCGCCCGTGACCCGGAAGAGCATTCTCCTTAGCAACTGCGGGACCGCGGCGGCGCTTGCCTCCTGGGAGACAAGGTGAGGCCTCCCCGTCCCCTCCTCGCGCGCCCCACCTCGATGCCTCCCCAGGAGCGACCCCGGGTCTGGCCTTCGAGGCCTCCGTATCGCTTCGGGGGGCACCTGCGCCGGCGGCCCCGGGCGAGTGCCCTCTGCCTCTGGAATCGCTCCCCGGCCCTGGCGTCGCCCCTGCCCACCCCACGTTCCTAGCCCACCCGGTCTCCCAGGCCCGTCTCCTCGCCCCCGAGCCCCGCCGGCCCTCCCTTGTAGCCTAGTATGGGGTCCTGGGAGGAGAAGCAGAGTTAAACAGGGCCTATTGCTGTAGAGAGAACGCTTCCCGAGGTTCGGGTCACCTGTGGACGCGTTCTTATGGGTCCGGATACAGATGTTTGGGATTGACAGGGATGGGGCTCCTTAGGATCCTTGAACAGCAGCCACTTTATTGTAATACTTGGTGTTTGCCTGCCGCTTGGCGCTTTACAAACTGGTATACTTTATCTGCTTCGTTGATCGTGGAGGTTCATTTAATCCAGCGTTTTGAACTGATCCTTTAACTGGGAATTAGCTTTCCAGTTTTTAGTGCGTTTAGTATTTTGTAAGTTGGATTTTGTGTCTACAGAAGGAGTTCTCCTTGGGACTGAGTAGGTTTGGGAAGAATTTCAAGTGAAATTTGCTACGTTGCAGAAGTAGGGGCAGGTGTTGTTAATATCTTTGATTTACATTTGAAAACAGGTTCAACACAATTCTGTTAAAATCCCAGCAGGCTTTTTTTCCCCCAGAAATTGACAAAGTAAAATTTATATGAAAATACAAGAGACTGAAAACCTCCCTTAACTGAGTTTGAAGAAGTGGGACTAAGGAAACTCTAAGCCTTATTTGAACATTGTTGGATAACTACATTAAAATTAATCCAATGACAGTGGAGCTAAAACTGAGACATATGAACAGTTTTCAAAAATGACATTATATGGGACTAAAATGCAGGAGTTTATATATCAAAATCCATTATTCAAAACAGTGTAATTTCATTTCAGCTCAATAAGTATTTATTAAGTACTTACAGTGCTCAGCAATTGCTTAGAGACATAGAAGAGCCAGAGAAATTTATACAGGCATCTGAATTGATTTTTTTGGTAAGAATTGAATAGGGATTTTAGGCTCAATTGCTTTGGGCATCCTCCAAAGACTCATTTCTGAAGATGCACAAACTCTTAAGCAGACATTCTGTGATATTTTATTGCTTTCTTACAGGTTTGGTGCCCATTTATTCACTTATTCAACAAGTATTTGAGTGCTTACTTGGTACTAGGCACTGTGTTTAGCACTGGAAATTGGGGAGAGTGAATGCATGCATGACCCAGTCCTCAGCAGATGCAATCAGATTAATCACAATGTAAAACTGCAACTGTGACAAGTATTTGAGTTAGGGAAGTCACAGAAGTGACATTTGAACTGAGATCTGAAGGATGCACAGGAAGGGAAGAATGATCCAGTCAGAAAAAACAGCAAGGGCAAAAAGACCATGTGATGGCAGGGTTCATGGAGAGGACTGGGGACTTAAGATACAGATCTGTGTATCTCTCAGGAAGAGTGTAGAAGAATCTAGTGAGAGAGGGGGTTGGAGAGGTGGGCCAGAGGGTGCTGGGCCTTGTAAGCAGGTTGAAGAGTTTATCTTTGGAGTAAAGAGAAACCTCTGTACAGTTTTACTTAGAGACTTAGGCTAGATTGTGGGTGGGGATGACACAGTTAGATTGTGTTTGACTAGCCTGCTTTGTATCCTCTACTCTTGCTTAGTGTTTGCATTGTCTTCTCTTTCTTCGTTTTCTCAACATGCTCCTTCAGCTTTATTGCCGTTGAGGGAGACTCCATGTACCATTAGCAAGGCACATCTACTTTTTTTTTAATTGGGAAAAAAGGAATTTTAGGGATTAGAATTGGACATTAGAAGTCAGTTGAGTTGAAATATTTTTGCATTAGTATGACTGCTAGGAGACTAATTTCTGTGACTCTTTTTAAAATTGTGGTTAAAAAAATACATGGTATAAAATTTACCCTCTTAACCATTTTTAAAGTGTGCAGTTAACTATATTTACATTGTTGTGTAACATCGCTAGGACTTTTTCATCTTGCAAAACCAAATTCTGTACAACTGCCTATTTCTCCTTCCCACCAACTCCTGGCAACCACCCTTCTACTTTTTATTTTCATGATTTTGACTACTCTAGATATCTCATATAAGTGAAATCATACAAGGTGTGTCCGTCCATTTGTACTTTCATACTCCTTCTCTGTAATATCCTTCTTCTCCCATCAGTCAATTCAAATCCTACCAATTCTTTAAGGCCCAGTTCCTCTCCCTTGTCTTTCAACTTGAATTAATAGATCCAGAGTGGGAGAGGCCTTAGAAATTATCCTGTCTTATTCTAGGTGAGAAAATAGAGTCCTGTAGAAGTTTCAGTGATTAACCCAAGGACAGACATCTTAGTGAGTTGGGGCAGAGTTGGGACTAGAGCTCTGGTCTTTCAACTTCTGGGTGGGTGCCTTTACTGCTTCAGTCTGCTTACATGTTGTGATTTTGTGCTTTATTCTTTAGTTAGACCAGAAGTACCACTGTGGCGCAGAAACTGATTTCCACATCCCCATTCCAATATGTTGAGGCATATTTGATGCCTAGGAAGTATTAGTTGACGAATTGATTGTCTTTAGGACTTTCATTGCCTAGAAGGTGACTCTGCATAAAATTTTGAACTTCATTGATTCAGATCCTTGATTATATTAATCAAATTTACATTGGTCCTTCTGCAGTTGAATGATTCTTTCACTTTTGCCATCAGAGTTGAGACTCTCTCACTTTTTCCTGTCTTTATTGCATGTATTTGCCCATGGCATGTATACTTGGGTTCCCCTGCACATTTTGATGAGGAAGCCATCAGAAATGAAAAAGAACACATTAAACTTTTTAGGTTAGCTGATTTATTTGTGAGTTTTATTACTGCTAAATGGTTTTGAAAGAGTCATATTTGTACTACATTTTATAGTGTTCATCTCACAATGCTTACAGACTAGTTGATTTTAGGTATTGGACTGGAAATTATTTTGAGGTGGCTCAGTATTTTAAGTACAAAAAAAGTATAACAAAGTGTTTTCTGGTGTGAGGAAGATTTGTAAATTTTTATTTTCAGTTTCCCCGTTTATTCCAGACTTTGGTTTTCTGTAATGTTGACCAGCCTTATAGGATCAGCCTTATAGGATACAGTTTTTAGAGTATCCTTTTACTATAACCTTCAAAAAGTTTTTTGTTTTATCTGGGGAGTTTCTGTGGGAAATGAAGTTCATTTTCATTCAAGTACTACTAAGCACATGTTCAAATCAAAGTGTGGGCCTGGAATAGTTCTGTAAATCCCTCTGCCGTCCGGCTATTGGTGCCATTATTGGTGACGTGAGAGAAATTCAGCCGGAATTCTTGTTATCTTTATTAGACTGAGGTGGTGGAACTGCACAAGATGCTCGTTTGTGTCATGTAACAGGAGGTAGAAGGATTTGACAATAAGAACTTTTCAGATAGCATTTTATTTGGAACCATAGCAAGAACTTGATGCCCCAGAGTTGCAATTATGTGATTAACTCTCGTGTTGATGCTAGATTTAGTCAAGTTTAGTCAGCCATTAGTCTAAAAAAACTTCTTTCCCAATTTTTAAAAATTGTGATAAAATACACGTAATATAAAATTTACCATCGTAACCATTTTTTGGTGTACAGTTCAGTGGTATTAAATACATTCATAGTGTTTTGCGATCATCACCACCATTCATCTCCAAAAACTGAAACTCTATACCCATTAAACCACCATTCTTCCCAGCCTCTGGCAACTACTAGTTTGCTTTCTGTCTCTGTGATTTTGACTACTGTAATTACCTCATATAAGTGGAATCACACAGTATTTGCCTTTTTGTGCATAATGTTCTCAAGGTTCATCCATATTGTAGCATATGTCAGAATTTCCTTTTTAAGGCTTGTATGTATATACCACATTTTGCTTATCCATTGATCCATTGATGGACACTTAGGTTGTTTCCACATTTAGCTGTTGTGAATAATGCAGCTAATGGACATGAGTGTTCAGTCCAACTACTTCTGATTCTTTCTTAAAACCCAGTAATAGCTGCCTCTTGGATGCACTAGTGGTGGCAGACAAGAGATAGTGTTCCCACTAGTAGGAAGGGACTTTGATGTTACACAAAGCACAGTGAAAATGTCTGATGAAATTAGCTGGAGATAAGGGCTAATGAAGAGGTACCTTGCCCTCAGAAAATGCCTTCTAATTAGAAAGTTAAGAGGAAGGGGATTATCATTTATGGAGCCCCTCCTATGTGTTGAGTAATTCACATGTATTATGTCATTAAATATCAATTGTTGCCCATTGAGAAAGGGTATTCACCTCTTTTACTGAGGAGAATATAGAGGCTCAGGAAGTTTACCTAGGTCATAAGGCAGTAAGTGTTAGAACTAAAGTATGGACACATGTCTGTCTGATTCCGAAGTCCATATTCCTTCCACCACAACACATTGTGCTACTTCTCTAAATCAGGTTCTGATTTCAGCATGAGTGCTACGTATGAGAACATCGACATCAGTTCTAGAGGAACCATAAGGAAAAGGGCAAGTAATGAAGCAGATTGATACAATAGGGAGTTACCTGTTCCCTGTGGTTTAAAAAATCCTTCAAATGAAGGACAGTAATTGTTGGGAGTATTTGATAGACTTGAGAGCTTGGGTACCTAAACCAGGAGGAGGCAGGGAGTTATGTAATGCTAATTGAGTAACTTTGCCCTTTAGATTCCTCTGAGGCTTCCTTTAATGAAATTGGATTGTTTCTATCTCCCATTAGGATTTGATGAGGAAGAGGTTTGTAGTGATTGTTTAGGTGCTGAGGGATTTGGAGAGAAGCCCCAAACATTTCTGTTTAACTTCACCTCATTTATAGAGCGTTTCTCTACATGGGAAATAGTTGCTCCTTTCCCTCTTTGCCTTGGTCAGCTTTAGTTAGTTTTAGAGGATTGAATATGAAACTGTAGCAGCAGTTATATGAGGGAGGAGATAACAGCACATGGTTATTTTTGTTTTAATCATACTTAAAATCAACAATTTACATGGTTTGTTATTCTTTTTAGTTATTTTACGTTTTTTAAATGAAAACATATTTGAATTGTTCATAGATCTTTTGCTCCAATAAGACATTTGTTTTCTTTATGATTTACTGAATTTTGCCAGTTCAAATCAGTCTTAATAGTTTGGAAGTAAGGATGCCCTATAAATTTTATGACTAAAATATACATTATTAATAGGGAATACTTTTAATGATTGAATTAGGAACCAACTTGTATTGTGAAGCATTATTAGTTATTGGTTAAGACCATATATATATATATATTTTTTTTTTTTTGCAGTACGCGGGCCTCTCACTGTTGTGGCCTCCCCCGTTGCGGAGCACAGACTCCGCACGCGCAGGCTCAGCGGCCATGGCTCATGGGCCCAGCCGCTCCGTGGCATGTGGGATCTTCCCGGACCGGGGCACGAACCCGTGTCCCCTGCATCGGCAGGCGGACTCTCAACCACTTTGCCACCAGGGAAGCCCCAAGACCATATTTTTTAAAAGCTGGATAATTGAGGTGTTGTCAACTTACTATAAATTGTATGTATTAAAAGTATACAATTTATTAAGTTTTGATATATGTATATACTCAAGAGACTATTATCACAAACAAGATAGTGAACATATCCATCACCCTCAAAGCTTTCATTACATCCCTTGCTCCTTGACCCCCATGCCAGACAACCACTGATCTTTCTGTAATTATATATTAATTTTATTTCCTAGAATTTCCTGGAATTTTATACAACTGGAATCATATAGTATATAGTTATGCTTCTTTCACTCAGCATAATTATTTTGATATTTATCCTTTTTTTTTAATGTATCAGTAGTTGATTCCTCTTTAATGCTGAGTAATATTCCTTTGAATGGACGTACCAGAAGTTTATTAATACATTCACCTGTTGATGGATGTATTGGTTGTTTCTAATTTTTAGTTGGTAACAAATGAAGTTGCTATGAAAATTTGTGTACGGGCCTTTGTGTGGATGTATACTGTTATTTCTCTTGGTTAAATACCTAGAAGTAGAATGGCTAGATCATATGGTAGGTATATGCTTAACTTTTAAAGCAACTGTCAAAGTTTTGGAAAGTGGGTGTACTATTTTGCATTCCCACCAGCAATGTATAAGAGGTCCAGTTCCTCCTCATCCTTGCCAACACTTGGTATGGTCAGTCTTTTTAACTTTAGACTTTCTTATAGATGTATATTGGTATCTCATTAGGATTTTATTTTATTTTTAACATTTATTTTATTTTTTTTGGCTGCACCATGAGGCATGAGGGATTTTAGCGAGCCTGCACTCCCTGCAGTAGAAGCGTGGAGTCTTAACCACTGGACCGCCAGGGAAGTCCCCTGATTTTAAATTGTATTTCCCTAAGGAAGTGATGCTCTTCATCTTTTCATGACCTTGTTTGCTATCCATATAACTTCTTTGGTGAAATGTCTGTTCAGATGTTTTGTCCATTTTTAATTGGGTGTGTTTCCTTATCACTGAATTTTAGAAGTTCTTTGTATATTCTGGATGTATATCCTTTTTCAGGCATAGGATTTGCAAATATTTTCTCCTAGTCTCTTTTTATTCTCTTAATGATGACTTTTGAAGAGCAGTTCTTAATTTTGATGAAGTCCAATTTACAATTTTTTCTTTTATGGATTGTGCTTTTCTTGCTTTATCTAAAAAATCTTTGCCTAAGTTAATATCACAATGATATTCTCCTGTGTTCTGGAAGTTTTACTTGTAAATCTATGATCCACTTTGAGTAAATTTTTATATATAGTGCAAGGTATGGATCAAAGTTCATTTTTTAAATATATGGAATTCAAAAAAAAAATAAACAGAATGCAATTTTTTAGAACCATTTGTTGAAAAGACTGTATTCCTTCACTTAATTCCCTTGTGCCTAGGTTATACCTAGGTTGAAAATCTATACATATTTTTGGTTCTCTTTCTGGACTCTCTGTTTCATTGATCTATTTGTAGATATTGATGCCAGTACTACACTGATTTGATTCCTATAGTTTTATAAAAAGACTTGAAGTCAGATAGTGTAAATCCTTCAACTTTGATGTTCTTTTTCCAGACTTTGGCTCTTTGAGGTCCTTTTCATTTCTGTGTTAATTTTAGAATCAGCTTGTCAGCTTTTCAAAAAAGTCCGCTTGAGAATTTGATTCAAATTTTATTGAACCTATAGATAATTTGGCGAGAATGCCATCTTAACATCTTCCAACCCATGAACATTTATTTAGGTTTTCTTTTCTTTCTCTCAGCAATATTTTGTAGTGTTCACTGCACATATCTTGTACATCTTTTGTCACAGTTAGCCCTATGTATTTTATATTTTTGATGCTATTGAAATGATGGTTTTTAAAATTTTATATCTTTGACTGTTGCTAGTATATACAAATATGATTGATTTTTTGTACATTGGCTCTTTGTCAACCTGGCTATGCTTATTTCTTCTAGCAGCTTTTTAAATAGATTTCATTGGATTTGCTACATAAAGATTATGTCATCTGTGAATACAATTTTACTTCTTCCATTTTTAAAATATATTTATTTATTTTTGGCTGTGTTGGGTCTTCATTGCTGTGTGCGGGCTTTCTCTAGTTGCGGTGAGCGGGGGCTCCTCTTTGTTCTGTGGCTTCTCTTGTTGCGGAGCGTGGGCTCTAGGCGTGTGGGCTTCAATAGTTGTGGCACATGGGCTCAGTAGTTGTGGCTGGAGGGCTCTAGAGCACAGGCTCAGTAGATGTGGTGCATGGGCTTAGTTGCTCTGCGGCATGTGGGATCTTCCCAGTCCAGGGATCGAACCCGTGTCCCCTGCATTGGCAGGCGGATTCTTAACCCCTGCACCACCAGGGAAGTCCCTACTTCTTACTTTTTAATCTTTAACTTTTTATTTTTTCTTATTGTACTGGCTTCAGTTCCCAGTACAATGTTAAATAGAAGTGGTGGAAGTAGACATATTTGTCTTATTCCTGATCTTAGGAAGAAAGCATTTAGTCTTTCACCATTAAGTGTGATGATAGCTGTAGGCTTTTGGTATATTTTCTTTGTCATTGAAGAAATTTCCTTCTATTCCTAGTTTGCTGAGAGCTTGTTTTTTTTTTTTTTTTTTAATCAGAAACAAATGTTGGATTTAGTCAAATGCTTTTTCCGAGTCTACTGGGAATGGTTTAATATAGTCAATTACATTGACTTTCAAATATTAGAACTAACCTTGCATTCTCTAGATAAACCCTACTTGGTCCTGATGTGTTATTATTTTTATATGTTGTTGGAATTTATTTCTTTTTTTAAATTTTTTTAAGTGTTCTCTTTTTTTTTACATCTTTATTGGAGTATAATTGCTTTACAATGGTGTGTTAGTTTCTGCTTTATAACAAAGTGAATCAGTTATACATACACATATGTTCCATATCTCTTCCCTCTTGCGTCTCCCTCCCTCCCACCCTCCCTATCCCACCCCTCCAGGCGGTCACAAAGCACCGAGCTGATCTCCCTGTGCTATGCAGCTGCTTCCCACCAGCTATCTACCTTACGTTTGGTAGTGTATATATGTCCATGCCTCTCTCTCGCTTTGTCACAGCTTACCCTTCCCCCTCCCCATATCCTCAAGTCCATTCTCTAGTAGGTCTGTGTCTTTATTGGAATTTATTTACTGAAATTTATTAAAAATTTTCCATCTGTGATTATGACAGATACTGGTTTGGGATGATTTTTCTTGTAATATCTTTGTTTTTGTTTTTGGTATCAGAGTAGTGCTGGCAACCTTCAATGAATTGGATAGTATTTCCTTTCCTTTAATTTTCCGGAATAGTTTGTATCGAGTTGGTATTTCTTCCTTAAATGTATTAAGTACATACACATTTAGAATTGTTATTTGCTCTTGATGAATTAACCCCTTTAATGTTATGAAATGATCTTTAGCCACAGTAATGTTCTGTGCTCTGAAACCTACATTGTCTGATATTAATGAAGCCATTCCGGCTTTCCTTTTGTTAGTGTTAGCATGATATATCTTTTCCATACGTTCACTTTTAACTTATTTGTGTCTTATATTTGAAGTGTTTCTGTAGGCAGCATATTGTTGAGTGTTGCTTTTTAACTAGTCTGACAATCTTGTTCTTTTTGGCCATACCGCGTGGCTTGTGGGATCTTAGTTCCCCGACCAGGGATCAAACCCGTGCCCCCTGCAGTGGAAGCGTGGAGTCCTAACCACTGGACCACCAGGGAATCCCTCCTGACAGTCCTTTAATTGGTGTACTTAGACCATTTACATTTAATGTGATTATTGATATGGTTAAGTTTGATCTTTCATCTTGTTATTTTTCTTTTTTGTCCCATCTATTCTTTGTTTCACTTCTTTCGGATTAATTTTGTTTTTTCTAAAATTGTCCATCTCCCTTGTTGGCTTATTAAGGATAACTATTTATTTATTTAGTGGTTACTTTAGGGTTTATATATACATGTTAAACTTATCACAGTCTACTTTAAAGGATATCATACCACTTCATATATAAAAACTTTGTGTGTGTGTGTGTGTGTGTGTGTGTGTCTGCGTTGGGTCTACGTTGCTGCATGTGGGCTTTCCCTAGTTGCGGTGAGCGGGGGCTACTCTTTGTTGCCGTGCGCGGGCTTCTCATTGCTGTGGCTTCTCTTGTTGCTGAGCACAGGCTCTAGGGCGCGCAGGCTTCCGTAGTTGTGGTGCACAGGCTGTGGAGCACAGGCTCAGTAGTTGTGGTGCATGAGCTTAGTTGCTCTGTGGCATGTGGGATCTTCCCAGACCAGGGATTGAACTCGTGTCCCCTGCATTGGCAGGCAGATTCTTAACCACAGTGCCACCAGGGAAGTCCTTTTTTTGTTTTGTTTTGTTTTGTTTGTTTGTTTTTGAAATCCTTTTAGCAGTATCTTTTAATTTTCCCTCCTGGCCTTTGTGCTCATCATTTTTTTACTTCCACATATATGATCAATTCCAGTATACACTGTTATTATTATTTATAAGTAATCAATTGTCTTTTAAAGAGACTTAAATTTTAAGAATAAAATCTTTATATTTACCCGTAAGTTACTTTTTCTAGAGCTCTTAATTCTTTTGTGTAGATCCAGGTTTGCATCTTTTTTTATCATTTTCTTTCTGCTTTGAGGACTTCAGTGTTTCTGGCCATGCAGGTTTGCTAGTGATGATTATTTCAGTTTTCACATGTCTGAAAAAGTTTGTATTTTGCCTTTGTGTTTGAAAGATATATTTGCTGCATAAAGAATTCTAGATTAACATTTTTTATTTTTAATCAGTGTTATAAGGATTTTGATTCACTCTCTTCTACCTTGGTTGTTTCTGACAAGAAATCTGACCTCTTTATTTCTGTTTCTTGTACTTAATGTGTCTTTTTTTTTTCTCTGCTGCTTTTAACATTTCCCTTTAGACTGGTTTTAACCAAATTGATTATGATTTGCCTTGGTATAGCTTTATGTTTCTTGTGAAACACTGAACTTCTTAAACTGTAGTTTTATAGTTTTCATCAAATTTGGAAAATTTTCAGCTGTTATTTCTTCAAATATTTTTTCTTTCTTTACTTTTCTCAGTCCCCTTCCTCTGCCCTGCTGATTTCAGTTATACATATATTAGGTTGCTTAAAGTCCCACAGCTCACTGATGTCCTCTGTTCATTTTTTTCTGTCTTTTTTTCCTGTTTTTCATTTTGGATAATTCCTATTGCTTTATCTTCAAGTTTACTAATTTTTTCCTCAACAGTGTCTAATCTGCTGTTAATCCCATCCAGTGTAGTTTTCATCTCAGGCATCATCATTTTTATTTCTAGAAGTTTGATTTGGATCCTTTTTATATCTTCACTGTTTCTTAACCTGTTCAGTTTTTCCTCTAACTTTTTAAACATACAATTCTAATAACTACTACTTTCCTGTACTTTTTCATTATTCCTATATATTTTTACATTCTCTCTTTCTTTCTCTTTGTCTCTGCCCCTCTCTTTCTCTCACACACACAGTACCCACATACCCTCTATTTATTAATGAAGTAATGCAAGATACATAATAATTTCCCTATTTTGCATATTTGGATATAGGCTTAAGAAAGCTAGGTAGTTTGGTTTCCTCAAAATCAGACAGTTAATGTTCAGATTAAAATCTAGGTTTTTCACAATGTCTGCTCTTTCCATTACTCCTGCTTCAGTAGGAGAGATAAGACAAGTGTTTAACTAAAACAGAAGCAAGAGTAGGGATGGCACCATAATAGAGAAGGATTATGAAAGATCACAAGGGAGTGTGTAGGTTATAAAAGATTTCCAAGGATGCAGGAAGCATTAGGGATGAGCCTTGAAGGACAAGTGAGATTTTGCGTGATACTCTAAGGAGGGCGAAGCATTTGCGGAGAGAAGAGTGTATTGCAGTATGTGAGATTTGGAAGAGTGAGGCATGTGTTTAGCTGAATTGGGTGTGAATATGGAAAGCAGACGACTAGGGAGGTTAGATTAGACTGAATTGTAGAGTGTTTTTGATGTCTGGCTTTATCACAAGTTTTTTAATATATCTTGTCTTTTCAACTGCTGCATGCCTCTGACACAGAGATGGAGTCTTTTAAAATTTCCCTACATTCCTTAGTACAGTCTTGCACATAATTCATTTACAGCTTTTCTTACTATAGCACCCTTAGTTCTTCTTTATTAGTATTTGTGATTGCATTGTTTATTGTATAAGAAGTCTTAAATCTTGTGTTCATAAAATTCCTTCCAAAAAAGTCAGCATACTTTATGCTAATTCATTTATTGATTGTCTCAGCAGTCAGCTTACCATACCCTAAGAGTATCCCACTTTCTCAGGCATCCAGAATCCTGCTTCAACTTAAGGGTCATTGTGTAATCTTGTATTGTTCTAATGCTCAGATGATAGTGTTGTGGGCAGAGCCCAGGCCTGTTTCTCTGGAACTTTTTTACTTCTGGCTGGTAGGGAGGAGTACATGTGGCGCTGTCCTTGAACTCACAACTGCCCACCACATGCAGAACTGGCCCTGACACCTCAAGTGCTCAGCTGGACTCACTCTGATCTTTGTATCTCAGAGGAATTGAGAGCTGAGGATTCATCCAGGGTTTCATTGAATTTCAGTTGGGTAAAAAATAATTAATGGAAAAATATCGTATTGTTCAAATCACGTCATTCCTCTTGTAATGCTTTTAATTATCTTCTGCAAACCTTTTTACTCTTTAGTTCTGAGAAGTGCCCTCTTTGCTGGAGCTCCCTGAAGTGATTGCTCGTGGTTCTCAGTGAGTTTAATCAAAGAGCACATGCCTTTTGCTGTAAACCCTCCCTACCCCCATGAAATTCCTTGTTAATGCAACTTCAGAAGAAAAGATGAAAATCAAGCATTTGCTAACTCCTAGCAGGTGACTGGTTAGGACACTATGGAACCAAGCAGATTTTCAGTGGCAAATACCGAATCTAGAATTCAAAGACTATATATGTATTTACATGCATTTTTGTATGGTCTTGTTTGTTTTTAAATGGTAGTCTTTTATTAAATACTGAGAAGTTACAAAGTAATGTATGCAAAATATGTGTAAGGTATACAGAACACTAGGACAGTGAATAACCATGTACCTAACCACCGGTTTAAGAAAAAAATTGAAGATCTCTATGTTCCTGTTCCTTATCCCACCTCTTCCTTCCCATTTCAGAGGTAACCTGAATTTTGTATTTTCTTCGTACTTGAACCATATAGTTTGTATCCTTAAACTGTTGTTTAATTTTGCATGTTTTTGAAATTTATAAAACAGAATCACAATGCAGATTTTTTTCAGTGATTTGCTTCTCTCTATAACATTATATGTGTCTGCTTTGGTCATATTTTTGCAAGTATTTAATCCTGGGCTGCTTTCACTTAGTGTAAATTTATTTCTTAATAATTTTCCTCGTTAGTCTTATAAAGAATGTGATTCATATGTTTCTACCTTGTAGAAATAAAAATGGTAATGCTCTCTGACTGGATAAAAATAAACCATTCTCCTTTAGGCATTTAATGTACTCTCAGGGCCTTCCTTTGTGAGTGGGCAGGAGCCCTTTAAGGTGGTGGTTTATTTTTCCTGCCTTTCCCCTTATACTTCACCTTGGGCAGCCTGGACACGCCCCATTCTCCAACTAGGTGGCTTGGTGGTTCTTTACCCTGACTGCAGAGAAGAATCACCTGACGAGATTTAAGAATACCCATGCCTGGGCCAAACACAGACCAGTTACATTTGAATATTTCTTTATGTGACTGTTCTTATCTTTTGCCTGTTTTTTTTTTTTGTTGTTGTTATTATTGTTTGTTTTGTTTTGTTTTAGTTGGGTTGCTTCTTTCATATTGATTTGTAGCTCTTTACATATGCTGTATATAAATCTTTGAAGTCTTAAATGTTGCAGATATTTTCTTCTAGTCTGTTGCTTTGTCTTTATGGTTTCTTTTGGTTTACAGAAGCTTTTAATTTTTAAAATTTGAGTCTCTTTATGGTTTCTGTGTTTTATGTCTTAACTAAGAAGCCTTTCTTTACCCCTAGATTTTGAGCAGTTTTCTCCTATATTTTCTTTTAATATGTTTATAATTTTACTTCCAACATTTAGCACTTTAAGCCAACTGTAGTCTATTTTTTATGTATAGTATTAAGGATCTAACTTTGCTTTTCTCTATGCAGATAGCCAGTTGTCCTATTACCATTTGAGTGGTCTTTCCCCCACTAATTTGAAATACCTTTTTTAGAATTTCCTAAGGGTCCATTTTTAGACTTAGTTTTCTTCTATGATGTTTTTGCCTATTTCAACTATAATAATATCATACTGTTTTAATTACCATTACTTTATAGTATGTCTTCAAATCTGAGAGAGTAAATCTTTTCTTGTTACTCTTCCTTTGCAAATATTTTTCATCCATTGTGTACATTTTTTTCTTCCATTTGATTTTTGAAATTATTTTTTATTGGTGTGAAGTTCACATAACATAAAATTAACCATTTTAAAGGGATACAGTGGCATTTCATGCATTCACAGTATTGTACAACCATCACCTCTGTCTAGTTCCAAAACATTTTCATCACCCCAAAAGAAAACCCTGTACCCATTAAGTAGTTGCTTCCTATTCTTCCCTTTCCCTGTTTTCTGGGAGTCACCAATCTGTGTTCTGTTCCTGTGGATTTAACCTACTCTGGATATTACATATATAGTACATGGAATCATACATGACCTTGTGTCTGTCTGGCTTCTTTCACTTAGCATAATGTTTTTGAGGTTCATCCATATTGTAGCATGTATTAATTCTTTTTGTGGCTGAATAATATTCTGTTGTATGTATATGCCACAATTTGTTTATCCATTAATCTGTTGATGGGCATTTGAGTTGTTTCCACCTTTTGGCTGTTGTGAATAGTGCTGCTTTGAACATGTGTGTACATTTATTTATTTGAGTAACTATTTTCAACTCTTTGGGGTATATACCCAGAAGGGGAATTGCTGGGTCATGTGGTAATTCTATGTTTAACTATTTGAGGAATTGCCAGGCTCTTTTCCACAGTGGTTGAACCGTTTTACATTTCTATCAGCTACGTATGAGGGTTCCAGTTTCTCTACATCCTTGCCGATACTTGTTATTTTCTGGGTTTTGTTTTGGTGTAGACATCCTTTTGAGTGTAAATGGAACCTCATTGTGTGTGTTTTCTTTTTTTTAAATATTTATTTGGTTGCGCACAGTCTTAGTCACGGCACACAGGACTTCTTTGCTGCGTGTGGGATCTTTTAGTTGTGGCATACGGGATCTAGTTCCCTGACCAGGGATGTAACCCGGGCCCCCTGCAGTGGGAGTGTGGAGTCTTAACCACTGGACCACCAGGGAAGTCCCTTCATGGTTTTGATTTGCATTTCCTTGATGGCTAATGATGTTGGGCATCTTTTTCATGAACTTCTTGGCCATTAATATATCTTCTTTGGAAAAATGTCTATTCACAGCCTTTGCCCATTATTTTTCCATTTGATTTTTAAGATGAGCTTCTTAGTTTCTATAAAAAAGTTGTGATTGGAACTTAATTGTGGTTACATTGAATTTTTTGACTAATTTGCAGCCAATAGCTTTGTAATATTGAGTCTTTCTTGTCAAGAGCAGGGTTTGTTTATTTGTTTAGGTCTTTTATAATTTTAAAAATAATGATGTTTGAATTTAAATTAGGTCTTATATCAGTGTTATTAATTTTGTCCCCAGACATTTTGTGATTTTGGTTATTGCTAAGAATTGATATTTTTCCTCTCATGTTTTCAAATTAATTATTGTGGGCATATAGGAATGTTATCGATAATTTCTTTGTTGATGTTGAATCTGCCCTTTCTGACATTCTTGATGAAATCATTACTCTTAGTAATTTGTGAGTATAACCTTTGAGATTTTCTAGACAGACAATTATATTATCTGTAAATATTGAAAACCTCTTAAACTATTGAACCAACTTGATTTATGAAAAAGCATAATTATTTTTAATTGATAAGTCTAAATAGATGCTTTTTATTACTAGTGAATAGAGTTAAAATATATGTGTACATATACATGTATATATAATGTTGCTTGAGAAATGTAATTTATACTCTTGTAAGAAACAAAAAATCAAATGTTACTAAAATGTATGCCTTAAAGTGAGAATCCTTAGTAATCCTACTTTCTAAAGAAAATTGTTGTTATGAATGTGGTGTGTCTAAATAGAGGTTTCATTTGTTATACTTTGAGAGGCAAAGACAGTTAAAGAGATGGCTCATTGCTAGACTGTTGGCATTTTTAAGATGGTGTAGGCCAGTGCCATATTTCACTTGAGAATTTCATCCCCTGCTGTCCCTGGAATGATAACAAGAGAGTTTAATTTATATTAAAAATATAGGTAAAAGAATTTCTTCCTTTTCTTAAAAGTGTATGCCATTCTTTCCTACTCTGGTATAATAGGTTCTGTGCTCTTCAAGAACTATGAAAATTATTTTTTTGTATCTTTGCTTCTTAACTGAGGATATTTCTTGTTATCCTGGGAGACCTGGAACTTAGCAGAAGTATTTCTGCATAAGGAGTGAGAAACTGTCTTGGCTTTTATGTAGGATGCACTGCACAGCAGATCCACATGGAGGAAATGGATTGGGCTGATAGTGGTTTAGAAGCAGCTCTAGTTTGAAATGGGGGCTAATGTGAGAGGCCCTGACTAGAATGAATGGAGTAAATGTGGTAGAATGAGCTTCACTGACTGTGAACTTGGAATTCATGTTCCAAGAGAAACCTCATGAAGATGAGAGATGCTCCTGAGGTCTGCAGAAGAGTGCCCATTTAGTCTCCTAGAGCTGATTAAAGGGATTCTAGCTCCTGACAAGATGGAGATTCAGAGCTGGAAGAAACCTTAGATCCTCGTCCTTTACAGCTGGCTTAGGCTTGTTCAAAGTATTTAAGGTCTTGGGGGATTGGAAAATATTTTTGAATCAAG